>NC_090270.1:21666098-21979313 GCF_040414725.1 Anabrus simplex | reverse complement strand
AATAATTAAATTATAGCACATTAGGGAAGAGATGAATTAATTGTGCCTTATTGGACTTCACACCAATTTTTTTAATACTTCATTTTGTAATATATCATATTACTGATAGAATTTTAATCCCGGCTTTTAATATTTTAGATGATATATTTTTTTTTTTTTTTTTATTTTGCTTTACGTCGCACCGACACAGATATGTCTTATGGCGACGATGGGACAGGAAAAGCCTAGGAAGTGGAAGGAAGCGGCCGTGGCCTTAATTAAGGTACAGCCCCGGCATTTGCCTGGTGTGAAAATGGGAAACCACGGAAAACCATCTTTAGGGCTGCCGACAGTGGGGCTCGAACCTACTATCTCCCGATTACTGGATACTGGCCCCAATTAAGCGACTGCAGCTATCGAGCTCGGGTTTTAGATGATATTGAAGCTGGAGAGGAAGGCACGCAACATGTCAAATTTTGCAAGAAACTAAGTCCTACTGTTGAAGTGAATGCAGATGAATTATTATCTCGTCCAGACCCTACAACTGGTCTTCAAGAAACGTCCGAGTATTTCTTTGATTTTAGTGATCCTGGTTCATGTCCACAGAGTTTTCCAGATTCTGAAAGGTATTATGTAACAAAAATGAGCTTTGAAAATCTGATTGAGCCAAATTTAAGCAATAGCAGCAGAGAAGGACGTAACTTAACCAAAGATTGGTTTTATAAAGTTCTCAAAAATGGAGAAAAAAGTAAAGAGATCATGGTTAGGCTGTAGTGAAAGTAAGAAAGCTCTATATTGTGTTCCCTGCAGGCTGTTTTCACACTTAGCATCAAATCAAGGGCTTTCCTTAGCTAAAGAAAAAGGACTTAATAATTGGAGAAAACTCAGTGAAAGACAACCTGAACCGAAAAATTTATCCAACCAAAAACTTTGCTTTTGTTCGTGGAAAGCTTTAGAATCTTGTTTAGGAAAAGGAGGTATTGTTGCAGAACTCCAAAACCAGATCCATCAAGAAGAGTCTCACTGGAAGGCAGTATTGCGCTGCATTGTCAATGCTATTCTAATCCTAGCAAAGCAAGGGAGTCCATTACATGTGATAAATCTCATAATCTCAAATCTCAAATCCTAAAATACGTCAGTAAAAGCAAACTAATGACAGAGTTTGAGAACATTTACATATCCTTGGACCAACATTTCAATGGAAATCAAAACTTAAATGAAATTTCAGAAATCAAAAGCCCATTAATTGAGAAAATCCCAGAATTACTCTCCTTTTAATATAAATAACAACAACTTTATGAACCTTTTTAATTATCCAACCACTAAGAGCATTTCCTCAGTAACAACAGTTACTACTCCACCACCCTCCCATGTGACACCCCCTCCACGTACATCTGGCGCGTCTGAGGAATTAGCTACTTCCCCTCCTCACATGACTCACTCCCCGCCTCTACGTATACACACTTACAACACAAGAAGCAATAACAAAGCCGCTTGCCAGTTTGCCTCACGCAGTTAACGCTAGCGGACACTCCCTTTCTATTACAGCAGGTAAGTTTCTTTTCAATTTTCTCTTTCTCTCCCTTTTAATTTTCGTCATAACATGGCCTCAATTCCCGTTTTCTGCCTTCTTTTCAGATTTAAAAATAATTTTCAAGTTCATGCTTTCAACATTATCCACGTGTCACATATGTATGTATTTTAGTGCCTACAATATTATCTGTCTCAATTCAACACAATTCACTAGAGGCAATAACAAGTGGCCTGCCTTGTCCTATTCACGTGTCATCGCTAGCAAATATTTTTACCGGCCTAACGGGTAAGCTTTATCCTTTTTACAATTTCCATCCCCTTTATTTTTATTTTCGTAAAACATTACTTCACTCTTCCCCTTTTTTCTTTCTTTTCAGATTTCAAACTTCAAGTTTATACCCAACAACTCTACAATTAATCCACGCTTCAAACATCGAAGTTCTTTTTAATGTCTACTATTACATCATTTCTATTTTAACAACCTTTATGATTGTTTTTACTTTTCAGTTTATTAATATTCATTGTACTTTATGAAAAATCTTTGATGCTAATCTGTATAACATGTTACAATCTAATTTTAATACTATACAACCACTTTTATTACAACTTTACCATTCTTTTAATATAACGACATTTTTAACCATTTAAATAAACTCAGGGCCCTGACCTTAAGCTTTGTGTATTTATAGCTGATGATGTTCGCAAAGACAAATGAAACATGTCCTATTAACCAATGTACCTCATGAATATTTTATAAATAATTGAGTACATTATTTTTGTATTGAATAGGTGGTAATAAAAAGTTTTTAACTTTAAGGGAGTCCATTCCGAGGACTAAAGAAGACTGTGATTTTAACGACCCATCCAGTGGAAAGTTCTTGAACACAGTAGAACTTATGTCGCATTACAATGTCCCTCTTGTACAAAATATTGAGCGGCATAAGAAAGGGCAAATCTCCTATTTTTCACATAAAATACAAGATGAGTTCCTTGAAATTATTGTCAATAATATAAGGCAAAAGATAATATGGTACAAGACATTTTGGATCCAAAATATTATTCCTTAATAATTGACTGCACTCCTGATATCAGCCACAGTGAGCAAATAACTCAAGTAGTTCGTTACGTCAAAACAAATACATCGGAGGTAGAAAAAAGTTTTATTGATTTTTTCCCAGTTAGTGAAAAAACAGGTAAAGGTCTCAGCCAAGAAATCCAAAAAAAAGAAATTAGACAAAGATGGACTAAACATAAAGAACTGTAGAGGCCAATCCTACGACAATAGGGCAAATATGGGTGGGAAGTATAAAGGAGTTCTGTCCAAACTCCCTCAATTTAGTTGGTACTAATGCGGCCACTGCTACTATTGAGGCTCAGAATTTTTTCGTAACTTTGAAAGTATATATTCTTTCTTTTCGGCTTTAACTTCACGCTGGGAAGTTCTCCGAAAATATGTGCCACTGATATTGGAACCTGAAAGCAATACAAGAAGGTATGCAAGATTAGATGCGGTCGAAGCTGTGTATAAACATTACGGTAAAGTTGTGCAGGCTCTAGAGGATCATAAACACCATGATCTCTCAACACCTTAAACTAAGAGTGAGCAATCTTTTGAAAAATATTGGAAAACTTGAATTCATCGTTTTCACATGTTTTTGGCATGCTTTGTTTAAAAAGATCAATCATGTCAATGAGTTTTTGCAAAGAAAAGATGTAACAGTAGATTTGGCTGCCCGGAATCTTCAAGGCCTTTTAACGCTCTTGAAATCTTGCAGAGACTTTTCCCCATCTGAGGCCATTACTGAGGGTAAATTCTTAGCAAGCATGAGTGATCTACCATCTGAGTTCTCAAAAAAATGAAAAAGAAAAAAGAAAAAAATATCTGATGAGCTGTGTGGCGATGAAGCTCCGACAAGTACTGAGAATGTGTACCAAGTAGCTATGTTAGAGGTTATTGACCAGATGATTACGGAACTCAGTGACAGGTTTAAGGCTTTGGACAACATTAACAGCAAGTTTGGATTTTTGAATGGAGTTCGAATTAAAGAAGTGCAAACAAAAGATCTAAAAATGAGAGCAGAAGAATTGGCAAATATCTACACTGCTAATCTCAACATTGAAGAATTTAGATTTGAAATAGAATGTTTCAAGCACCACGCTTTATCAGTTGACGAAAATTTAAAGGAAGCCACATCAAGAGAAATGTTAAATCTTATTTATAAAAATAAACTAGAGGAAGGCTACCCTAACATTACTACTGCACTGAGAATGTTTCTCACGTTGCCAGTTACATTGTCATTCGGAGAATGAAGTTTTAGCAAACTCAAAATCATCAAAACCTACATAAGAAGTACAATGGGACAGGAGAAATTCTCTAATCTATTTATAATATCAATTGAACACAAATGAGGATCCCTTATCAACTTTGACTACATTATCAGTACATTTGCAGCTAAGAAGACTCGAAGAATTCAATTTTGAGGTACAATATATAACAAATTTTTGCATAGTTACAATTGAGTTACACTACAAACAAATTATTTGTATTAGTCGTGTAAAAGTGTAATATATGTATTAATATGTATAAGTGTATTAGTATAGGCTAAGTGTTTTTCATAAATCTTCTTAATAGTATACATATGGTGTGTAATTTCAACTGCTGCATCTAAAAATAATAGCTTAAATAATAGTTCCGGCCCTGGTACTTCCCTACATTACTAAGCAGAGGTTTCACGAATTTGCCCACCACAGTTTATGACACAAGTTCGTGTTAATTATTGTTACTAACACACTTTAAAATACACTGGCACAAAGACGGTAGGACATAGTTTTTCATGGTCTGCAATGATGTTTGAAGAGCTCTTGTTAGACGTCTCTGAGCTTTAAACTTAGTGGTCGTTTATAAGCTGGATAATCAGAGAAAAGGCTAGGTATCAATTCTGTCTTTAATTTTTGCACTTTACTGGTCTCTTTGAAATTGCCATTTACGAAATGTAGACTACAAACCATGGAGTGGTCAGAAGGAATGCATTTCCTTCCCTGAATACAATACCTAACCACTTTTGACGCAATTGTGCGCTTGAAGGTAGCCACGGCATTCTGGTTTCCCTTCCTTTGATTTACAGAAAGGCATGCAGCAGTACGCTGTTCTTACTGAAACCAAGTTCTGGCACAAGTTTTTGGTGATTATGGTTACTAACACACTTCAAAATGTTACACTGGCACAAAGAAGGTAGAACATACATCTTTATGGTCTGCTATGATGTTTGAAGAGCTCTTGTTAGATGTCTCTACACTATTTCCCGCTATTTTGTCCTGACAGTACTGGGGCAATTTGGTGCTGCCATCTACCGTGGGTATTTATAAACAGAGTGTTTCATTTTGTGCCACGTTAAAATGCTGTAATGAGCAGGCAGTGAGCTGAACATTCAGCCAAGAAGACAGACTTCCTAATGACATCACTGATATAGTTAAAACTAACTTACCCATAACGTAGCAAGTGGTGGCAGCAGTTGTACTAGGAGGCGAGCTGTCCGTATTGTTGGCCGGAGCTGCCGAGGCCACGTTAGCAGAGGGGCTCGTAGCATCCATCGTACTCACACGACCAGTCTCGCCTGTCTCTGTTGGTCCCACAGTCACAGCAGCTGGTGTCGATGTTGTGCTCAAGCTCACTGCGTTCTCAGCAGTAGCATTAGCTGTTATCACACAACGACAAAATGAAAACACATACAGATGCTACCTAGAACATGATGCATCCAGGTTGGTAAATTATTCTTATTATAACCCAGGGTTTGCAAGAGACTGAGTATTTTTCTTTCTACTTATTTGAGTTTCACAAATGAAAATAAAGATCCCATTCGATGGCGCTGTGAGAGGCCAGCGTTCATTCGTCTGTCCCTGTTGCAGCTTAAGTTTTGTTTTGACTTTTAAAACAGGGGATGATAATACTTTTGATTTGTCCCTTATTTGTCTCATGACTAGAAACTTATTGCTTGCAAGTTTACAGGAAATAAAATTATAATAAATATTTGTAAAAATATAACATCTGATTGTGTAGGTCAAAGAATATCGTACTAGTACTAGTCATAGTCCAAATAAAATGGATAGTTAAAGTTGGGTTGACAAGATGAGTGACAGGAATGCTCATGCTTATACTGGCTATCTATTAATGACATATATTACTAGAGAAAGTTTAATCAAAATTCAATCTACTCAGATACCTCACAAACTCTTGGATTTAAAAGTAAGAATTATTTACCATTTTGAGATGTTCAGAACAGTGAAGGATGAAACAACTAACAGCATAACAATATAACTATAATGGATTCAGACCTGTAGAATCTTTTAACTGCAACCTAAAAATTTAATTATTTGCAAACCTTCAAGAAATACACAGTTTCAGGTAGATATTAATAGGCCAAGGGACTCTTGGAATCACTAACATTTTACTATTTCTAAACATCATGGAAAATCAGGCAGGTCCTACAAAATAAGTTATCTGACTAAAGTACAAGAACAGATACTGTATGAACCAAAATAATTCAAAACATGCAATCTGAGTTTCCTATCTTCCCTTTGAATTTATTGTTGGATTTATTGTTGGATAGCATAAAAGCCCCTACACATAACATTATCTACCGGGTGGTCTGTAAGCTTGATGGGCCAACACACTACTCTGACACTCTGAAAGGTGGATTGTCAGAAGGGTGGTTGTGCTACTCACGCCGATTTGGCATCGGTTACTTCGCAGCCACCGCACATGTTACCCACACTTTACGTTATTACAGTGTCTTGTTTCTTTATTAAAGGAGTCACCATAGAGAGCAGTTCATTGAAAGTGTTACTGTTCATTCGCAGAAAGTTTCTAAAATTGATGGTTCTAGTTCTTTAATAATATTTGTATGATTACATTTTTCTTTGTAATAACCAATTTTTAGCTCAATATTTTCTCTTTTATATCAACTTTGACAACAAAGTCAATGCAGTTCCTATTTTTTTTAAACTTAGCAAATGAAGGAGCCATGATACTTGTTTTCAGAGAAGAGCAAGCCAGCCTATTGCTAGACTGGATCATATGGAGAGCAGGACGCGATGTACCATGCCAACTAGCCAGCAGATCACACCCATCAGATTATGTTATGTGTAGGGGCCATAACACAGGATCCTGAATTCAAGATTTCCTTTTTGTTACCCCTTTTACTGGTCACTAATACACACTCCTCCACTGTACGCGATGTGACCTTGCCAAGATGGGGAGGCTTGCGTGTCCCAATGAAGCAGGTAGCTGAGCTGTAGGTGCAACCATATCAGATGTGGAGAGACCAGACTAACGAATGGTTCATTGAAAGGTGGGGGGTAGCAGCCTTTCGGAAGCTGCAAGGGCGGCAGTCTAGGTGACTGACTGATATGGTCTTGTAATAATACTTAACATGACTTAGCTGTGTTGATACTGCTACACGGCTGAAAGCAACAGGAAACTATAGCTGTAACTAACTCCTGAGGACATGCGGCTCTGTCTGTATGAATGATGTACTGATGATGGCTTCCTCCCGGATAAAATATTCCAGAGGTAAAATAGTCCCCCATTTGGATCTCTGGGTGGGGACTGACATTGATTGACTGACATTCTGCGAGTCGGACCGTGGAATGTTAGAAGTTTGAATTGCTGTGGTAGGTTAGAGAATCTGAAAAGGGAGATGGATAGACTAAAGTTAGATGTACTGTAGTTGGTATAAGTGAAGTACGTTGGTAGGAAGAGCAGGATTTCTGGTCAGGTGACTACAGAATTGTCAACACAAAATCAAAGAGGGGAAATGCAGGAGTAGGTTTAATAATAAATAAGAAAGTAGGGCAGTGGGTAAGTTACCACAATAGTGCAGGTCTATATGCCTACTAGTTCAGCAGATGATGAAGAAATCAAAAGAATATGTGAAGAGAGATTTAACACAGTATGTAAAAGGTGATGAGAATCTAATTGGGATGGGAGGTTGGAATGCAGTGGTAGGCCAAGGAAGAGAAGGTAATAAATTAGGAGAATTCGGATTGAGACAGAGTAATGAAAGAGGAAGCCGACTGGTTGAATTCTGCACTGATCACAATTTAGTCCTGGCTAACACTTGGTTCAAACACCACAAACAATGGCTATATACATGGACGAGACGTGGAGACACTGGGAGGTATCAAATAGACTTCATTATGATTAGGCAGAGATTTAGAAACCAGGTGTTGGATTGCAAAACTTTCCCAGGAGCAGACGTGGACTCCGACCACAACTTGTTGGTCATGAAATGCCATCTGAAGTTGAAGAAATTGAAGAAAGGAAGGAATGCAAGGAGATGGGATCTAGACAAGTTGAACGAAAATAGTGTGAGGGATTGTTTCAAGGAACATGTAACATAGGGACTAAATGAAAGGGTTAAAAGAAACACAGTAGAGGAAGAATGGACAGTCATGAAGAATGAGATCAGTAAGGCTGCTGAAGAAAAGTTAGGTAGAAAGGAGAGATCACCTTAGAAACAATGGATAACTCAAGAGGTACTAGACCTGAGTGATGAACAACGAAAGTACAAGATTGCAAAAAATGAGGAGATCAGAAAAGAATACAGGCGAATGAAGAATGAAGTAGATAGAAAGTGCAGGAAAGCTAAGGAAGACTGGCTGAAAGAGAAGTGCAAGGATGTTGAAGGTTGTATGGCCATAGGAAAGTTAAATGCTACATACAGGAAAATCAAGGAAACCTTTGGAGAAAGGAAAAGTAGGTGTATGAATATTAAAAGCTCAGATGGAAAACCACTTCTAACAAAAGAAGACAAGTCAGAAAGATGGCAGGAACATATCCAACAGTTGTATCAAAATAAAGAAGTAGATGATAGTGTTGTATAACAAGAAGAGGCTGTTGATGCTGATGACATAGGAGACCCAATTTTTAGGTCAGAATTTGACAGAGCTTTGAGAGACCTAAGTAGAAACAAGGCACCAGGAATTGATGACATACCCTCAGAATGACTGACTGCCTTAGGAGAAACCAGCATGAAGAGCTTGTTCCACTTACTATGTAAGATGTATGATACAGGAGAAGTGCCATATGATTTTCGGCAGAATGTTGTTATACCTATTCCCAAGAAAGCCAGTGTTGACAAGTGTGAAAACTACTTCACCATTAGCTTAGTATCTCATGCCTGAAAAATTTTAAACACACATTATTTAGAGAAGAATGGAAAGACAAGTTGAAACTGAGTTGGGAGAAGATCAGTTTGGCTTTAGAAAAAATGTGGGAACACGTGAAGCAATCCTGAGTTTACGTCTGATCTTAGAGGACCGAATTAAGAAAGACAAGCCCACGTATAGGAAAGTTAGATCTAGAGAAGGCATACAATAATGTTGATAGTACCAAGTTGTTTGAGATTCTTAACGTGATCGGGATCATATTCCAAGGAAAGAGAATTATCTACAATCGATACAAAAATCAGTCTACAGTGATAAGAATTGAAGGCTTTGAAAAAGAGGCAGCAATCCAGAAAGGAGTGAGGCGACACTGCAGGCAATAAAGGAATTTGGAAAGGGTATCAAAGTTCAAAGAGAGGAAATCAAAACCCTGAGATTTGCCGATGATATTGTTATTTTATCTGACTCTGCAAAAGATCTGGAAAAATTTCTGAGTGGTATGGACAGAAGGAAGGAATACAAGATGAAAATGAGTAAGTCCAAAACAAAAGTAATAGAGTGCAGTTGAACAAAGTCAGGTGATGCAGGAAATATTAGATTAGGAAACAAAGTTTTAAAGGAAGTAGATGACTATTGTTTCTTGGGTAGCAAAATAACTAATGATGGCAGAAGTAAGGAGGACATAAAATGCAGACTAGCACAGGAATGGAAGAGCTTTCTTAAGAAAAGAAATTTGCTCACTTCAAACATTGAAAAAGGCTTTCATCTGAATCGTGATATTGTATGGAAGTGAAACATGGATGATAACTAGCTCAGAAGCAAAGAGAATAGAAGCTTTTGAAATGTGGTGTTACAGAAGAATGCTGAAGGTGAGATGGGCAGATAGAATCATGAATGCAGAGATAATGAATCGAATTGGTAAGAGGAAATCGATTTGGCTAAATCTGAAAAAGAGATAGAATGATAGGGCACATCTAAGACATCCAATTCTTGTACAGTTGGTTTTTGAGGGAAGTGTGGGTGGTAAGAATGGTAGGAGTAGACCAAGGTACGAATATGACAAGCAGATTAGAGCAGATATTGGATGTAGTAGTTATGTAGAAATGAAACGTTTAGCACAGGATAGGGTAGCATGGAGAGCCCTATGAAACCAGTCTATGAACTGATGACTCAAACAACAACAATACACACTAAGAATTCATTAAAAGGAACAAGTGAAATTCTGTTGTTATCATAAAATGAATACAATGAATATGATATGTTGATAAATTATTCAGTACCATCACTTGTCATGGTCAAACTAAGAAATGCTTTTTCTAGGCGATGACAATAAGGGCAATAGAAGGAGTGAAAGTGTCTTTACTTCTTAAGGCCAACCATTTGAGATATACCATGACAACTGACAGTATAATCTGTAATATGCCTTTGTTCGGTTACAAAACCAAAAGAAAAAAAAAAGTCTTATGGCTTGGGGTCATCTGAAACTTTGCATGATGGAAGTTAGTGTGACCGAAGTGTATTCCTAGCAATCGTGCACGCTGTGATGTAAGGTATGGATGGTTGACCAGACAATGTCACCTAGCAACCATGAAGGCTGTGATGTAAGGTATGGATGGTTGACCAGACAATGTCACCTAGCAACCGTGCACACTGTGATGTAAGGCATGGATGGATGACCAGACAATGTTACCTAGCAACCGTGCAGGCTGTGATGTAAAGTATGGATGGATGACCAGACAATGTTACCTAGCAACCATGCAGGCTATGACATAAGGTATGGATGGATAACCAGACAATGTTACCTAGCAACCGTACAGGCCGTGATGTAAGGTATGGATGGATGACCAGAAAATGTTACCTAGCAACCGCAGGCTGTAATGTAAGGTATGGATGGATGACCAGACAATGTTACCGAGCAACCGTGCAGGCTATGACATAAGGTATGGATGGATGACCAGACAATATTACCTAGCAACCATACAGGCTGTGATGTAAGGTATGGATGGATGTCCAGACAATGTTACCGAGCAACCGTGCAGGCTGTGACATAAGGTATGGATGGATGACCAGACAATGTTACTAGCAACCGTGCAGGCTGTGATGTATGGTACGGATGGATGACCAAACAATGTTACCTAGCTACCGTGCTGGTTGGGATGTAAGGTATGGTTGGATGACCAGACAATGTTACCTAGGAACCGTGCAGGTTGTGATGTATGGTACGGATGGTTGACCAGACAATGTTACCTAGCAACCGTGCAGGTTGTGATGTATGGTACGGATGGATGACCAGACAATGTTACCTAGCAACTGTGCATGCTATGCTGTATGGTGCGGATGGATGACCAGACAATGTTACCTAGCAACCGTGCAGATTGTGATGTATGGTAAGGATGGATAACCAGACAATGTTACCTAGTAACCGTGCAGGCTGTGATGTAAGGTATGGATGAATGGATAGCCAGACAATGTTACCTAACAAACATTGCAGGCTATGACATAAGGTATGGATGGATGGTCAGTCAATGTTACTTAACAACCATGCAGGCTGTGACGTAAGGTATAGATGGTCAGTCAATGTTACCTACCGACTGTACTGGCTGTGATGTAAGGTATGGATGGACGACCAGACAATGTTACTTAGCAACCGTGCAGGCTGTGATGTAAGGTAGGGATGAACGACCAGACAATGTTACCTAGCAACCGTGCAGGTTGTGATCTATGGTACAGATGGATGACTAGACAACGTTACCTAGCAACCGTGCAGGTTGTGATGTAAGTTATGAACTGATGGCCAGACAATGTTACCTGACAACCGTGCAGGTTGTGATGTAAGGTATGGATGGACGATCAGACAATGTTACCTAGCAACCGTGCAGGTTGTGATGTAAGGTGTGGATGGATGGCCAGACAATGTTACCTATCAACAGTGCAGGCTGTGACGTAAGGTGTGGATGGATGGCCAGACAATGTTACCTAGCAACCATACAGGCTGTGACGTAAGGTATGAATGATGGTCAGACAATGTTACCTAGCAACCGTGCAGGTTGTGATGTAAGGTGTGGATGGATGGCCAGACAATGTTACCTAGCAACCATACAGGCTGTGATGTAAGGTATGAATGATGGTCAGACAATGTTACCTAGCAACTGTGCAGGTTGTGATGTAAGGTATGGATGGATGACCAGACAGTGTTACCTAGCAACTTTGCAGGTTGTGATGAAATGTATGGATGGATGGTCAGACAATGTTACCTAGCAAACGTGCAGGTTGTGATGTAAGGTATGGATGGATGACCAGACAGTGTTAAGGTGCGTTTTCCAAGGTGCGATTGTAGCTGCAACGCCGATTGTAGTCGCACGACGACAGCAGTCTATCTCTGCGCATGCGCAGTTGAATTTGGTCTGCGACTCGCTGCGATTGCGGCTTGAGCCGCCACACTGGTGCAGTGAAGGTGCGTTTTCCAAGGTGCGATTGTAGCCGCACGGCGACAGCAGTCTCCTTCTCAGCGCATGCGCAGTTTGAATTTGATCTGCGACTCGCTGCGATTGCGGCTTGAGCCGCCACACTGGTGCAGTGAGCAGTGCTGGCGGCCGCAGTCGCTGCGACGGAAGTGACTATTGCTCAACACCTCCTCCGCAAGCATTCTCCTCTGTCAATCAAGGGCCGATAAAAGCCAGCCGTGCTCAGATGTAAACAGTCTTGATATCTTGTCAAGATTACTGGGTCATAATTTATAGGAATGAATATACAGTGTAATATGTACTTTTAAATAAAATGCAAATCCCACTCTGCATTATCATTTTTATGCGTTTTTATTGATTCCTCCATTCCCTAGATTACACAGATGGAATGGCATGTAAATAATTGACATATTGGTGCAATTAATGTTGTCACTCAATTAAGTTGCGGGCTTGTTAAACTTGAAGTTTATCGGGCCAGTTGACTGTGCTGTTAGGGGCGCGCAGCTGTGAGCTTGCATCCGGGACATAGTGGGATCGAATCTCACTAACGGCAGTTCTGAAGATAGTTTTCCGTGATTTTCCATTTTTACACCAGGCAAATGCTGGGGCTGTACCTTAATGAAGCCATGGCCGCTTCCTTCTAGCTCCTAGGCCTTTCCTATGCCATCGTCAACATAAGACCTATCTGTGTCGGTGCGACATAAAGCCACTGGCAACAAAAATCTTGAAGTCTATTACGACCACAGATTTACTGATCGTTATGTCTTACTGTAAAAACACTTATTCAGCTGAGTTAAACACTGTTAAAATAAGATTAAAATATCCGTACTTGAGAGTGAGTGCAAGTTTGTCAGCTTAGCTGATAGGCTTCTTGTACCGATTGCACGGGGTTTTCAAAATTTCACGTTTTAAAAGTTAGAGAATATAACTAAACACTCTGTCTGAAATACTTCCTGAACTTTGTCTAATCACTTAAAAGATGTCTGTTTATTAAATTGTTATAGCGTCCTTCCTCATAGTGCGATGCAAACATACTGTTGACTTCCCTTCTTTTCGGCCCGAGATACCACATTAACAATTCTTCTTCTTCTTCTTCTTCTTCTATTCAAATGACAAAGAAAGCCCTGCCACTAACGAAATCGCCCGTGCTCTCGTCCATTTCTGACGGACTGGACTGCGCGACTGGCGGCTGGAGTCGTGTCTAAGAAAACAACCCAGTGCTTGTCGCTTGCGGCTGCTGTCGCCAACGTATATGGCGACCCCAGTCGTTGCGGCTCTGGCCGCCGTGGCGGCTACAGTCGCACCTTGGAAAACGCGCCTTGAGCAGTGCTGGCGGCCGCAGTCGCTGCGACGGAAGTGACTATTGCTCAACACCTCCTCCGCAAGCATTCTCCTCTGTCAATCAAGGGCCGATAAAAGCCAGCCGTGCTCGTAAACAGATATGTTGTCAAGATAACTGGGTCACAATGTATAGGAATTAATATTCAGTGTAATATGTACTTTTAAATAAAATGCAAATCCCACTCTGCGTTATCATTTTTATGCGTTTTTATTGATTCCTTCATTCTCTAGATTACACCGATTGAATGGCATGTAAATAATTGACATATTGGTGCAATTAACCCTAGAATCATAAAGTCGCTCCAGGGTAACACGAATCATAAACTTTCGTCTGTCAGACTACTAAAAAGAAAAGCACTTTAATAAGCGTAAATCCAACGTTTTACACAAAGTACAGAATATTAAACTTAAAACTACCACACGTAGTGATGACAATACACTCTGATCATTTTTTCTTCAATAGGCACATTCAATGCACTGTTTTGCCTGGTGATCAAGACAAATGTGCTTCGCCATGTCTTACAAAGGAATCGGGTTTTTCTTCTTTTCTTTTATGGACAAAACGCACAAACTTTTCTTCCTTCAGCAATACCTGATTGAGGCTCTTCAGGAATGCCATCTTTTCGAAGAATTTCAGCAATGTTCCTCTTCAGGATGCGCCTCAAAGTTGGTGTCTGAAGTCTCTCTTGCAGTTTTGGAGCCATTAGCATTTCGGATATATCCTTTGCAAACTCTCGCCTTGAAAGTGGCTTTTGGCCTTTTTGAACCATCTTATGCACATGGATAATGTATCCATTGGCAAGTGATGTATTAATCATACTATAAAAGATACACATTGGCCATCTCGTTTTTCTTGAAGAGGACATCAATGTTGACATTTCATCGAAAGTGTCCACGGCACCTTTAGTCCCATTGTAGTCTTCTGCCATATCTTTTTCCGACCTTCATGGCATGTAGAAAGGAGGATTACATTCTTGTTTGGTTTTCCTTTATAGGATACCATTGTTTTTATACCATCATAACAAAATATGGAGGACCAAAGCTTTCTTCCCTTGACTTGTTTTCATCTCTGGTGGTATCTGTGGCTTGTCTTTTCTCATTGTTCCAATGATTTTCAGGTTATGGTCGCAATGCAGAGAATCAGCCGGTGAACCAATTGTCGGTCATAATATTTCTCTTTGATGCATGTATTGGCCGGGTAATTTCATTCACGAAATACATTACCACTAATGTCTCCTGAAGAGAGTGGTTCTCTGTCTAATTCAGAAAACACTGCCGTTATCAATTCATTATCGTGCGCAAGATTTTTCCATTTCAGTATCCTATTAAGCTTACGTATTACGTACAAAAAACATTACTGTAATAAACCTGATATTCACACTATTTACAGCTATGTACAAATCACGAATACTTTCACAAATCATAAACTTTCGTCTCTCAGACGACGGTCATATCGCAGTGAACAAACAACTGGATCTTTATGCTTGAAACCAAGGTCAGCATTGATTGTTGATAGCCGGGGAAGAATAGGTGGAGGGGGAAGGCACAGTTCATTAGCATCTGGAAATTACCGCGGAAAATACAGGGATGCGTAGTCTGGGAAACGAAAGTTTATGATTCTAGGGTGTTGTGTCACTCATTTAAGTTGCGGGTTTGTTAAACTTGAAGTTTACCGGGCCAGTTGACTGTGCTGTTAGGGGCGCGCCGCTGTGAGCTTGCATCCGGGAGATAGTGGGATCGAATCCCACTATCGGCAGTCCTGAAGATGGTTTTCTGTGATTTTCCATTTTTACACCAGGCAAATGCTGGGGCTGTACCTTAATGAAGCCACGACCGCTTCCTTCTAGCTCCTAGGCCTTTCCTATGCCATCGTCGCCATAAGACCTATCTGTATCAGTGTTGCCAACTTAGCGGATTTTCCGCTACATTTGGCGGAATTAGAAGACTGTCGGCGGAGAAATATATCATTTAGCGGACAGCGGATTATTTGGCGGAAGTCTAGATTTATTATAGCGGAATTTAGTGTTTTATTCATTTTACGATTTTTAAAATTTGTACTCCAGTCTGTCTACGATCTATTCCATATTTCTTGTCAGGAGCTAGCAGTCACATGAGGAATACATGTTATTTGGATTTGATGTTATGAGATCATGGTATCATAAATTTGTAATGCGTGGGAAAGGTTACTTATCTCTTAATTGACGAATGACGACAGATAATGAAACTGTAAGAGAATGGCATTTATATTTGTGCTATAAAGGAAGACCGTTTAATGAACTGGCCTGTTCTGTGTGTGGCCCTTGAGGTTAGGGTATTCACCTAGTTTGCACCAGGCAGTAAAACGCCTACAAGTTTTAGTTCGCAGGCTCGCAGGCAGTGAAACTCACAGATCAGGTGAGTGCAGACATTTACTTTTATTATTATTATTATTATTATTATTATTATTATTATTATTATTATTATTATTATTATTATTATGTGTGTATGGACCCAATGAATCACGCAAAGCTCATTTTTATTACTCATTATTTGAGATCGGATTTCTTGGCGGAATTTTAGCGGATTTTGAGTAGTATTTAGGGGATCTTGAAAATATAAGTTGGCAACACTGATCTGTATCGGTGCGACATAAAGCCACTAGCAAAAAAAAAAAAAATATATATATATATCTTGAAGTCTATTACGACCACGGATTTACTGATCGTTACGTCTTACTGTACCTGAGAGTGAGTGCAAGTTTCTCAGCTGGGCTGATAGGTTTCTTGTACCGATTGCACGGGATTTTCAAAATTTCACTTTTTAAAAGTAAGAGAATATAACTAAACACTCAGTCTGAAATATTTCCTGAACTTTGTCTCATTAGTTAAAAGATGCCTGTTAATTAAACTGTTATATCGCCTTTCCTCATAGTGCGATGCAAACATACTGTTGACTTTCCTTCTTTTCGGGCCGAGATACCACATTAACAATTCTTCTTCTTCTTCCATTCAAATGTCAAGGAAAGCCCTGCCACTATCGAAATCGCCCGTGCTCTCGTCCATTTCTGACGGAATGGACTGCGCGACTGGCGGCTGGAATCGTGTCTAAGAAAACACCCCACGTACCCGTCGCTTGCGGCTGCGGTCGCCAACGTATATGGCGACCCCAGTCGTTGCGGCTCTGGCTGCCGTGGCGGCTACAGTCGCACCTTGGAAAACGCACCTTTACCGAGCACCCATGCAGGTTGTGATGTAAGGTATGGGTGGATGGTCAGTCAATGTTACTTAACAACCGTGCAGGTAGTGATGTAAGGTATGGATGGACGACCAGACAATGTTACCTAGCAAACGTGCAGGCTGTGATGTAAGGAGGGGATAGACGACCAGACAATGTTACCTAGTAGCTGTGCATCTGACTTCTGCAAAACAAAAAGTGGTTTCTTTTTTGCTCAAATTTCAGGGTGAGGAATGCAATTAAAAGTCATGACACAGAAATAGCATTTTGGTCCACTTTTTTAGAGTATTTGAATGAATTCCTTTTAAGGCTGTATGTCACAATGACTAAATTTTCAGAGAAATGCAAAACAACTGTTAGCTGGGGAGTCTTTAAATTTTTGCGTGCGTTGTGCCCTTTCACTCTCTATGCTGACACCTTCATTTTTCAAAGTGTCGGACCTCTTTTGTTTTCCTAGGACCTAGGAAGGGTTTCCATTCACCTCCCCAAGGAGAGGGGCTGGCCAACTAGAAGGTAACGTCTTCTCTCTGGCCAGGAGACGTTGCCTACCTCTACTTCCTCTTAAAACAATATTCACCACCACCACTCAGGTAAAAGGTCTATTTTGATTAATTAATTACTTTTTAAATGATGAACATAACAGGCTTTTTTCCCAATTGATTGTGTACAATATACGACTAAGATTTTCACTACCGGTACTTAATTTATGAACATTAAAATTATTTCCTACATGTAATTACATTATAAAAATAGGAATCGAATACAGTAATTTAAATAAAATACAATGAGCTATACAATTTCAATTTACGGATTTCAAACAAGTGAAAGTTGGTCATACAATACAAAGACTGAATAAATTGTTATTATTACAGTGTCCGACTCGTTGGCTGAAAGGTCAGCGTACTGGCCGGGTTCCATTCCCGGCCGGGTCGGGGATTTTAACCTCCATTGGTTAATTCCAATGGCCCGGGGGCTGGGTGTTTGTGCTGTCCCCAACACTCCTGCAACTCACACACCACACATAACACTATCCTCCACCACAATAACACGTACCGGGCGAGTTGGCCGTGCGTGTAGAGGCGCGCGGCTGTGAGCTTGTATCCGGGAGATAGTAGGTTCGAATCCCACTATCGGCAGCCCTGAAAATGGTTTTCCGTGGTTTCCCATTTTCACACCAGGCAAATGCTGGGGCTGTACCTTAATTAAGGCCACGGCCGCTTCCTTCCAACTCCTAGGCCTTTCCTATCCCATCGTCGCCATAAGACCTATCTGTGTCGGTGCGACGTAAAGCCCCTAGCAAAAAAAAATAACACGCAGTTACCTAGACATGGCAGATGCCGCCCACCCTCATCGGAGGGTCTGCATTACAAGGGCTGCACTTGGCTAGAAATAGCCACACGAAATTATTATTATTTATTACAGTATTTCAAAATACAAAGTAATGTAATTAGACATAAAATTTAAATTATTAGAAAGTAAGACATGGTACATAACACAGTATGCAAAATAATATTGTAAGGAGGGAAGGAGAATGGTTAATTTCCAGAACTTCAAAAGTGTGCAATCAAACAGACGAAGAGAAATTTAACAGTAGAATCCAGAGATAAGAAAGAAAGGACAAGTAGAAGAACGAAATCAGACAGACAGACAGACAGACAGACAGACAGACAGACAGACAGACAGACAGACAATATGGGGATAAACTTCAAGACTACAGGGTTTATGAGAAAGTATCACATGCCAATTCAAGCGTTTGATTATTAGAAAAGATGTCCACTTTATTTATATACACTGGTATTTAATTTATTATAACGTTTCTGAATCCTATTAAGAGGATAATTCTGATGGGCTTCTGTGCGGCACTTCTTGATTGAAATAAATTCTTGAACCTGCCAGCTCCTTGAGGAATGTAAAATGGAGTACTTCGAGTAACTGTACGTATCCCCTTAGTCCCGTTTCTTGATACGGGGTCGGGATGAAGTGAGGTGAAATTATATGGCATGCTTTTACGTGCGGATGCCCTTCCTGTCACCAACCTCAGTTGAGAAAGTAAAGAAGATGAAATGAATGAGTGCGAACGAAATCGGGTAAGAAGGTCGATGGAATCGGCTGTGCCCTATGAATAGGAGTTGTCCCAACATTTGCCTGGAAGCGACATAAAGCCATTTTCAGGATTGCCGACGGTGGGGTTCGAACCCACTCATCTCCCGAATGCAGAAAGCTTGGCTCCAGAGCCGTAGCGAGTTAACACGGCCATTCCGCTTGGTACTTTTATTATTCAATTTTCTATACAAAAATAACACCTTACACTTTCTATGGCTTTGTTCCGAGTTTTAACACCAAAAAGCGATAACACTGGAGTTGGACTCGAGTATACGTGTAATAGTTTCCAGTACATTTACTTCAGGAATCGCTTTTGTACTCTATCAGTTAATTTGATGGGCTTAATATCTGAATAACAATAATAATAATTTCGTGTGGCTATTTCTAGCCGGGCGGTTCTCTCTTAACTGGAGCTTGAAATCAGTAATCGACAAAAATAAATTAGGCTTTCCAACCTTATTCTTAGTCCTTTCCTCACAACCTGTTCATAAAATACTTTGCATCAAGTTATGTTAGGATTATGGAATATTTTAATTAGTCCACGTTGAGCACTGAATAGGTATTTATGTCATACTCATAAGCGAGGAGGCTATTCACTAGTCGAGGACAATTACAACTTGCACCACCAGTTTGTTGGTCACCAAGGCGGATTAACACTATTTCCGCGTCCTACATTTGAAAATTTATTGTTTTAGATTTTTTCAAATGAAGGTTTATATAAGTTATTTACGAAACAAGAAATCTAAAATTGAAAATTTGACATGTGACAAATTTTGAGCAGTATGCTGAATTCCCAAGCCTCCTTAGCTCAGGCGGCAGCGCATCGTCCTCGCACTGCTGGGTTCCGTCGTTCAAATCCCGGTCACTCTATGTGAGATTTCTGCTGGACAAAGTGGAGGCGAGGCATGTTTTTCTCCGGGTACTCCGGTTTTTCCTGTCATCTTTAATTCCAGCAACACTCTCCAATATTATTTCATTTCATGTGTCAGTCATTAATCATTGCCCCAGAGGAGTGTAACAGGTTTCGGCAGCCGGCACAATTCGTATCTTGACCGCTAGATGGGACCTTAATTCATTCTATTCCTGATACGGTCAAGTAAATGGGGATAGGTTGCGGATTTTCATTTATCATTCTGAATTCCTGAAGATTATAGTGTATTTATTTTCAGTATCAGGCCATAATGCTAAATTTTACCATCTCCTTATTTCCACACATCCAGCTCCTAAATCCCTCACTTCAGCTTTAACCCGCCTGAAGGCGTTACCTCCTGGCTGACCCGCCTCCTCTCTTCAGGGGAGGAATGAAAACTTGCTTTAAAAATACATTGAGCAAGAATTATGTATGTCTGCCCAGTGGACTAATACTCGTAATCATGTAAATATTGAGTCGGTGAAAAGTTTGTTAAGAATATTTTTTTGAATACACAGAATTTTAAAAACTAAGTATGTATTATTTAAGATATCTTGATAACACTAAATTATAAATATCGCAAACTATGTACTTTGAATAACAATTTACAAATTACAGAATAAAAGGAAAAAAGAAGAAAAAGAACAAATACGATTAGCCAATAGGCCAAACCCTTCCCATCTCCCTATTTCCACACATCATTTACCCAACTCCTAAATCCCTCACGTCAACTTTAACCCGCCTGAATCTCCTGGCCAGAGAGAAGTCGTTACCTTCTGAGTTGCCCGCCTCCCCTCTTCAAGGGAGGAAATGAAGACTTGCGTTAAAAACGCACTGAACAAGAATTATTTATTGGAGAAATTCACATCAGGTGATCAGTACCAATATCACTAACGACGTCATAATCACCATCATCATTTTCCACCTCCAGTTTACTGGGTGTGGTGTACAAGTGCTCGCCATCTCTTCCTGCCTGCATACATCTTCTGTTCTAGGACATCTTCCCATTTGAGACTCCTCTCCTCCACATCTGATTTCACTGTGTCTATCCAGAATTTCCTTGGGCATCCCCTCGGTCTTTTTTCTTGGACAGTAAGGTGGAAGTATTTTCTGGCAGGTCTCTCGATCTTCATTCTCATAATGTGCCCATACCACTGAAGTCTACGCTTCGTCATTTATGGTTAGAAAAGCAATGTTTTTAATGATATGATGTGTTTCTGTTTTAATATCTATCCTACAAGAACCAACAATGCGTTTAGTGACCTGAAGCACGATAACGAGTAGTGCTCCAGACAAAATCCTTTTGCTGGACAAAGTGTCCTACATTTCAGGGTTCGATGTCTTTAATTTGGTCAGAAGCCATCTGATCACCCTAATGCAGACATCAGACAGACGTATTTAATTTTTATATAGAGAGAATAATGTAATATCTGACAGACACTAAGTATGAAGAATTCAGAAAACTTTCTCAAGATTGGTTACAACATAATTTTCTGGTTGCAGGCCTTCCTGTTGGTTATAGGAAGCTGTCATCACTAAGAACCCTGAGTGAGCAAGCAAGTAAAGAATTAGCATTGTTTTTACATAAATCTGTGTCCCCAGAATGAGAGATCAATAGGTGTTGAGAGGTAGACCAGCCCCAGTCTCTTGGGTACGTGCCAGACTCCTCTTTATCGATAATCTCACATTTCCTTGAGCGCTGCAGATAGTGTGGCGAATTCAGAGCCGCTATCTCACAGGCCAACATTGCTGTTCTTAGTTTACATCCAAGATCTATAAAGTACTATGTATACAGTTTATGACTAGAGATGAGAATGATATGTACTAAAAATACCAAAATATGCACTATAAATTAACCGTATATGCGAAAAACTTAGAATTGAAAGACTTCTGGTATCTGTATGGAATACGTGAAAAACGAAACGCTAGCAACAAAATATGAAATACCCAAATTCGTAAATGTAAATCGAAACCTGAGAAAATCCATATAGCCTACTGTATATAAAATTGGAGGTTGGTATATTTGTAATTAATAGACTCAAAAACTACTGGACCGATTTCGCTGAAATTTTCACAGTTTGTTCTTATTACATCTGAAAGGGATTATGAAGTGGTTTGAACGAAATCGGATAGATAGTTTTATTATTATGAGTAATTTTATGTAATGTTATTAAATTGCAAAGCCGCACCAAGATTGAATCGACTTGATGGACAAATTGTTGCTAGGCGATAGCAGCTTACGCTGTATCCTGGTAGTCCGTTAAGAAATGTATATAGGAGGATGGGAACACGTCACCATGGTTTATAAAGTACCATCCCTTGCTAGGAGCTTCATGAATGACCGTGGCTGTTATTTGAAAATAGCAATCCAACATGCCGTGGTAGAGACGTACTTTCAATATATAGGACCAACTTTGATAGGTCAGTCCAGTTTGAAGAACGTAACTCTCTATTAGATGTGTAAAATATTTAAGAAACTGTGGAACATACAGAATATCAAGAGTGGAATGACACGAGTTATCACCCACTCCTAACGAAGAGCAACTGGGGTTCCCAACAAGCAGAGGCGAGTCTATGTAATCTATCTATAGATCTATATACATCAATCTCATTGTATGTGGATATTTATGTATTACATCTCCTAAACCACTGGAGCGATTTCAACCAAACTTGGTACACTTGTGACTTAGTATCAGAAGACAAACTTCGTGGGGGCAAGACACCACAAGCACCCTTAAATGCGAGTCCAGGCGGGGGGGCGAGGGGCTGATTTATAAAAAATAATCGATAATAGCATCAAATCCATATTCGGGGTCGCTGCGGTGAATAGTGGCACTCCGATATTTGAAAGTCCAAGTTCAGTCCCCTTGGTGTGGGGGAGGGCAAGTGAGATATAAAGTAATCGAAAGTAGCGTCGAATCCATAGCTCTCAGGGTCGCCGTGATGAATAGTGACACTACAGATTTTGTATCCCTTAAGGGTGGGGGTCGAGGGGGAGATATAAAAATAATCGAAGATAGTTTTTAATCCATTGTTTTGGGGGTCGCTGAGATGAACAGTGACACCCTGGATTTTTAAAGTCCAATTTTAGCCCCGTTTGGGGTGGGGGCGAGTGAGATATAAAAATAATCGAAAATAGTGTCGAATCCATAGTTCTCGGGGGCATTGAGATGAATAGTGAAACTCCGGACTTTTATCCCTTACAGGTAGGGGTCGAGGACGGGGAGAGGTATAAAATAGTCGAAAATAGTTTTGAATCCACAGTTTTCGGGATCACTGAGATAAATAGTTACACACCGGGTTTTCTAAAGTCCATATTCAGCACCCTCTGGGCTGGGGGACGAGGGGTGAGTGACACATAAAAGTAATCGAAAATAGTGTCGAATCCATAGTTTCTGTGGTCGCTGAGATGAATAGTGACACTCCGGATCTCGTATAAGTCCAAGTTAAGCTCCAATCGGCAGGGGCGAGAGATGGGACGAAGAAATAAAAATGTCCAAATGACCATATATTATGGATGTTTACATGTTGTTCCAGCATATGTGTCAACTAAACTTGGTAAAAATATTACCGACTATCTGGAAAAAATACTGTGGGGGCAAGGCGCCCCTAGAAGCTCTAAAGAAGGGGGCGAAATATAATCATAACTAAAAACAACCTATATTAGTGTTGAATCCATACTTCTCTGGACTACGGGAGAGATTTCAACCAAACATGGCACACTTATGACTTACTTCCAGGAGACAAACTGCGAGGAGGTATGGTAATCGTAACACCCCTAGGGGTGGACTGGGAGGGGCTGAGATGTAAAAATAATCGAAAATAGTGACGAATCCATAGTTTTCGTGGTCGCTAAGAAGAATAGTGACACTGCGGACGTCGCTGAAGTCTATCTCCCCCCCCCCCCCTATCGGCATGGAGATGAGAAGCGATGGAAAGGAAATTGTCCAAAACGACCGAAATTACGGATATATAAGTGTTTCTTCCAACATAGCCCTCATACAAAATTGGTACACATATTTCTTACTATCTAAAACAAATATACTGTTGTGTAAAACATCCCTAGTACTCCTAGCGGAGGTGGTGAAATATGAAAATAAACGAAAATGACTGATATTAATATAGAATACCATCGTTTACGAGGTCGCTTAGTTGAACTATGATACTCTCGATGGTTAAGTCTTACATATGGGTGTATGTGGGTATGTTCCAAAATAGCTCTCAACGAATCTTGGTACACATATACTTACCATCTGGAAGAATAATACTATGGAGATAAAAGATACCAACCCCCGCTGGGGGTGGGGAATGAGAGGGGAT
This sequence comes from Anabrus simplex, assembly GCF_040414725.1. Taxonomy (NCBI): domain Eukaryota; kingdom Metazoa; phylum Arthropoda; class Insecta; order Orthoptera; family Tettigoniidae; genus Anabrus; species Anabrus simplex. The sequence continues at coordinate 21,955,286 of NC_090270.1, read as the reverse complement.
GGCATTTAATAATAATGGAAAATAACCGATATTAATGTCGAATCCATTGTTCATGTGTCGCTGAGATGAATTGTGACGCTCTGAATACCATTTAAGTCCACGTTCAGCCTCCATTGAGACGGGAGGAAGAATGGGGTTTGATAGCAAATAGTCTAAAATAACCGAGATCAATGTTGAATCCACTGCTTTTAGGGTCACAAGGCTGATTGGCGACCGTCTCCATGACAGTTTGAATCGTGTAGATCATATCTATAGTGCGACTAATACATACATGTAGTTACCCCTTATTAATTTTTTGAAAGGATCAAATACTTCCCAGTCAATTCGAGCTTCCACAAGGATAAAGTTTTACTTGATGATTAAATAATCGAAAACTTGAAATCAAACACATCTAAATAACTCTAAAGCTTCATAATAGATATTAAAAATCAATATCCCAAAAGGAATTCCATAAAAATTCATTTCGCACATAACTAACTATTAATACTAATCTTAAAAGTAAACATTCAAAAACCAATCGGACAAGGCCGGGTACTACAGCCAGTAACACATAAAATCGGAAAATCGGGCAATAATCATAATCAGCTACCGTGTAGAGACGTTTCAATTTGACGCCATCTGGCGGTCTGCTCGTCAATTTCCACGTTCCGTTTTACTCTAGGCCTACAAGATGGGAGAAAAAACCGAATCTCTCTTGGGTGTCTTAGGCTGAGTTTTAATGAATTTTGTGGGGTAAACACCAAAATGCATCATCAGAGATCTTTTACACACCGAATTCGTACAACATGGAGTGTCGAATGGACTTTTGTCCGCGGGACTACTTGTGTCGGGTTTCAACCCGCTATTTTGGGATTCGCGGGCCGACACTGATCTGCAGAAGCAGCTAAAATGAGACAATAAGCTAAGTTAATGTCCATATCACCATCAGAACCTCGAAGGATCGCAAGTCCGTTTGCCATTTTCTGCTTCCCATGATTGCTATGTTTTCCACACTTTCAGAAAGCGCCGTGGTGGGGGCTATGGCACAGACTATCAGAGTTTGACTTTCTCTGCACTTTGCATATAAACAAAAATGAAAACGTTTAATTATAAGACCACATGACTGGTTTCTCAGTTGTAGTTTTTCACATCAACCTTGGCAATGTCAGTTCTGGGAGTACGTCCTCTAGCTTCGATACTTGTTTGAATCCATCTTGGCATATCTGTCCCAAGGTCACCAATCCATTCCTGCTCCAGTTTGTCGCATTCATCATTGGTCATTCCTGGAAGTCTTACAGGTTACTTGGTTTATAAACCTATGGTTTCTATTTACCCTTGACAAGTTCAAAAGGTTTCATGTTAGGGGAGCATTTGGGTACTTAATTCAAGTGATACCAGGGAGACGAAGGAAGGTGTTAATGATAACTTCACGATGAAGACACGACTTATTGTCCATTAAGATCACAGACTGCAATTATAAGATAAGGCCAGTCAGGCGAAAGAGGGAGCAGTGGAGTCGTATTATTACCAACACACACGGACGCGGTGATGAGTAGTTTAGTTTGTATATTGTTTAGAAGAATCGAAGCCAAACAAAGAAAGCGTTGTAGGCATAAACCTAACAACCGTGCAGGCTCTGTCTTATGGCAAACGATCATCTGAAATTAGCAACAGTTGATGGATGGCCTTGACCTAGAGACATATAAGAAATACTATGATCATTTATAGGGAAATTTGACACTATTAAAAAGCTTTTCTCAAAGTATGTTCTTAGCGATTTCGTCGCCTCATTTACGCATGAGTACGCTTCTTCGGTTAGCTGTATTATTTATTTCGTGCTACTATAAGTCCATTAAATTTAAATATGAATAAAATATTGTATTCCTTTGAATTACCACTGCTGTGCCATTTTGTTTTCATACCAGTGTATTGTCATTCTCTGTGTGATGGTTTGAAATATCCAGTCGGCTGGGGATAATTAATACTGACACACTCTATATGTGCATAGGTATCTTACAACCACTGAAGATGAATGGACCCGATACACAGATTGCCGAGCAGTAAGTACAGTACAGTAGTGCTGGATTTTCATTACACCGTTCAGAATACAGCTGGTCCCAGTTCAACTGAAATGCTGCCTAGTGTTTGAGTTTCCAACAGAGAGAAAGAACTTTCCGATGTGTACATGAACTTTGAAGATAGCAAAACACGAGCGCATTTTGACACTGAGGCTCTATCAGTGTATCGAATATAGGATCACGATTGATCCAACAGATGGAACAACACATGGTTTAGTCAGTCTTTAATATCTCTCTGAGGTTAATACAATATTGCTCTTCTATGTACCCATAGCCGGCTCCACGGTGTAGTGGTGGCGTGGCCCCGGGTTTGATTCTCAGCCAGGTTAGGTTTTTATATGTGGATCTCAGGGCTGCTTCGAGGTCTGCTCAACCTGCTTGATTCCAGTTGAGGAGCTATGGGGTTTGGTTTGGTTTATGCACCCGAAACATTCAAACCCCGCCTAGGCGAGGACAATATATTACATTCACGATATCCCCTGCCTGAAAGGGGTAATGCTCAGTGGCTCAAAAGTTAGGGCGCATATAGCAAGAGGTGACTAAAAGGGGCTCCAGGGTTATTAACTTGGGAGCGTGGGTTGGGGCCCTTAACTGTGTCCTGGCATTGCTTCCACTTATATGTGCCAAACTCTTGTTCTTTTCCGACCCCGACGGTATTAGGTTTGTGAATCCTAGGGAGTCTTTCATTTTCACGGCCATCGTGGCCCTTTTCCTTCACTTCTCAGTACCTTCATTTTCGGACGGTCGGACCTCTTCTATTTTTTTCACCAACTAGTGTTAGTAGAGGATGGTTGCTCAGTAGTACTTCTTCTTAAAATAGTAATCACCACCACTACTACCATCGGCACGAAATATAAGGGAACTATGCACGTTCAAGTCTCAAGTTTATTGATGAAGTGTGCATCATATTTTGGCATTTATTCTATGTCTTTACTTCGAAGAGAAACTATGTTTTGAAAGTTAAAGAAAGAACACACACATAGCTCGATAGGTACAGTCGCTTAAGTGCGGCCAGTATCCAGTAATCGGGAGATAGTGGGTTCGAGCACCACTGTCGGCAGCCCTGAAGATGGTTTTCCGTGGTTTCCCATTTTCACACTAGGCAAATGCCGGGGCTGTACCTTAATTAAGGCCACGGCCGCTTCCTTCCAATTCCTAGGCCTGTCCTATCCCATCGTCGCCGTAAGACGTATCTGTGTCGGTGCGACGTAAAGCAAAAAAAAAAAGAACACACCAAGTCAATCGCAGCCAGAAGAAATATTTCAGCGGGGAAAGTGTGTAAGTTAAGGTACAAATGCGTATAATTCCAGAGTTATTTAATTCTAGAAATGTGTATGTCTCGAGAGTTAGGCATAAAATGTGTTGAAGTTAGCGGACTCCCATACTCTAGGATAAGGGCTCCGAACTTCAGACGACCAGAGGACCGCAGAAATTATACCATTTTATAATGAGATGCACGTGTACATTATGAATATAAAATAAATAGAAAATTGATAGATTCATTTCATAATTTAAGGCCGTTTTGAAAATAAGCTAAGAGATAAATTATTTTGATTTCATAATGTGCAATCTGCTTTCTTACAAATGTACCGGAATTTCAGTAGAAATAAAAAGAGGTGACAAGTTTAGCGTGGCCTCAACCCCTAAAATTAATATGTAGATAGTGGGTAGCATAAATAATTGCATTTCAAATTAAAATGGGGAATTATGGTATATTAAATTAATATCGTTTTTAAAGAAAACAAGAAAAGGCCTCGCGGACTGTACGTAGCCCGCGAGCCGCCAATTACAAACCTCTGCTGTAGAAAGTCTGACGTAACTCTTCACCGTTCAGTGCGTGGAATTGGCAGACAAGTCTAACTTGTCACCAGCCACACTTGGACTTTCGATCGAGTTGGAATTCCTGGCCTCTTGGCCTGTGGGGTAACAGGTGTAAAGCCTAGCATGCCCATCTAAAAGACAAGGCTTGTGGCAGATTGGATGGATTGCGCATGTTCAGTTCACTTTGCTGTGTCGTTGCCGACGAGATAAATCTGCTATATCTCGTAGGCAGCGGCTCTGTAGTAGTCAAAAGTCGAATGCTCCATTTGACAGTTACAAAAACTGAAAAGTAAAAGGCAAGAAGATGTTAACGGAGGAAAGGCAAGAATGAATATCAGCCTGAGGAAATCTTCACGCCGATTGGCGCAGGATTGCAGTAGTATTTCACAAAATCCGAACGCATTGATAAAAAAGATCATTATTTCCCCGTATCTAGGTCCAGCCGACTGTGAAAGTGTGTCCATGGTTATAGAATCATCGCTACTTTGGAGATCTATGTTGAAATACGTGTTTGTGGGTGTTGTGATTATTGTTTTAAGAGGAAGTACAATTGGGTAACTATCCTCTATTAACACTAATCAGGGAAAAATAGAGGAGCCTCCGAAAAATGAGGTTACTGGGAAGTGAAAGGTGAAGTAAATTCGCGTCCTCGTCCGGAGGTGGTGCAGATCTTTCCAGTGGAGGTGAGCTGATTGTACCACATACAAGCTCTCCTGCAATGTTTAAATTTCTGGCAGTGCCGGAAATCGAATTCGGATCCCCGAGGATAGCAACTAATAGCGGTAACTGTTACGCTACGGAGGCGGACAAGTGAAAGGCACGGATCACGAAGGGCGTGAAAATGATGGACTCCCTAGGCTTCGCAAACCTAATATCGTCGGGGTCGGAAAACAACAAGAGTTGACCAAGGGAGGTTGGATAGAAGAGATGAAGGCGAGGCGCCTGATACAAGTAAGTGGAACAATGCAACACTCAGCTGGGGGAATCATGGTCGCCAACCCACGCTCCCAAGATGAAAGCTTCTGGATCAACTGTTAGTCGCCGTTTAGGACAGGGTGGGGATACCGTGGTTATATTCTACCGCCCTCACCCACACGGGAATCCCTCATCTGTCCCTCCCCACGCGTATTTTGTTGTTAAGGATTTTGCCAGGGAAAGCACATTCGATCATGTTCTCTTGTAGTGTGATCATATTGTCCCCGTCAAATTCGGCGATATTTAGTATATTCAACAAGGGATATTAAAAATTTTATTTTCTGCCTGGAGCTGTAACTTGCCATTTGGGAAGTAGTGTGGCGAGCTGAAAACAAGTTTTTTTCGTCATTCAGAGGGGCGACGTATTGATCGAGCTTCGACCAAGGTCAAAGCAAATCACGTGACGTGTCTATGTACTGCCTGACACGCGCGAACGACAGACAGCTTGGTTCCAGAATAGTCTGAGCCAATTAAAGGAGACCTGATGACCAATTACAGTTCTCGTTGGAATACACGCCTCCCAAGCCGAGAATATAAAAAGCCTCGTCCCGAGCAAATCACTCTCTGACTGTTCTATTCTGTTCTACTCTGCTTTGAATGTTCTATTCTACGCTGCATTCTGAAGACTCGGTACTTGCTACGACCACGTGGAGGAGTAATTTTCAGCGCAAGCAGACGCCCGTTCTGCCAACAATTTAGTGAACTAATTAGCCAACTCCTACGGAGTAAAAATCATCTCAAAATCCAAGTTAAGTGTGACTATCTAGAAGAATAATCAAAATTCTGCGTGTGTTCGTGCCCATATTTATTCTTGCCATCTCAGTTACAGCTTACGTCCGGAACTTAATAGAAGTCGTCTTGAAAGCTGCAGTACACCAACATGGATGATTCTATAATCATCTGCAACTCAACTTCATCGAGGGATATCGACGATCAAGTCTCCATGGATCTCTAAAATGTGAGGCGTCTCTGGTCATGGGAAGGAAACTGACCGGGGAAATGCTGGAATGATTGACTGCTGCCTGGGATCGAACCTCATCTAAACTTGAGTACCACTTAATTCAATTTCTGTCTCATCTTATGTAAAACTAGAGGTCTTTCTTCTTTAAATCGTAGAGCTATTAGTTTTGTTGTAGTTACAAGCATTTCATTTTTCCAATTCTTAAGGTGTCGTGGTAGACGAGTCACATGTGTGAATGAAATTTTGAACCCGTTAGAGTAGACATGTAGTTTGTCTTTGGATGATTTCCCGTGCTTATGAGCTAAATATCTAAAAATCACTGACCACGCGATAAATCTACTTTTGTGTAATGTTGAATTTTATCGGACTTGAATTTACGTGTACATTTTGTGAGTCATCTGATTTTATGATATTTCACGAGGATCAGTAGATGTAATAATCACTTGATTAATAATAAAAATGACTAAAGATCGGGTAAAAGAGAATTAAACGCTTGTGAGCCATAACTTTACAGTAGATTCCTTATATGTGAGATTGAATGTGCTCTGTTATTGAAGTGTCTGGAATATGACCAATCCTGCGGGATATTTGTTATGTAATTGAGTTATTGGATGAGTTATTTATAATGATTGACGTGTTCTTGTGTTATTGGGAGCGCAAGATAAATTATAATTATTGGAGCATGTGTTGCGTGTGTATTTCACGGATAGGGAATAATAATAATAATAATGCGATTGAGGCTCACGGACGCGGTAGTTTCAAATTATCACCCATGTGCTGGTAGTGATTACGGATTTTATTGAAATCTTCGATTATAATTTCAAAGTTAGATGATTTCCATCTGTATGAGAAGCATATTCTTACTCAAGTGATATCCCTAACTTCGATCACTAGTCACTATTAATGATAACAATAATTTCTGTACACAAATTATCTCCTACTGGATACGACGTGACCCGACCATTCTTAAAAGTCAAAAGTAAACTTGCAAGAACAGGATTCGATGTAAATGATGTATATAAAATACGTGTTTCTCAGTATGAATGAGTGTGTGTGTGTGTGTGTGTAAATATGTGTATTTTTCTTGTTTCATGTTTATTCTATTTAACTTGATCTGGTCGTGTGTTCGTGACGACGCAGATTACATTCATCGTTGTGTGCTACCTTAAGAAGTAATTTTCGTGCCCTTAAGGGAAAATTTGATAAGTTTAAGTCGAGGAAGACTAGGAAAGGATTTATTTTTGTTGATGAACGTGATTTAAAAGGAAAGATCATCTCGTTATTTTCACGAAGGCAATCGATTTGTAAAGTAAACTATTAATTAACTAGCCCACACGTGGATAACAAAGTTTTCTAACACATTTATATTTGAATTTTGAAATATTTTAAAATTAATTTGAGACATAAATGCCATGCAAAGATCAGAAGTAGACGTTCATTAGCTGCATAATTACTTTGAATTTTGGTGATAATGAGTCATAATAATTAATTGAAAAATAATTATTTGGAGTGTTAATGACAATTGCTAAGTGAATGATGCAGTAAGAATTTAATTAGAAACACGATTGTGTGATGGTGAAAGACGTGTTAATTAAATAAGGAGAGAGATTGATAATAATAATAGTAATAATAATAATAATAATAATAATAATAATAATAATAATAATAATAATAATAATAATAATAATTTAATTTTGAAGTTTTTGAAATTATTTCGATTTTCTATTAACGCTTATACTGGTGTTATTGACAAATGGTAAATACTTTAAATGACAAAACTTAGTAGAATTCAACTTAAACCACGTGTTGAGGCTATTTTAAAGTCATGAAGCCTTTAACTACTTTATTGTAAAATATCAACAAGACAGTTATCGAGTTATTTTGTGAACCTCTTTGTTAAGTTTTTTGAATTTCTTTCAGTCGAATATTTTGATTTTTAAAAGGCGGTAGGCTTAATTTTTCTTTGATTTTCGTTACAGACCAGTAGGGCTGTCCTTTAAGAAATACGTGCTTCTCAAAGACTGAGGAAGAAATGGATGTTATGAAAGTTCAATGTAAAAGAAAGTAATATCAGCAAGAATATTTTTTATTTGTGATTTGCTTGTGTTAATAAATGTCAGAGTGTTGTTTTAAAATTTATTTTCTGGCTTGGTCATAAACCCTTCTTTCCCTTAAATGCCTCTAGAAAACAGTAGCCAATGAACGAACGGTTCCCCTTGGGATCTCTCGCTCACTGGCTGGGCTTAACTAGGCAATAATGGGGGCAATATTATACATGGCAATAGCGCTGTCGGTACAAGAGCGTGAATTTGTGATTACTTAAATAAAGGGTATTTCTATCTTGGCTGTGGTAATCAAGAGAACAGGTGGACCGTTCGCGAGTAGCGGGATAGAGTGCGCGGTCAGCATGGTTAGCGGTAAGCGTACGGAATCAATGTTTACGTTACTTGTGGAGCTTTTGTTGAAAGTTCGTTATTAGTGCTGCATTCCCATACTTGTTGTTCAACGTTATTTATGTATGATGAAGTGTAGTATAGGACAAGGGATATTTCTAGTTGAGACATTTCTCCTAAAGAAGGCACTGTATGACAGAACCGTTCGCAAATTTCTACTTCACTCCCGTCGCACTGCAACACATAACCAAGTTATTCAAGAAATGGCTAGAATGGCGCTCTGATTTAAAGAAAAAGAGAGAACCACAGAAGAGTGTATTAACGGAGGAGAGGCTTGGAGATGTTCAAGCAAGAATGAATATCAGCCCGAGGAAATATCCACACCGATTGGCGTAGGAGTGTAGCATTTCACAGAGATTGGCATTACGGGGACTGAAAATGCCATCTTTTTATTTTTACGCCGATGCACTGTTTGTATTGAGAAGAATCTATGTATTCTCAACAGCTGGTCTGATGAAAGGTAAGCTCTACATTAGTTTTCAGCTTTTTAAAGTAATTTACATTACGTCACTCCGACACAGGTAGGTCTTATGGCGAAGGGCTAGGGGTGGGAAAGAAGCGACCGTGGCCTTAATTAAGGTACAGACCGAGTATTTACTTGGTGTAAAAATGGGAAACTATGAAAAGTCATCTTCAGGGCTTCCGATAATGGGATTCGAACCCACTATCTCCCGAATGTAAGCTGACAGCTACGTGACCCAAACCGCTCAGCCACCTGCTCAATTGGTTTCAACTTCATTCATTATTAACCTTTTATTTATGCATCCACGGTATCCTCTGCCTATCATAAGAGGTGACTAAAAGGGGAACCAGGGGCTCTCAAAGGAAGCCTGGGTTGCCTACCACGGTTTCTCTAGCTGAGTCCTGGCATTGTTTCCACTTACTTGTGCCAGGCTCCTCACTTTCATTTATCCTGTCCGACCTCCCTTGGTCAACTCTTATTCTTTACCAACCACGACGGTATTATGTTTACGAGCCATAGGAAGTCTTTCATTTTCATGCCGTTCGTGGCCTTTCCCATACTCTTCCCTTTTCGAGGTATCGGAGCTCTTCCATTTCCCCTTCCGATTAGTGTTGATAGAGAAGGGTTGCCCATTTGTTCTTCCTATTTAAACACTCGTTGGCTGAACAGCAGCACACTGGCCTTCGGATCAGAGGGTCCTGAGTTCAATTCCCAGCCGGGTCGGGGATTTTAACCTTAATTGGTTAATTCCAATGGCACGGGGGCTGGGTGTGTGTGTTGTTTTCATCAACATTTCATCCTCATCACGACGCGCAAGTCGCCTACAGGCACCTGCACCTGGCAAGCCGAACCCGTCCTGGGATATCCCGGCACTAAAAGCCATATGACATTTCATTTAAACAGTAATAACCCCCCTACCACTAATAATTTAGGTCTACCATAATGAAACAGAACGCCCGCCCGCTCTGCTACACTTACCGGTAACTCAGCAATGGATTGCGGGCAATAATCCCCTGCGGCAGAGGCATGTGATTGTTGACGTAGGCGGATAGAACGGGGTCCAAATGCACCCCGAAGTCGATTTTTAATAATCCCGTTCGTTGGTGAGTTATGAACGAGAAACCAGTCAAAAACACGAGTTGGGATATGACAATCAAACGTGCTGTCACCAGGATAAAATGTATAGATTCACTGTCGCTAGGTAACGCACGTAAGTAATACAAGTCAAGGAACCATTTTAAGTCCATGGCGTAGGAAGCCATTTTCGTTCAGTCTGTGATATCCCAAAGTGTTTGTCTGTCTGTATGGTTATGTGCGATGCCCAGCCAAATCTACGACACGTAGAGATCTGAAATTTTTAACATACATGGTCACAGCATTTCACCGATCACGGATGGCTCCAAGAAATGAAGCTGTCAATGTCATCAACAAACAACCGTTAAATACTTTTTTTTTAATTGTTTTGCATTTAAATATATAGCTTAGTTTAAAAACATCTAACGATTGAATTAATAAACGCGGGCGAGACCGCGGGTACACGCTAGTCTATAATAATTAAAGGAAATGTTTGTTTGTCTGTCTGTGCGTGCGCGATGCCCAGCCAAATCTATGGCACGCAGAGATCTGAAATTTTGAACATCGTAGATGGAAGGGGGTCCGAATGGACCTCGAAGCCCGATATTTCCTTTTCGCTTTCGTTGGCGAGTTATGACGGAAAAACCGTCGGAAAACGTGTGTTGAGATATGACAATTCAACGTGCTGTCACCAGGAATAGATTCACTGTCGCTAGGCAACCTACATAAGATTGGTAATAACTTACAAGTCAAGAAGCCATTTTAAGTCCATGGCGTAGGAAGCCATTTTCTGTCACAGACACGAAGAGCCACATTCAGTCCGTAATATACGTGTGAAAATCTATGTCACGCAGAGGTCTCAAATTTTTGACACAAGTGTATTGTTCGATGAATATTTATTCAGGTAAAGACCTGTTTCATTAATTATTTATATTACTTTTAATAGTTTTAATTATATACCCGATATTCATTTGATTCACTAAAATCTTAGGGAATACGAGGATTTCCTTTTACCACCAATAAAACGTTTTTATTTTATTCAGAGGAAACATTTTTAATACATAAGATAGATAAACAAGGAATATTAAACCGAGCGAGCTGGACGTGCGGTTAGGGACGCGTAGCTGTGAGCTTGCATTCGAGAGATAGTGGGTTCGAACCCCACTGTCTGCAGCCCTGAAGATTGTTTTCCGTGGTTTACCACTTTCGCCTTAATTAAGGCCACAGCCACTTCCTTCGAACTCCTAGCCCTTTCCTATCCCACCGTCATCGTAAGACCTATCTGTGTCGGTGCGACGTACGGCCAATTTTGTTAAAAAAAGAAAGAATAAAAGGAAAAGGGGAATAATAATACATATCTGGTCAAGATGCCATTTTGAATCCATGGCACTGGACATACCGCGGGTGAAGTATTATTCATTCCTCAGATTCAAATAATAATAATAATAATAATAATAATAATAATAATAATAATAATAATAATAATAATAATAATAATAATTGTACCAGGAGGTACACCTCAACGCCGCGCATTCAAAATTAGCGCCTAAATGAACTCCTCTATAGAACTAACGTGGAAACTACTACAATAGGAAGTTAGAATTTTAATCAGAAGATGTCACTACCGAAATATTATGTAATTTTGTTATTGTGCAGTTTCCTGACCAGAGTGAATTTGTCCTTGTTTTGTTTGCCATTTATTAAGAAGTTTGGACATTCTTCCATAGATGACATTAACAAAAAACTATGATTATGCACGCTGGTGCGAGGTGTAAGAAGTTATAATTTAAAGAAGTTTGGTATTTCTAGGTTTTTTAACTGATTGATGTTCATTTATTTTTGGGTTGGCAATATTTCCTTTTTCTTTCCGCCAGTTTTGAATTTAGCCAATCAATAATTTCTGTAATTAATTTTCAACCTATCACAGGCTTCTTGTTCAATTCTAGTGTAACTTTGAAATTGACCAATTAAATTGAGAGGGTGTGGTTGGTTTTAGTCTTGAATGATCTCGAACCTTCCCTGAGGGTTTATAAACTGCGGCTTTTCACGTTTCTTGGCCAATTGTTCGTCGTCTTTCTGAGAGTGTGTGGGTGGTTAAGCAGGAGTCGGGCGGCCTCTTTCGTTGGCAGCTAGAACATCTATAAGGTAATGGCCATTTAACTTCATTCTTTCTTGCTACCTCCGCAGTTTAATCCGAGGGAAAGGTCCGAATCTTTAGTTATGTAACAAACTCTTCTAAAATGTAACTTTCTTCCGACTAATGTAAAAATTTTATAAAATCTTTAACTGTAAATCGGGGATAGAGAGTGATGTACCCTCTCTAGCTCCCCTTCATCTTGGTTTGAGGTGACTACGTTTTGTAACTGTTTTTCCTTCTGTAATGTGTTAAAGTAATTTCTATACGAGTCACCTCAGTGATTTGGGAATAGCCCCTGTTTCACCGGCCTAGAGCCCCTTAGGTTGTTTTAGTGTTCATATCTAGGAGTGCAAGTATACGCCTCCATTCTGTTTGTGTTTCGGGCCATTTACTTAACCTGTTCTTTCCCGCAAAGGCCCTGTAGGTTGGGTACTAGATACCCCTGTATAACATTACCTTTCAATTTGTAAGTTGTGTCTTGATGGGCGAGTGATTGTAATTTTCGGATATTGCCTTGAATAGGCTAGAAGAATCTGAGAGCCTGTTAGCTCTTTTCCAAGTTTTGTAATTGTAAAGTGTGCCTCTGGGGAGGCTAGATATTGTGAGTTAGGGAGCAAGTGCTCTTGAATTAGGCGATTTCTGCCCCTCATTAAATAATTCCTCTTCCTTTTGTAAAATGGTAAAACTAGGGGTTAAAGCTCAAAGTGTTAAGGTTCTGTACCTTGGATTTTTCCCAATCTTGTTTAATGATTGCTACTTGTACCTGTAATATTGTTTAAAAAAGTTTGAAGTTCTAAAGAAATATAACCTTTGTTAAAGTTTTAAATTAACTTTGGTATTGTAGATAGACCCATTCTCCCCGGCACCTTCTTTCACCTCTTTCTGCTCCACGGGTGTCCCCGTAATAATAATAATAATAATAATAATAATAATAATAATAATAATAATAATAATAATAATAATAATGTTGCTTGCTTTACGTCACACTAACTACTTTTACGGTTTTCGGAGACGCCGAGGTGCAGGAATTAGTTTCGTGGGAGTTCTTTTACGTGCGACTAAATCTACCGACACGACGTATTTGAGCACCTTCAAATACCACCGGACTTAGCCAGGATCGAACCTGCAAAGTTGGGTTCAGAAGGCCAGCGCCTCAACCGTCTGAGCCAATCAGCGCGGCGAGATTGAAAACTTCCCTTCGGATATACCGTTTCAATACACGTGTGTTTGAATTTTACTATGTGCATCAAAAAAGCACAACGGCAATCGCTGAAAGTTCTCGATCTTCTGAAGCTGTGCTTCTCCCATGGTGAGCTAACTGTACGTGGGTTGTTCGAGAGTCGAAAGGCTAAGCTCCAAATGGAAGGATACTTAATACAGTTTACCCCGAAACTCTATAAGGAAAAATGAGTTTGTTTTATGTATATTATTTTTATATTGTTTTAATATCATTTCTACGATCCACCAACCCGGTAACTGAAGCACTAAAACAATATAATTAAAAATAAAATGTATTTCGTGCAATTCATGTAAAAACGATGTGTGTTAGTAAATGCATATTTTCTTTTGCTTTTAAATAAATGGTTTAGAAACATCTACCGCGATTCAATTAATAAACGCGGGTGAAGCCGGGGGCACATGCTAGTACCGTGCATTGACTGTAATACAAAGACTGTATAAATAAAAAAAGAGCAGCTGCCTTCTCTAGGATGAGAAATAACCTTTGTAATAACATATGTGCGAATGAGAACGTACTTACTTGTTATATTTGCTTTATGAGTTCAGAAATGTGCATTTACCTCTACCTTGCAGATGAACTCGCTAGGTGTCGCTAATTTGGCAAAAAATGAACGATATTTTGTTTTATAACTTTTCATGCTATTCAGCTGGAGTGATGCAAATTTCAAACAGATATGCTAAAACAATTAAACTTTTGTTTAAGGGAATGACGTGTGGAAGTGGCTACAGTAATTATACTGCTTTGCATATATCGGTAAACAAAATATTCATAAATCAACATTTTGACAGATCCAGATAAATATATAAAATATTTATTTTGACATAAGTCATGTTCATATTTTCAAATGTTGATGAAATAGTTGTTTCAAATGATTGTGTGAATTTTGGAGTGATAAAACATAATACTGTACTTGAAAAATAATAAATTGCGCATGTAAGTTCAAAAATAAAAATCAGGTTTGTCAGAAGTTGTATTTTCTCCATCCTGCTTTACAGAGTAGAGAACTGTTCCTTGAGAGATATTGAACTCCCTTAAAAAGTCTTGAAGCATTTAAAATGTGGATGTCCAGGCGCATAATGCATAAAAGCTGGTTTGAGGCAGATGGGAATATCAAAATAAGTTGCGAAAAACATCAAGAACCGCAAGGCGGGATATGTTGTCTATGTCATGCGTCACACACAGAAATACGGTCTGTTGCCCATCATGCAAGGTAAGATCGAAGGCAAACACCTCCCAGTAGAAGAAGAACAACATCGCATTTTAATGGTATGGAAAAACTACCTTCGAAATGTTTCGAGCAGCTGTCGACAAAAAAGTGATCGCCAACGTTCGCAAAGTGGATAGGGCACAAACAGAAGATAAAGAAGAAGAAGGTTCGAATTTATGTATCACTGTCGGCAGCCCTGAAGATGGTTTTCCATGGTTTCCCATTTTTACGCTGGGACTGTTCATTAATTAAGGCTACGACCACTTTCTTCCACTCCTAGCCTTTTCCTATCCCATCATCGCCATAAGACCTATCTGTGTCGGTGCGACGTAAATCCAGTAGTAAAAGAAATCCACAGTTGTAGTAGCCCTTCAGGCAAGCAACTCAATGTTGAAAACATCCTCGGGATATGAGCTACACATTTTAGTAAAATATAATATAATAAAGTACGAGAATATTTTCTTTATTTGTTCCTAAAAATTACAATCCTTTTCTTAATCATCGTTACCCGGTCGATTAGATTAGCGCTTTGCCTTTTTCAACTAATACGAGCGTTAATGCGAGTCCATGCAGAGTTTCACTTAAGCCCGTATAACTACGAAGATAATCCCAAAAATAAGGTCTCCTATTTTTTTATACATACATAGACCTGTTTATTTCTACAATGGTTTACATCGTTTTACAGTTTGAACATTTAGCTATTTTTCTACATAATCTCCATTTCGGTCGATGCATTTTTTGTAGACGCTGTGACAGTTTTTGTATGCCCATGTCATACCAGCTCGCCGCCATGCTGTTCTGGAAGTGTGGTCTTCAGTCAGCATGCGTGGCATGCGCACACCTTCCGGTATTTCAACTTTTCCGGTAAAAGTCTGTGAGCGGCGCTTCGGGAAACCTCACGAACCAAAGTGCACAGATCATCCAGGGTGATTCACCGATCTTCGCGCATGGTTTGTGTTGTGTGTGTCCTCCGCATCGCAAGCTCTGCGCCTACAAGCTCCGCAACCCGCCGCAGCCCCGAAGTTTCTAGCAGCTACGAGGTGTCTCTACTGCGCCTGGCACGCTCACCGATGACGTCAGCCAGCGATATACAAGGAGCTTCGTTCCGAGCCTCTCCAGGACTACCCCAATGTTCGACGACCAGACCACACCGCAAGTCAGACACGGAGGCATTCCTCTTAAAAACGTGTTTTGAACAGGTGGACAAATTGCTGGCCGTGAAGTTTCACTTCTGAACATTGCCTCATTATCCTGATCCCTGTAGCCACGTCGAGCCCCGAATATAGCATTCTGCTACTCCCTTTAGTCCTCACCAGTGCTCCGACGTCCACCTTAGCATTCTGCTATTTGAATAAATTAATGCAAGTTCCTTGCAAGTATAAACCTAGTACCAGCATTCTGCCTCTCTCTACAAGTTACGCTTGTAATTTCACAGAAGATAGTTTTCGACTATCAGGACAATTTATTAGTGAAACAGACCATCTCCTCAAGATAGAACTAACTGTATATAGAACTCTCGTATTGTATAATTGTACATATGCAACAGACATTCAATTTAAGATTGAATTTTAACATTAACTGCGTGCATTCAAACAAGTTTCAAGAAGAATCCAGCTTTATTTCTTATATATATATATATATTGTATCAAATCATTGAAACAATAAACTTTATGTTGTGTCACTGTATACCAAGTTCCTTGTATTCAATCAATCAATCAATCAATCAATCAATCAATCAATCAATCAATCAATCAATCAATCAATCAATCAATCAATCAATCAATCAATCAATCAATCAATCAATCAATCAATCAATCAATCAATCAATCAATCAATACTGATCTGCATTTAGGGCAGTCGCCCAGGTGGCAGATTCCCTGTCTGTTGTTTTCCTAGCTTTTTCAGAAATGATTTCAAAGAAATTGGAAATTTATTGAACATCTCCCTTGGTAAGTTATTCCAATCCCTAACTCCCCTTCCTATAAATGAATATTTGCCCCAGTTTGTCCTATTGAATTCCAACTTTATCTTCATATTGTGATCTTTCCTACTTTTAAAAACGCCATTCAAACTTATTCGTCTACTAATGTCATTCCACGCCATCTCTCCGCTGACAGCTCGGAACATACCACTTAGTCGAGCAGCTCGTCTTCTTTCTCCCAATTCTTCCCAGCCCAAACTTTGCAACATTTTTGTAACGCTACTCTTTTGTCGGAAATCACCCAGAACAAATCGAGCTGCTTTTCTTTGGATTTTTTCCAGTTCTTGAATCAGGTAATCCTGGTGAGAGTCCCATACACTGGAACCATACTCTAGTTGGGGTCTTACCAGAGACTTATATGCACTCTCCTTTACATCCTTACTACAACCCCTAAACACCCTCATAACCATGTGCAGAGATCGGTACCCTTTATTTACAATCCCATTTATGTGATTACCCCAGTGAAGATCTTTCCTTATATTAACACCTAGATACTTACAATGATCCCCAAAAGGAACTTTCACCCCATCAACGCAGTAATTAAAACTGAGAGGACATTTCCTATTTGTGAAACTCACAACCTGACTTTTAGCCCCGTTTATCAACATACCATGCCTGCTGTCCATCTCACAACATTTTCGAGGTCATGTTGCAGTTGCTCACAATCTTGTAACTTATTTATCACTCTATAGAGAATAACATCATCCGCAAAAAGCCTTATCTCCGATTCCACTCCTTTACTCATATCATTTATATATATAAGAAAACATAAAGGTCCGATAATACTGCCCTGAGGAACTCCCCTCTCAACTATTACAGGGTCAGACAAAGCTTCACCTACTCTAACTCTCTGAGATCTATTTTCTAGAAATATAGCAACCCATTCAGTCACTCTTTTGTCTAGTCCAATTGCACTCATTTTTGCCAGTAGTCTCCCATGATCCACCCTATCAAATGCTTTAGACAGGTCAATCGCGATACAGTCCATTTGACCTCCAGAATCCAAGATATCTGCTATATCTTGCTGGAATCCTACAAGTTGAGCTTCAGTGGAATAACCTTTCCTAAAACCGAACTGCCTTCTATGGAACCAGTTATTAATTTCGCAAACATGTCTAATATAATCAGAAAGAATGCCTTCCCAAAGCTTACATACAATGCATGTCAAACTTACTGGCCTGTAATTTTCAGCTTTATGTCTATCACCCTTTCCTTTATACACAGGGGCTACTATAGCAACTCTCCATTCATCTGGTATAGCTCCTCCGACCAAACAATAATCAAATAAGTACTTCAGATATGGTACTATATCCCAACCCATTGTCTTTAGTATATCCCCAGAAATCTTATCAATTCCAGCCGCTGTTCTAGTTTTCAACTTTTGTATCTTATTGTAAATGTCATTGTTATCATATGTAAATTTTATTACTTCTTTGGCCTTAGTCTCCTCCTCTATCTCGACATTATCCTTGTAACCAACAATCTTTACATACTGCTGACTGAATACTTCTGCCTTTTGAAGATCCTCACATACACAACAGTTTGCTCAACCTTCACCACAGTCTCGACGGAAATTGACGGTGTCCCGCTCCTTTGTTCGTCAATTGGCGATGGATTTCAATCGGTTCAGCACGTTTTTCGTTCAAAAACCGAATAACTGCGCGCACTTCACACGTGGCGGTAACAGCCAACGGGAGCTCCATTCTCAATTCTTCACAATATTGTGACCAATAGCCGCACGATCCGAGTTCTGTATTTATAAAAAAATTAGCAGACCTTACTTTTGGGATTACTCTCGTACAATGGGTGTGGACTGTTTAAAAAAAACGTCTGAGGGTATTGAACAAAGGAAGACATTTAAGGAAGGATTATTTGAATCAAAAAGGAAACGAGTAAAGAAACAAGCTATTTTATGCTGTTTTTCCGAAACTGCCTTTAGGCTGGAAGTGATTTTAAAAATGTGTTTCTTAAGGTTTGATACACCTATCCAAGACTCACAATTTGAAAGCTTTCTCGTCCCTTTATCCCTTCAACTTTCGGCAAAATTGAGGAATCTTCTTAATTGTACGTTTTTCGTAGTGTGGGGACCCCTACTTTATCTGCAAATAAATATTTTCAGCATTGAAAGAAATTATGCAGCCTCATCTTACACCCCTATGGGCGGGGCCACTAACATATATCCACGGTATTCCCTGCCTGTCGTAAAGGCGACTAAAAGGGGCCCCAGGGTCTTTTAACTTGGGAGCCTGGATTGCGACCGCGGAACCCTTAGTTGAGTCCTGGCATTACTTGATCTATGCCAGCCGACCTCCCCTCGTCTACTCTTGTTCATTTCCGACCCTGTTACGTTTGGAAGCATAGGGAGTCCTTCATTTTCGCACCCTTCGTGGCCCTTTCCATTCCTTGGCCGATACCTTCATTTATCGAAGTGTCGTATCCCTTCCATTTTTCTCTCCGATTAGTGTTATATGGCTACCTGGTTGTACTTCCTCTTAATTACCACCACCTCATCCTACTGACATTATCACGTGAAAGCCATGAGAACTGATGGCCAGAATATTCGTATCGTTTTATTTGTGAATAGCGCAGAAAGCAAGGCGTGATGGACGGCGCGTTTGTCAGCCTTCGGTACGGTACTGTGCCACAAATTGACTTTCCCTTGGGCTGCAAATTGAATCTTTGGGAATTTGTAATTTAAAGAGAAGGTAGACAGGTTCTGTGGAGGGGGTGAAGCGCACGGCAGGGAAATCTGGCTGCTTCAATATTGCAGCAGCTGACTCTCGCCACGATCTGCCGCCTACTACTTCAAGTAGCAATTAAGAGCATGCGACGACCATTTACGTCAGGCCTTTCAGGCGGACGAAATGCAAAGTTATACAGTTAATTATGAACAAGGTACTTGAACTTTATTCCTGTACCACCCTCTGCCTAACAGTACTGTTCACTCTCCTTAGTACTTCTTCCGCTTCTCTCCAATGATCCTTACTTATTTCTAGGGACTTGTTTCGTAATGACTTTATGTATATAAATGAAATCACTTTATCTATCTATATTTCTCAGGCCTTTTACCAACCACATATATTCGGCACTGTATGTGAATTAAGCCTAGTTTTACAATGAGTACATACATACATACATACATACATACATACATACATACATACATACATACATACATACATACAGCATCATCATAGACCATCATGCATTTCAGCGTTCAGTCTGCAAGCCTCTGTGAATTTACTAAACGTCGCCACAATCCTCTATTTGCAACTAGTGCTGTCGCCTCACTTAGTTCTATACCTCTTATCTTTAAATAGAAGCTTAGTCTAACCATCGTCGTTTTGGTCTACCTCTACTTCTTTTACCCTCCATAACAGAGGTCATTATACTCCTAGGTAACCTATCTTCCTCCATTTGCCTCATATGACCCCATTACTGAAGCCGCTTTATGCGTACAGCTTCATCCATCGAGTTCATTCCTAACTTAGCCTTTATCTCCTCATTCCGACTATCCTCCTGCCATTGTTCCCACCTGTTTGTACAAGCTATCATTCTCGCTACTTTCATGTCTGTTACTTCTAACTTATGGATAAGATAACCTGAGTCCACCCAGCTTTCGCTCCCGTAAAGCAAAGTTGGTCGAAAAACAGACCGATGTAAAAATAGTTTCGTTCGGGAGCTCACTTCCTTCTTAGAGAACACTGTTGATCGTAACTGCGAGCTCACTCCATTAGCTTTACAGCACCTTGAATCAATCTCATGTACTATTGTAACCGTTCATCACCATGCCATAGGCATGTTAGGAGGTCTCGTCAATTATATATGTCGTTTTTCGCAACATTCTATGACATATAATGTAGTAATTAGCAGTCTACATGCCGAACCGGGGTGTGATTTGCGATACCCCAGCCCGAAGGGAGCAGTTTTCTGCGCTGGAACGAGAAAAGGATAGCGCATTACCGCTGGACCTTGAAATCGCGCTCTCTTTTCGAGGGAGCGAGAAGGAAAGATGACGCTACGCGTGGAAATGCAGGTTGACGGAGAGTGGGCTAAATTAAGGCGTGTTAACTCTTGAGAAATAAATGTCCTCTACTAATTCAACACCGCGTTCATTGGCGCCACTTCACCATAATTTACTAAAAATAATAATAATAAGAAGAACACCTCCACCTGAAATAATTGTTGGAAATTTATGAGTCAGGTATCATTCGAACCGATGTATTTAATGCTAATTGTTGATGCATATAAATGCAATACTTGAATAGTGTATCGGTAATGACGCCTGTCATACAGTGGTACGCAGAGTAAAGATGACTGCTGAAATCTGACAACGTGTGGAAAAAAGTGGGAGATCTTGCGTGATGAACCATGACGCGTGATTTTCTAAAAGGACGCTTTTGAGATTGTGAATGACCCACTGCCCGCTTTGGTTTTGTATGTGATCAGTAGAAAGTAGGAGTCACGAGCTATAATTTGATTGTTTTCACGTCGCTGAAAGATTCTGATTACCGGACCTTCAATTTCAGCAGGGGCATAATTTACCTCCCCCCTGATCATTTTGTCCGGAGGCTATAAGTAGAGCCAGGACCTAGATACAGTATCCCATTGTCATTTGTGTAGCTGCAGTACTCAAACGTTAGGAGTGAACTTGGATATCAGTGTATGAAGTGTTGGGTCAAAGAAGAAAAACACATCAGTGCGATGTAAAATATCGCGAAATAAGCCGTGTGGTACAAGATAATGTACAGTATTGATGAATAGAAGTCTTATCTTAACATTTAACATTTTTAATAACAACGACAGTCAGTTGCGGCTCATGGTGCAATCATCAGTGAAAGGGCAAACGCGTCAAGTTGTTTCGAGGTAGCGAGACGGCTAATTACGTTCAGTAATTAATAGTGACCGATCTAAAGCATTTTTAGAGTGAGTGGCGTTCAGTAAAAATTGAAGAACTATTTCCTGATAAAATTAGCATTTGCATACTCCATGGACACTCGTGGTGATAGACTGTGTGATTAATGGGAAAATGAACAGTGATTTCTACAAACTTGCCACTATTTGCATTAAGCTATTTAAAGTTATTAGTGGATCTTATCGACAGTAGATTTCTTTTGAAAGTACATAAACAGTGTTTAATAACTGATTTCCCATTTGTGCCTGTATGTCCCTGAGTGGTCGTCGAACCCCGAGATCTGGAGCCTACAAGAATAGCGCCTAAGTGCCTGCAATCATTTCTACAGGGAATGTCCAGAGACTCAACTAAGAAGACCGCAGTTCCAGACATCGATCGTGGTAGGATGAAGAGGGACCCAAGACTATCAGAGAGCAGACCACTCATCATGACGGAGTACAAGTTCAAGGTGTACCTCAAGATGACGGCAAACCATACCCAGCATTTGATAAGTACAACTGATTGGAATATATTAAACCACGAGATTTGCATGCCTGTAGCAATTTTTTATTTTTGTAAATATTAGAATGTTATAATTAATAACAATATTAAATGTAGGGAACACTATACGCGTGTGACTGGGAAAAGATTATTTATTAATTTAATTAGGGTTTTCAAGTGATTTAAGAGTAATCATTGATATTTAGCAGGTTTATTTGTTTGAATTATTATATAGATCCCACAAATTCTTAGTGTATATAAAGCACATATTTTAAGAAGAATGGCGATTTAGCTAAACTTATAACTTCTTCGTAATGTTACCACCTGGAAAAGACTTACATAGTAGTTTGAAGATAAAGTACAACTGATTGGAATATATTAAGGTGATTCAGGTATTTATAAATCCCGTATGATAATAGATGATCATTGTAGATGTTCAAACTGAGGTATTATGTGAATTATATAGATATGCGAGGAGAATTAAATAACCTGTAAGAATGGAGTCTTCTCTGTAAATTAATAGAACGGATTTGAGATGAAGCGGTATGATATGGAGGGTAAAGCTTGTGAATTTTTGAGACGTTGGAATGAGAAAAGATTATATTATGGCTGTTGTTATATATTGAATTAGGCTGAATATATAGCCAGATATGAACAATAAGGTAATGGCTCTCAAATGAATGCGTACTTGAGAACAAGCCGAGATGATATATAAAAGAAAGAAGGAAAGAAAGAAAGAAAGAAAGAAAGAAAGAAAGAAAGAAAGAGGGAAATGACGAGTTCAATGTGTTTTTGTAGCCACGGAGCTGGACAACAGCTGTTGTCATGATTGACAGTTTTACTACGGAGGACTTGTAGAGTCTGAGGAAGATTCTGTTGTCCCAAACAAGCTTAATGTTTACCTGCTGGATCCCTCTCGCAGGCCAATGCAGTCTCAATTCCATTCTAATGGTACGTTATGAGTAACGCGGATAATTTTCTGATTTTGCGAAGGATAGATCCTTTCCCATGTTTATGCATTAAATTAGCTCATGATTGGAGTTTTAATTTTTTTTACCTTGGAAGCTGGAGTACTTGAGTTCGACCCATGTTGGAGCGAAGAATTTAACCAGATACTATGGCTAGATTAAGCCATATCTTCAAGATGTATTGTATGATATGTGTTTGACATTTTTTCTATGTAATGTGTTTACGTGTTTTATTATTCCCCAAAGTGTTCTACGGCGAAGAGTTCGATTTCACCGTTGGCATATTTTCCTTTGAATATAATTTGTTAGGTAAACCCAGGATACACGTATGTGTTCAGTGTAATATATAATTGTCATGGTCAAACAGACCATGTGTTTGATATGCGGCGATGCAATCTCGTGTGTAAAGTAGATGTACTTATGACATAAATGCTTTCTAAATCATGACTAATAATTAATTAAAGACATGATTAATGATGATTTACGATAAATTAATTAATCAACAGGATGGATGCCATTTAGCATCACTGTTATAGATAAATAAATCCACGTATCAGTGTGTATTAATTAAATGATTTGAGGTATGCCGAGGACCAACTACAACTATGAATTAACTACAAGGACATCAAGGCATACTATATAAATAATTTTTGCGTTATTCTCGATTGTTTCTTGTTTATGTGTTGTAGTATGGCACCATCTCGTATGATTTTATTACTATAATGAAATGTTTAGCAAATAATATTTCAACGAAGATTCTTCTCATTTAATAATATTAGTGTATTCCTCTCACAATATAGAGAACCCTACTTTCGTTATATTTCATGTAGTGTCTACTTTCTTTTTCGAACATTCCATTGCCCGTATGCTTTATGAGTTCAGCCGGTGACGCAATGAAAGTAGGGAGGACGAGACTTCAAGCCTGATAAGTAACTTCTGGAGGTTCTCATCCAACAATTCCATCTATTCATCTGTTTGTGAAACCGAATTATGTAATTGTTGCCCTAAATTATCCAGTATGGGTACACTGTATTACCATCCTGGGAGAATCCCAAATACTTGAAATTATATACCTGTTCCAGTTTTGCATCACCAATTTGACATTCAATTCTGTTGAATATCTTACCTACTAACATCAATTTAGTCTTCGAAAGGCTAATTTTCATACCATACTCATTGCACCTCTTTTCAAGTTCCAAGATATTAGACTGCAGGTTTTCGGCACAATCTGCCGTTAAGACCAAGTCGTCAGCATAGGCCAGACTGCTTATTACCTTTCCACCTAACTGAATCTCTCCCTGCCACTTTATACCTTTCAGCAGATGGTCTACGTGAACTACGAAAAACAAAGGTGAAATATTATAGCCTTATCTAACCCCTGTAAGTATCCTGAACCAAGAACTCATTGTACCATCAATTCTCACTGCATCCCAACTGTCAACATAAATGCCTTTGATTGATATTAATAATCTACCTTTAATCTCACAGTCCCCCAGTATGTGAACACTTTTTCCCTCGGTACACTGACATATGCTTTCTCTAGATCTACGAAACATAAACACAGCTGTCTATTCCTCTCGTAACATTTTTAATTACCTGCTGTATACTAAAAATCTGATCCTGACAGCCCCTCTGTGGTCCAGTCTGAAGGTACCTTACCAAACTTCCATGCTAACCTTACTACTCTATGAAGCCATTTAATCCCTGGGTTCCCACTATACTTCATTTCAGGTCTAATTTCATCTATTCATACTGCTTTATGCCAATGGAGTTTATTACCATCCTTTCCACTACCTAGAGCGTAATTTCACCAACATAATTTTTCCTCCTCCCCATGAGCTCGGTTGTTCGCGACACTACCATGAAGATTTCCTTTTACATTGAGAAGATTTTCAGAATATTCCCTCCACCTGCCCAGTGATTTCCTGGGATGTATTATGGGTTCAACATCACCCAACACACTGTTCATTTCCTTTATCCCTCCCTTCCTAAGATTCTTTATTACTGTCCAGAAAGGTTTCCCTGCTGCTTGACCTAGCCTTTCCAGGTTATTTCCAGAATATTCCCACGACTTATTTTTAGATTCAACAACAATTTGTTTCGCTCTGTTTCTTTAATCTACGTACAATTTCTTGTCCGCATCAGCCCTTGTTTGGAACAATTTCTGATAAGCCTTCCTTTTACGTTTACAAGCTGCTGTCACTTCATCGTTCCACCAAGATGTTCACTTATTCCCCATCTTTACACACAGTTATTCCTAGGCATTCCCTTGCTGTTTCCACTACGGCATCCCTGTATGCCACATGATCTTTCTATATCCTGAACCTGCTTACTGTCTACTATTCAAAACTTCTCACTAATCATATCCATGTACTTCTGTCTAATTTCCTCGTCCTGGAGATTTTCTACCCTTATTCGTTTGCAGATAGATTTCACTTTCTCTACACTAGGCCTAGAGATACTTAGTTCACTACAGATCAGATAGTGGCCTGTATCATCGAAAAATCTGCGGAAAACTCGTACATTCCTAACAGATTTCCTGAATTCGAAGTCGGTTAAGATAGAGTCTATTATGGATCTGGTACCCCTACCCTCTCGTCTGTAGCGGTAAATAGCCTTATGCTTGAAGAACGTATTCGTAACAGCTAAACCCATACTAGCACAAAAGTCCAGCAAACGCTTCCCATTCCTATTAGCCTCCATATATTCCCCACATTTACAATCATCCTTTCGTATCCTTCAGTTCTATTTCCACCTCTCACATTGAAATCACCCATTAGCACTATTCTATCCTTGCTGTTCACCTCGACTACGATGTCACTCAATGCTCTATAAAACTTGTCAACTTCATCCTTATCTGTACCCTCACATGATGAATACACTGAGACAATTCTCGCCCTAATTCCTCCAAGTGCCAAATCTATCCACATCATTCACTCATTTACGTGCCTAACAGAAACTACGTTGCGTGCAATAGTATTCCTGATGAACAGTCCTATCCCACACTCTGCCCTTCTCTTTTTAACACCCATCAAGTACACTTTATAATCTCCTATCTCTTCCTCGTTTTCTCCCCTTACTCGAATATCATTTACACCTAGCTCATCCATATGCATCCTCCTTGCTGTCTCAGCCAGTTCTACTTCCTTTCTCCCATAAGCCCCATTAATATTGATGGTTCCCCATCGAATTCCATTTCGTTCGTCAAGCAGTTTCCAAGGAGTTCCTCGCCTGTCAAATGGGAGTGGGACTCCATTACTCCTATAGGTCTGAGGCTTGCTTAAAATGTTCTGAGCTCGGTAAATTCGTGAAGCAGGATGCTACCCTACTTACACATAGTCCAAGTGAGGATCTCTCCTCTAACGTGTTAGTGACTACCGGTGGATTGTATAGTCCTAGCCGTCTGAGCAAAGGGAGGGCCATGACTCAGAATATGTCCGAGATGCGAACTCCCGTTCTGTAGTAACTGGAATCCCAACTCTCAGGACCGTTTATTAGGCCACTCAGCCGTTGCCCATGGTTCACGAACTAGGACTCCATATCATGAAACAATGAACTACTTGATTTATTTCCTTTAATTTTTAGGTGGAACATAGGGCTTCGACGAAATTTTTCCAGCTTGTTTTGTCTGCTGCCAATACTTTCACCTCGCTCCAAGGCTTGTTGACTCCAGCAATCTCCGTATCAATGGCTCTCTCCCAGGTAATTCTCGGTCTGTCTTGCCTGCGACTACCTTTTGGATTTAAGCTCAATGCCTGCCTTGTGATACTTTCTTGTGGTCTTCTCAGGGTGTACCCAATACATCTCCATTTTCTTCTCATCATCTGTTGCTGTATGGGACTCTGAGTTTTGGCCTCCCAAAAGTCTTTGTCTAGGATGGTCTTTGGACACCATATTCTCATAATGTACCTCAAGCAATGATTTGTAAAAGTCTGTAACCTGGTGGTAATGTCTTTGGTCACTTTCCAGGTCTCGCTTCCATACAGTAATGCAGTTTTAATATTTGAGTTGAATATCCTTAACTTCGTTTTATGGGAACGTGAGGGGATCTCAATATTTGTCGTAAATATGCAAAAGATCCTTTGGCTTTATTTATACGACTCACTACATCTCTAAAAGACCTGCATCCTAAGTAGCAAAATTCCTCTACGTTTTCTATATTCATTCCATCTAGAGTCAAGCTGGAATTGTTGCGATGGTTTATGAGCATATTGTTAGTCTTTTTGTTATTTATCTTTAATCCTACTTATTTAGCTTTTGTTTTTAAGTCATTCTGTTTGATTTCTATGTCCCGGAAACATTCTGCAAGGACACAGAGACAATCCGCCTAATCCAGTTCTTCCACTCGGTTATTTAATGCCTACTGAATGCCACGCTTTCTATTCGCTGCCTCTCTCAACGTGCACTCCAGTGTCATGATAAACAAGGTTGGTGACCGTAGACATCCTTGTCTTACTCCAGATTTTACAGCAAAAGTTTCAGACCGTTTACTTTTATGTTCTACTTGACAAGTATATCCATCATACATCGTCTTGTAAGACGGACTATCTTTTGTGGGAATCCGAACTTTTCCATAGCCCTCCACATTTTCCCCCGGTTGACGGAGTGAAAGGCCGTTTTCAAAATCAATGATAAGTGTAGTATATACAAAGATGTCTGATACTCAGACAATTTTTCAGTGATTAGTCTTAATATGCTAATCTGATCCACAGTAGACCGATCTTCTCTGAGACCTGAGTCTCCTATCAACAGCACTGCTTATTCTGTTCGGTATGACTTTTAAGCCTAGTTTTTTAGATCCAGATAATTTTCTTGAGGAAGGAAGGATTTGTTCACTTTTGCGAGATTATGTTGATTGTTATCTGAGAATAAAGACATGTATTAATACGAAGACAGTGAGCCTCCGAGCTTGAGGATTTTTAATTTTTTTAATTTTTACAAGCTGCTTTACGTCGCATCGACACGGACAGGTCTTAGGGCTAGGAGTGGGAAGGAAGGGACCGTGGCCTTCGTAGCATTTGCCTGGTGTGAAAAAGGGAAACCACGGAAAACGCTGTTCAGGGCTGCCGGCAGTGCTGCTCCGCAACATTCGTAATAAATAGGTCAGGTACGCCTGTCGTAGTCATATTGTATTGCCTGCCCTTTAAAAGGTTCTATGAACATTTAGTAAGAAGCGCGTTATTGTATTCCGCAGTTCGTAGTCAGAATTCATCCATTCTGACGTCATCTAGCTGTCTGTTTGGTAAAAATCTATCCATATATTCGTTTTTTATCCTGCAGTTCTTGATGTAAAGTCTGGTATTGTGTCGTAGAAGGCAATGGTATTTTTAATCGAAGTTCTATTCAGAACGGTTGTCATGAGAGCTATTTCTAGACTAGCTATGTTATCCTTCGATAGGTGTTCCCAGATAATGTCTAAGGCGTATGTCATGCCGGGGTCTGTTTGTATGTAGAGTTTTTCTCTTAGCAGCATGTAAGTTATTAGGAACGCTCTGCCATCTGATGAATATATTTGGAAGTTGGAAAGGTTAGAGAATCAAAGAGTATCTAGCAGGGAATAGTATTCTTTCATGATCAGAGAAAATGTAGTAATCAAGTATGGCTGCATGCAATGACATTACTAAGGATGAAAATCGTATATCAGAATATTCGATGAAAGTGTTAGTCGCTTAGCAACGTGCTAAGTACAGAATGTATTGCGGGTTAGCGTAAGCCCTCGCCTGCAGTTATAGGAGTGATCCTTTAATGACTTGATTTTATGGTTACTCAAAGTTGGCTGAACTTGGAGACCTATCAATGCCTCATGATTCACCAGCAGGTAATTCCGGAGAGAATAAAACAAAGAGGAAGTAAATCGGTCCAGTAGAACGTACGAACGGACTTGTCAAATCTGTTTTCAGTAAACTCTTTTAATATAAAGATCAAAAAATAAAATAATAATATAACATATAAATCTACCGGCACGAAGCTGACGTATTTGAGCACCTTCAAATACCACCGCATTGAGCTGGAATCGACCCTGCCAAGTTGGGTCAGAAGACCAGCGCCTTAACCGTCTGAGTCAGTCAGCCCGGCGACAGTGGGGTTCGAACCCACTATATCCCGAATGCAAGCTCATACCTTCGTGACCCAAACCACGCGACCACTTGCTCGGCTAGAGGGGCTAACCAGCCGTTGTTAACTCTTAAGCCGCAGGGCCTCTCAGAGTGCATGCGCCTGGTGCAAGCACTGTGCACGGTGCAAAAGACGACTTCGCTTGGTTGCCCAGAGTGTAGACCCCCCACTCCTCGATCTGGAGCAATCTCTCTCTTTCCCCACGCCTGTCTCGCTCGCTTTGTTCTTCGTTGCGAATGGGTCATTAGGACCCCGCAGAAACAAAATTTGTTGGCATTTTCTTTTAGCCCAGTATTTCTTCACACGTAGTGAACGGGTGTGTTTTCACTGCAAGGGCGAGACATGTCGGTTAGTCTTTCTCTCATCATCCTCAAAACCCCGTGTGAGTGTGATTTTTCTGATTTTATCTAGGTGCAATAGATTTAGAGATCCTAATTCCTTCAGGCCTTTCTCTGTCTGTTCGCACCAATTTGATTTAGTGGTTTTATTCTTTAAGAATGTGTAAATTCTGCGAGTCAGTCTGTTAGACTCCATTCTTTTTAAGTGTCCAATGAATTGTATTCTTCGCAGGCGCATTGTATCTGTAATTTTGGAGATTCTTTTATATATTTCCGCATTTGGTTTTAGAAAATGTACTCCATGCTTGATTCTCGGTCCTACGATTTTTCTTACTATTTTAAGTTCTTTCACTTCTAATTGTCCATTTTGTGTTTTCTGCTGGAGACTGAGAGTTTGTGATGCGTAGAGAGCTTCGGGGTTGATTACTACAGTATAGTGTCGGATTTTGAAGTTCCAGGAGAGACCATTTTTTCTTTCTTAATCTGTTTACCCTCCAGAGTTGGTTTTCCCTCGAACTCAGCGAGCGATCCCACCTCTACCGCCTCAAGGGCAGTGTCCTGGAGTGTGAGACGTTGGGTCGGGGATACAACTGGGGAGGATGATCAGTACCTCTCGCAGGTGGCCTCACCTGCTATGTTGAACAGGGGCCTTGCGGGCGCGATGGGAAGATTGGAAGGAAAGTAAGAGGGAAGGAAACGATCGTTGCCTTAGGTTACGTATCTTCCCGCCATTTGCCTGGCAGAGAAGCGGGAAACCACGGAAAAACCACTTTCAGGATGGATAAGGAGGGAATAGAACTCGGGACTCCGGGGGTGGCAGCTAATCACACTAACCACTACACCACAGAGGAGGAAGATACCTTTTTATTGTTGTAGGTATAGTTTGTTAACTGAAATGCAGTCTCCATTTTATGCAGTCGGAATTTAAAAATTTCTTTCCATTACACATTTCAGTAATCGATTCACCTAAATATTCTTTCACTCGAGAGATTTGGTTGGAGCCAATTTGGAGTTCAGACGGGGCAGTTTTGATGTCTGTCACAGGCTACATTTTGTTTTTTCATATGCAATTTTTAACCGAATTTTCGCTGCTTGTTCTTGCAGAAGTTCGAGTTGGTTTTGAGCATCGGTGATGACTTGGGCAGTTGGTGTCATGTCGTATGCAAATGGAAACAGGCCAATTTTTGTCTTTATGTTTTGGTACGAATCGGAGTATTGGTGCATCTGCTTTTCCCCGTTCTCTTTATGTTGTTGATTGCAAAATCAGCATTCCGTCACTTAAGAAACAATACTAAATATATTCCGATCCTCTTCCTATCCATTGCCCTAGGGGCTCTTCACTTGGGAGCAAGGGTTGGCGACCACGGGGCCCATAGCTGGGTCCTGATATTTCTTCCACTTACTTGTGCCAGGCTCCTGACTTTCATCTATCCTATCACACTTCCCTTGGTAAACTCATGTTCTTTTCCGGCCCTGACGGTATTAGAGCACTTGAGGCCTAGACAGTCTTTGATTTTCACACTTTCGTGGCCCTTGTCTTCGCTTGACCGATACCTTCTTTTTTGGAAGTGTAGGATCCCTTCCATTCTTTCTCTCTGATTAGTGTTATATAGATGATGGTTGACTAGTTGTACTTCCTCTTGAAACAACAATCAACACCACCACCACCACTTCCTGTCCATTATTTTCCTTTCCTTGAGACAGGTGAAGCCTGCCAGCCACATATGGATGTGCAGTCCGTCAGAACGATTTTCGTTGAGTTCATTTTCCTACGCCGGTGCCGCGGTCTAGGGGTAGGGTGCCTGACTATTACCCAGAGGGTCTGGGTTCGATTCGCGTACAGGTCAGGTATTTTTACCTGAATCCGAGGGCTGGTTGAGGTGCATTCGGCGTACGTGATTACAATTGAGGAGCTATGTGACGGTGAGATAGTGTTCCCGGTATAGAAAGCGAGGAATAGGCCTAACGGTCGAGAGGATTCCTCATGCCGACCACACGACACCTCGTAATCTGCAGGTGTTTGGGCTGAGCAGCGGTCGCTTGGTAGGCCATAGCAGTTGCGCCATGTTTCTTTTTCATTTTCCTATGGTAATGTGTACGCTTTTGCTGGCGTGACCTAGTGTTTACAGTGCACTATGTCTTTCGGTGTAGGCTAGAGTAATTTTGTTGCTTTCATTGGCCTGTCTCAGTCTCATCCTTGGGTTTGACAATATGAAAGTGACTGACCTATGAGCGATGCTAGTAATGCCATTACTTATGCAGCCAGTCCCTGTTATGAATGGTGTGAAAATGTTGGTCATAGGGTCGGTTGGTTGATGCATGCACTTCAGTGGACTTGGCAGACTGATATGTGATAGCAACTTCTGGCTCGGTGAGCAAAGCAACAGGAAACTATCTCACTCCTTATATCCATAGTATGTCTCTTCAGTGATGCCTAGGCCATCTATGACAGCTGATGGCAGAGCTGTTGAGGATCCAACCAGCCTTAGGGCTGAGGACTGAACATACATGGTAATATGTAAAGGAAAATGAACCTTACAGTACCATACTGCAGGGATGTATGTTTCCATGACGTATTTATGCACTCCTACATTATATTTTTTTTCATAATGATTTGTGAGAAAAAATCAAATGTAATAGTAAAGAAGGTGGTTGAGGCGCTGACCTTCTGACAAAAACTTGGTAGGCTCGATCATGGCTAAGTCCGATGGTATCAGAAGGTTCTCAAATACGCCAGTCTCATGTCGGTAGATTCAGTGGTAGAAAAAACTTATGAGGGACTAAATTCCGGCACTTCGGCGTCTCCGAAAATCGTCAACAAGTAAGGACGTAAAGTAAGTAACATTATTTAAACAACGTTAAGAGTTATGACTTTCTGACACTACTCAGTTCAACTTCTATTTGCCAGAGTTCTTACAAACAATGCCGCGGTGAGAGTTTGAGCATGAGGAGCATTTCACTGAAAACGTCTTGTCACAAACAGGGGTTTCCATCCGAAATGTTTAAAGATGGGGGGCGGGGAATCAGAATTTTATTCAATCTTGGACAATCATATTGACTTCAAAATAGAATTCCAATGTTCATCTTATAAGGGGTTCAGTGAACCCATAAACACATACCATAACGAGTAGAAGAGGAAGTGTGAGCTGTTAAGTTGTTCCCTGTTGGCTAGTATAGGGACTGTTATGAATCGTCTGCTAGGGACAGCACCATTGCTATCTGAGGGTTGGTATCTGTAGTTGTAATATGGTTATGTTCGGTAGTGTTGTTCTGTGAAGGCAAAAACTTAATTGTCGTGCCTTTTTGTAAAGTGAAAGTGAAGAGCGTGTGATTTGGTAACGGTATTCTTTTATTTAATATAGTGCTGAGTTTATAAAACTTACAAAAATACCGACGAGGAAAATTCGTTCCAGGATGTAAGTCTTGGCTACAAAACTACGAAAGGTAAACACTTCTTCAAACCACCTAAAAATGAAGCAGAGTTTTCAAAATGGGAAAAGGTGATTCTCAGAAAGGACAAAAGCTTTCTGATAAGTTATATATGTGTGATTCACATTTTCTCTCGCATTTATTGTTAAATCAGATTCATTTGTAATACAAGACGAACAGGCAGAAATTGCTATAGATATATGGAAACTGAAAACTGGCGCTGTCCCCCATATAATCCCCAATTTGCCACAATATCTCACGAAACAATTAAACAAACGAAAATCACCCCGTGAAAGACAGCCTCCGAAGACGGAGGAAGATTCAAGAAACAAATCACACAGACCTCACCGTGTATTAAATTTCGATGCTTTTCTGAGAGTGTATGTTGGGTATTCAGCCCGAAGGCTGGTTTGATCCTCTGCAGCTCCGCCAACGGCTGTCATAAATAGCCTAGGCGTCACTGAAGAGGCGTACTAGGGGAATGAGGAGTGAGGTAGTTTCCCGTTGCTTTCCTCACCGAGCCAGCCGTTGCTATTACATATCAGTCTGCCAAGCCCACTGAAATGCATGCACCAACCGACTCTATGAGTGATATTTTCACACCATTCATAACAGGGACTGGCTGCATAAGGAATGGCATTACTAGCATCACTCATACCTCAGTCACTTTTATATTCTCAAAGCCAAGGATGAGACTGAGACAGGTCAATGAAAGTAACAAATTTGATATAGCCCATACCAGAAGACATAGTGCACTGTAAACACTACATCTCGCTAGCAAAGGCATTTTTCTGAGAGTGCTAAAAGAAATGAAATAGATTCAGACACAGCTAAAAAGACAATAAGTTCACTTACAAACAAACTAAAGAGAGAGGGACGTAACATAATGACTATCCGCAATAAATTGAAAATAGCTAATGCTAAGATTTTGTTGCTAGAAAAACAACTAAGAGATTCCAAATTACAATCAAATTATTCAAGTGAGCCGACATTAAGCAGAAAGATAGAAGTGATTATTGACACCATGCTAAAAAAATGTCAGCTAAGGAATAAGAAAGGGATGAGATATGATAATGAATTCCTTTTAGATAGCCCCTTATTTAAAATTAAATCACCTAAGGCCTATAAAGCCGGCCCCCTGGTGTAGGGGTAGCGTGCCTGCCTCTTACCCGGAGGCCCCGGGTTCGATTCCCGGCCAGGTCAGGGAATGTTACCTGGACCTGAGGGCTGGTTCGAGGTACACTCAGCCTACGTGATTAGAATTGTGGAGCTATCTGACGGTGAGATAGCGGCCCGGTCTCGAACGCCAAGAATAACGGCCGAGAGGATTCGTCGTGCTGACCACACGACACCTCGTAATCTGCAAGCCTTCGGGTTGAGCAGCGGTCGCTTGGTAGGCCAAGCCCCTTCAAGGGCTGTAGTGCCATGGGGTTTGGTTTTTTTATAGACACTGTTTAAGGCATGATATGCTTCCCCTTCCTTCGGAGGTTCACCTGCGAAAATTAGTTAAAGGTTTTAAGTGCCCATACGGGGTGAACACCCATGCCATTAGTGCCACAGTATTGAGAACTATATGAGAATAGTGAAAACAATCGCACGGGAATTCTCATATTTGACGAAGTAAAACTAAGAGAAGAGGTTCAGTTTAATACCAATTCATTAAAAGTTGATGGACTGAACACACCCACGAGCACGGGAAAAATAAACTCCCAAATCATGCGCTAGTGTTCATGTTTGTGCCCCTTCTGCATATTTGGGTTCAACCGGTTGCTGTGTATGCACGCCGAAATTCCACACCTGGTGATATTTTGTCACTAATTTTAATCAAGGTGGTATTACAACTGGAGCAAATTGGCGCCAGAATTATAGGTTTCACCTCAGACGGAAGTCAGTCTAATAAAAAGGTGTGGAAATGTTTAGGAATAAATGGAAAAGAAGGGAAGGTCGTTTGCTCTATTTCTAATCCTTTTTATTCTAGTGGGAGACTTTGGGCCTTTTCAGATGCTGCGCATATAATTAAGTGCATCAGAAGTAATTTTCACGACAAAAGGCAAGTCTATTACAATAATGAAGTTGTGGACTTTAAATTCTATCTACAAGTTTCTGAAATGGATAACTGCCTTAAATTTGCAGGTTTGAAAGTTTGCTACGAGCTAACGTCTGCACATACAGAACCCACTTCATTTCAGCGCATGAACGTGAGAATTGCTTTTCAGTTATTTAGTAATTCTGTTCCACCTGTTGCCATTACTTGATGGATGCAGTATTTTTGTATCCGTCTCTTGGCACAGGCCAGAGCAAAGTGTAGCTTCCACCGAAGTCCCAGTCTCATCCATGGCTGTGACAATATGGAAGCTGCTGGGGTATGGGTGGTGCTGAGTAATGACATTTCGAGCACAACTAGTGTCTGAGTGTTATGAAAGGTGTTGCTCATAGGGTCAGTCGTGCTGCAGTGGCACCTTCTGCTCCAGTGAGGAAAGCAATGGCAAACTAACTCACTCCTCATCTTGCCTAGTACGCCTCATTTGGGCTCTGCCATTAGTTTTTGCAGTTTCCCTATAATTGCATAGCCTTTGGTGGTGCTATTTGAGGATCCAACCAGCCTCTGGGCTGATGACCTAACAGACAGACAGTAATTCTGTTGCAAATGGCATAAAGTTCTTTAGACAGATAAACTCGGAGGGATGTGAAGACAGCGAACCGACAGAAACGTTCACAAGGAAATTAAACATCCTAACAGATGTATTAAATACTTCTACAGGAGCAGGGGCTCTCTATAAAGATTCAATAGGGCATCAAACCTTAAAAAAAATGGAGAATAATACATTTGCTTAAGGAAGAGCTCTTTAATCCCTAAGAGTAACAACTGAGAGCACCATACAGGTGTCCGAGTATTTATGGAATAATGGATTCCGATATGTGCTCACAGCCAAATTTAATCAAGATCCACTAGAACGTCACTTTGGTATACTACGCTCGTTAAGATGCGACGACCAACCTTCAACAATCGATTTTCTGAATTTACACATGTTGCAGTCTACTTATATCCCAAGCAAACTTGCCTTGTCATCGGGCACTAACTGTGAGCCCAAGTTTCAACTGACACTGACATCATTCGTCAATCAAATGAGAATACTGGCTAAGAAGATAGAAGAGACAAATAAGGCTGTAGCAGAAAATGCACAAAATAAAATAAGACAAGCACTAGACTTCACTGAGAACATGGATGTCCTCTTACCGGACTGGGAGAACAATTTAGGTCTAATTAACAGTGATAGCCGCAGTTTTGCAAAGGAGTGTTTGATTTATTATCTATTATCTATTATCTATTATCTATTATCTATTATCTATTTATTATCTAGGAGGATATATAGTACGCAATATATCCAAGGTCACAAAATGTCATAAATGTGTCAGCCTGCTTCACGGAAAGCCTACAGGAGAAATACTTGACGCAGCCCTCACATTTATTAGGGACTATAGCAAGAAATACAGCAATGACAGCACTTTACTCACCCATCCTTCAAGAACAGTTCATAATGTGTTCGTGCAAGTTGAAAGTGTAGTGGAACAAAAACTCTCCTGTTGCGGACATTATCCCTAAACTTGTGTTACATTATATGAAGTGTCGATTTTATTTTGTAATAAGACAGATGAGAAAGGATCTGACATCTTCTAAGATGTCTACCCGGGAGTTATCTAAACTATCTGACAACTGACTTCTGGAGTGGTAAGTAAAAGCGTAATATTTTGAATGCAATAATTGTCTTTTATTCGTATGCTGACTTGTAATCTCAAGCTCACTTACTGCTGGAAGAGTGGCCTAGCGGAGGAACCGATGATCTAGGGGAGAGATCACACTTCTACCTTCTACTCGCTATGCACATAGGTTGAGCAACGCCTGAATGTATGCATCCTCTTTAGCTGTAATGATAGAAGA
Source organism: Anabrus simplex (assembly GCF_040414725.1). NCBI lineage: Eukaryota > Metazoa > Arthropoda > Insecta > Orthoptera > Tettigoniidae > Anabrus > Anabrus simplex. The sequence goes on along the minus strand of NC_090270.1, from coordinate 21,918,733 downwards.
TGATCGCCTCGCTTGCTCTTATATTTTATGTAGCGTTATGGAGCGACATGTGTTAGTTCACGAGGTCACCAGTTCAGTATTCTCTGGCTCATCTCTCGAGACTCGTTTCAGTGCAGCATTAATTGACGTCATTGTTTTGCATTGCTCGTCTCCGTCTCATTATTTTAAGGAAGGCTAATGAATTCTGCATTCTAAACACGTTATGTTTCTTCGTTTCTGAGTGTGTTAAACTAAGAAGAAATAATATTATCTATGCTATTGATAAAAATGAGGAGGCGCCTGCCTCTGTGTTTGTTTGTTCCGTATAGGCACGTTCACTACTGCACCGACTGAGCTGAAGTTTGGTTAAGATGCGGCTTCAAATCCCGACTCACGCAAGCGATAATTTTGATTTCGATATATTTCACCGTTTTCAGTTACAGGGGGATGTTCCAGGGGTATATCACAAATTTAGGCAATTTTTGGCCTACATCGTTTAACATAATGGGTAAACGGTTTGCCTTATCGAGAAATGAACTGCATCGTCCACCCTTGAAATTGCATTTTCTACCACGAAGGACATGCGAATTTTCTTCCTACCTCTAACAGTTTTCAATAACATTCTCTTTTCTTGTGGTCACCTTCACTAATGTCCCTCTGCGGGAGGTTTTTTAGAATAACACCCACAGTATCCCCTGCATGTCGTAAGTGGCGACTAAATGGGGCCCAAGGGCTCTCATATTGGGAGCGTGGGTTGGTGACCACGGGGCCCTTAGCTGAGTCCTGGCATTTCTTCCACCTACTTGTGTCACGCTCCTCATTTTCATCTATCCTATCCGACGTCCCTTGGTCGACTCCTGTTATTTTCCGACCCCGACGCTATTAGAGCATTCGAGGCCTAGGGAGTATTTCATTTTCATGCCCATGGTGGCCCTTCTCTTTCTTTGGCCGATATCTTCATTTTTCGAAGTGTCGGACCCCTTCCATTTCTTCTCTCTGATTAGTGTTACATACAGGATGGTTGCCTAGTTGTACTTCCTCTTAAAACAGTAATCACCACCACCACCACCACATTCACTAATGAAAGAATCAGCACTCCATACTGCGGAAAGCGTTTGGAGGCTACACAGTATTGTAGAAAGTGCTAAGTGGTGGTGGTGATTACTGTTTTAAGAGGAAGTACAACTAGGCAACCATCCTCTATATAACATTAATCAGAGGGAAAAATAAAGGAGTCCGACATTTCGAAAAATGAAGGTATTGGCCAAAGAAAGAAATGGGTCAGGAAGAGCACGAAAATGAAAGACTCCCTAGCCCTCGAATGCTCTAATAGCATCGGGGTCAGAAAATAATAAGAGTTGACCAAGGAAGGTCAAATAGGATAAATGAAGTGAGGAGTCTGGTACATGTAATTGGAAGCAATGCCAGGACTCAGCTGAAGGCCCCGTGTTCGCTAACTCACACTCCCGAGTTAATATGTGTCCATAGAATAATAAATAGGATAAGAAGGATTTCTTCCTATGGTCGCTTAACACGAAAGAGACCAGAAAGAGTGTCTTTGCCTACTTTCTGAATAAGAAAACTAAAGCGGCCTGGTTCACCGAGGTGGAAAACGATTTACAAGAATTGGGGATCTTACGTGATGGATTCAAGAGGAAAAGGGACAACATTCTCAGAAAATGAAGGAAGTTTTGAAACGAAGAAAGTTAAATGCAATGTAAAAGTTACCACAGTTGATTTATCGCACACTCAAAAGAGTTATTCGAATAATAATAATAATAATAATAATAATAATAATAATAATAATAATAATAATAATAATAATAATAATAATAATAACTGAAACTGAGGAACAACAAATTTGTGGTGAACTTCGTCGACTTCAAGAAGGCCAATGACCCGATTGATAGAATCACTCTCATTCAAATCATAAAGAAATTTGGCTAGGATAACCAAATCTAACGGACCCCCGCTAACACAACCTCCAGAGTTAAGTTCAGATGAGAAATTTCAGACTCTTTAAAGATAAGAACAGGAGTTAAGCAAGGAGATGAGCTCTCGTCCTGCTCTTCAATTGCGTTCTTGAAAAAAATCATCAGTGAGTGGCGCAAAGAAATTAACAAGGATGGGCTCGAAAATGGTGTGAGGTTAGGTTAAAAGAACATGGATCTATCAATTGATTCCCTAGCTTTTGCAGATGATCTAGCAATTTTCTCTGATTCTTTAGACAAAGCAAATTAACCACCTCAAGACACTGGCGGAAAAAGCAGGTCTCCAGATCTTTTTGGAGGAAACGCAATTCATAACTAACATCAAGCCTGCACCAAGAGAGCTAAAGCTAAACCGGGGGCAATCAAACGGACAGATAAGCTTCGGCCATGAATAAAATGGAAATGGCTTATCAACTGACCAAAGACGTTTACAACAAAAAGTCCACATCCTTGAACGCAAAACTCAGACATTATTGCACTGTCATAAGACCAGAGGCTTTGTATGCAGCGGAGTGCTTTGCTATGAACAAGAAAGGCCTCATAGAAAAATTTGAAATTAAAAAAGAAAGATCTTATGGAAAATTGTAGATCCAATTAAGGATGAATATAGATGTCGGCATAACCATGAGGTGTATACTCTAATCCAGAAGATCTCTGGTGTCATGCGGAGAAGGACAATTGAATTTTATGGCCATTTGCTAAGAATGAAACCCACACGATTATCGAACCAGATCTTTACTTATTTCGAAGATAAGAAGACCCAGCCAACTTGGTTCAAGGAGGTGGAAAGGAACCTACAGGAGATGGGGATCACTTGTAAAGATATACAAGGACGCAACCCACTCAGGAATTACCTAAAAGGCCAAAGAAAGGCCAAAGAGGAGAAAGGCGTGGACGGAGGAAACAAAAGAGCAACACCGCAACGAATAAAGGAGCACTGGGCAAAGATCAAAGCCAGTAGAAGACAGTTGAAAGAACGTGGTCCTTAGTTGGCCGATACGAACTACTACTACTACTACTACTACTACTACTACTACTACTACTACTACTACTACTACTACTACTAATAATAATACATTCACTTTCCGAAACGCGAATTTTCTCTCCTCCCCAAAACTGGGACACTTGTAGTATTCAGAGAAGGCAACCTTGCCTGAAAATAAATCAGTCTCTCCTTTTGTTAAAACCCATCTTTGAAGGAAACTCCACTGGACTTGTTTAGGATGTACTGGACAGGAGTGTTTCAAGAGCAGAATAGAAAGCCGTCAGTGAAGACTCCCTGTCTTGTGTTTGAGCCGTAATATTATATTAGCTCAATTATCTTAACAGGGAGTACCCAACATATTATCTTCCTAATGAGACGTTCAGTGCCTGGCAGGCGTGAGTGCGCTACAAGTTTTAAAAGTCTCTTGACGCTACAGAGAGACTGCCTGGGGGGCCATGGCACAATTAATATTACTGCCAGAGATACCACCATGAGAAGCGTTTGTTAGACAACTTCACTTTATTTGCTCAGTAAGTTGTTGTAATAATAATAATAATAATAATAATAATAATAATAATAATAATAATAATAATAATAATAATAATAATAATAATAATAATCGGAGAATATCAGGCAGGATTCAGACACTAGGCCGATCGTGTCCAGAGCAATTCTTGAACCTAAAGCTAATCCTAAGACATCCGAGAATTTGTAGCAAAAATTTAGTCTGCACATTTGTTGATTTCAAAAAAAGCCTATGATTCAGTTGATCGTAAACCACTCTTCCAAATACTGAAAGAACAAGGTTTAGACATAGAAACTCTTACAGTCATAAAACAGACACTGACAGACATGAAGTCCAAGGTTAAATTCATGGGGGAAACCTCAGATCCCTTTGAAATCGAAACGGGAGTAAGACAAGGAGATGGACTCGAACCTTTACTCTTCAACTGCGTCCTTGAAAAAGTGATACAAGAATGGCGCAAATAGAAAGTGGTCCTCAAAATTCAGCAACCAATCACTTTACGTAGAGGAGAAATAGCGATAGATTGCCTAGTATTTGTGGACGACCTAGCAATATTAACCCGACACATTTGAACAGCCCAAAATCAGATTGAACTCCTGAAATAAATTGCAAAAAAATAGGCCTTCAGATATCTTTTAAAAGACAGAATACATGACCTGCAACAAATAAGCACCAACATTCATGGAGACCAAATATGGCAAAATTGAAACGATTATTACAATTTAAGTATGTTGGTGAAACTATTCAGGAAAATGGACTTGAAATGAAAGCCAAAGAAATTAGATGCCAAAAGATGGAAACTGACCCAAAATATATATAACAAAAAATGTATCTCAAAGCGCACAAAACTAAGACATACAATACAGTCATTAAACCAGAATGTCTTTATGGATCAGAAACGCTGATTTTGAACAGGAGAGCAGACACTGAAAACACTGAGAAAAAGGAACGCAAAATCATAAGAAAAATTCTAGGCTCAAAACTCACCGACGGACAATACCAACTTAGAGGCGGACAGGAAATCAGACAATAGACAAATATTCACAGGTACATTAGAAAACGCAGGCTAAGCTTGTACGGAGATATTAAAAGAATGCATCCAGATAGATTTACCAAACAAATAGTCGAATTCTATTTAAACAGGAGTAAATCTAAACCAGACACAATGAAATGGATTGGCGAAATCAAAGCCGATTTGAAACTGGCAGAAATTAGACCAGCGGATGTCCTAAACGGGGTAATCTTCAGATCCAAAATTCACAAATCGCAAGTCGACCAAGAGGAAAGACCAAAGAAGAAGACTGGAACAACCTGGTCTGAACACAGAAAGGAAGCCCACAGTAAAAGAATGAAAAAAAAAATGGCCAAAAAAAAAGGAAGGCAAATGCACGCGTATAAGTAATTTGCGTAGTCTTAACGGGCTTATTCGCATGTCTGTCTTTAAGGTCATCAGCCCAGAGGCTGGTTGGATCCTCAAATAGCACCACCAAAGGCTATGCAGTTATAGGGAAACAGCAAAAACCAATGGCAGAGCCAAGAGACTGATACAAACGTACTGCATCCATCAAGAAATGGCAATAGGCGGTTATTCGCATATAATAATAATAATAATAATAATAATAATAATAATAATAATAATAATAATAATAATAATAATAATAATTCGCAAGCCCGGGGCCTCACTTTGCAAGTGATGAGGAAGGAGGAGCGGGAGGAGTATCACCCTCGTAAAAAAACCATGGTCCATCTGGTTCCGGATGGTAGCACCCTGTTATAGCGCCCCTACCTAGGGTTACTAGGCGAAACTGGTCAATGGTCTCAGCGGCGGAAGAGGAATCTGTACCACTGACCCAACCTGGACAATGAGGACGAAGTACGAAGACATCAAAAGAGATACAAAATTCAAATACCTAGGAGAGATTTTGACTCCAAACATGAATGAGAAAGCAGCAATTCAAGAACGTGCAAGAAAGATGGAGACTGCGATTAGATTATGTTAGAGCACCTACAAATCTAAATCACTCTCCTACCAGGCCAAATTCAAGCACTACAGCACGATAGTCAAATTTGAATGTTTATACGCAGCTGAGAAAATAGCCACGAAGGGACTCACAGATTTGGAAAAGAAAGAAAGGAGGCTCCTTAGAAAGATTCTTTTTTTTTTTTTTTGCTAGTTGTTTCACGTCGCACCGACACAGATAGGTCTTACGGCGACGATGGGACAGGAAAGGGCTAGGAGTGGGAAGGAAGCGGCCGTGGCCTTAATTAAGGTACAGCCCCAGCATTTGCCTGGTGTGAAAATGGGAAACCACGGAAAACCATTTTCAGGGCTGCCGACAGTGGGGTTCGAACCTACTATCTCCCGAATACTGGATACTGGCCGCACTTAGAAAGATTCTTGGACCCATAAAATCATCAGACAAGTTTACGTTTCGCATGAGACCAAACCGTGAACTATACCAACAATTTGAAAACATCACCACCACGATGAAAAAGAGGAGATTGACGTTGTACGGACATATTGAAAGGATGGGATCGGAGAGACTCGCCAACAGGATCCTCACCTTCCAGGAGAACAGGAAGACACAAGTCCCATGGGTAAAAGAAGTCCACCGAGATTTAGAACAATGTGGGATTACGGCAGAAGATATAACAAACAGAAAAATCTTCAGGCAGAGAGTTGCGGAGGTGAAGGACCCAGCTGATGAAAAAACGAGGAAGAATAGAGTATTCTCGGCAGAAGAACGAGAACGAGCAAGCCAACGGATGAAGGAATACTGGCGAAAGAAGAAGGAGAAAGAACTTGAGAAAGCAATGGAAGTTGCGTAATCGCAGCCCGTAGATGGCTGAAACGAAAATAGTAATACTACTACTACTACTACTACTACTACTACTAATAATAATAATAATAATACACTTATTTAATATTTATTTATTTGGCGTGTGTGCCGCGTGTCCGGGGACATGTTCGGCTTGCCTAGTGTAGGTATCTCCATTTAACTCCCATGGGCGGCCTGCGCGCCTCGGTGTAGGATGATAAAAGTAAACTGGTGTCCTTATCCCGAGCTGGTGCCACTCTTTCCAGCTCACCCTCAATGGACGTACCATTTTAACCGCATACCAACCCTCCTGCCATTCTGCCAGTGCCGTGAATAGAACCATGGCCACCGAGAACGGCTGCTAATGGTGCTAATTGTTACGTTACGTGATGATGATGAGGTACGGCGAGGTGAAATCCGGTGCCGGTTTTTAGCCTACTCTTGCCGAATAACACAAAGGGAATTGCTCAAGAATTTACGTCACCATCAACAGCGCCCTCACTCCACATGAGCACTGTGGAGAGGTGTGGAATTGAAACCAGGCTCTTGGCACGCCATCTAGAGATCTCCTACTGTGCTGGCCATCATTCTGATAGTAAAAACTTTTCCCACCAACGGGACTCGACCCGATAACCACGATGCCAGAGCATATAGACTCGACGGCTTAACGATCATAACTACCAGACGGACGCCATTATGGGCAAGTTAGTAATATTAATACTGTTGGGACTGGTACACGTTTTATTTCAGTGATTAGCTTTGATTTATTTCTAGAGGTTTGAGGGAAATTAGGAGTTTAGGTTTGATTCAGATGTCATATCATTAGGTTTACAGTGTCTTGAGATAGTATGCGTGATTTCATGTTCTTAAGTTCTTCGGCTATGAGAGGACGAAAGTGCCTCGTTAGAGTTTCGAACCGGGAACCTAGAGTTAGGGTCGTCAAGGCAACGTAAAGTTAGGATACTGCATGAAGCGTTGTATGTTGGTGCATGAAATTTCAGCTTAGCGGCAAAAGGAGTGAGAGCTACAGCTGGTTAGCTCATGACTGTGCTATATCAAACGGGGATATGTTAGTTATTTAGTAATGTTTTATTTTACCTGGCAAGATTAAGGCCTTCAAGCCTTCTCTTCCATCTAACCAGGCACTGAAATATACATATATTACATTGTATCACTTTACAATAATAGATTTAATACTAATTAAATTAATAATAATACGAGAATGATAAGTGATAAGGTTAAATGAAGATGAAATAAATGAGGTATAATAAAAGTATACATTCTTAAAACAAGTGAAGAGAGGAAGTACATAAAATTTAATAACTTTTAAAAAACAGATCGGGTAAGAATTTTAGACTAATCTTCTACCAGAACATACATGACAATAGAATGGTTGTAAGTAGCAGCATCAAGTTTAAAGATGAACCTTACTGATGCATAAAATGTCTCCACAGAGCTTCCTTGAAAGTGCGAATAGCACTTAACCTTCTGATACTTTCGGGAAGGATAAGAATTGCTGAGGTTAATGTGGATGAGCCTGACTAAAATGATATACAGAGTGTTTCAAAAATAGGGGGCATAATTTCAGGTATGTATTTGCTACATGTAGACAATCAAAATAGTGCATTATAATATGTGTCCGGAAATGCTTCATTTCCGAGTTACGGTGTTCACAACACTGAACTTCACCGGAACGTTTTTCTTCCGCAGGTCATTGTTATTACAGAAGAAGTTCAAAATGTCCACCTCTTGCTTGAATACAGACCTCACATCGATGTCTCATTGATCTGCGAGCACAATCCCAAACTCCAGGAGTATGTCCTCACACGATGCCACAATTCGATTCCGAAGGGTTTCCACATCAGGAACCGGAGACGAATACACCGATGATTCTAAATGGCCCCCACAAGTAGAAAACGAGAGGTTTCAGATCAGGTGAGCGTAAAGACCAAGCAATGGGGCCACCTGTACCTATCCATCGATCAGGAAACATTCAATCCAAGTCAATGAGACATCGATGTGTGGTCTGTATTCAAGTAGGAGGTGGACATTTTTAACTTCTTCTGTAATGCGGAAGAAAAACGTTCCGGTGAAGTTGAGTGTTGTGAACGCCATAACTCGGAAATGAAGCATTTCCGGATACATGTAATGAACTATTTTGATTGTCTACATATAACAAATACATACCTGAAATTATGCCCCCCATTTTTGAAACACTCTGTATAAAGGTACGTCATATCAAAATATAATAGTTTGCGTGAGTGAATCCCCGACGTAGAGGTTGAAACATTTATTACTGGACCGGCCACAGGGGCCCGAGTGCCACCATGAGAGGGTATGTCCCATGGCAAGGCGACGGGTGGAAGTGTGAAGGGGCTGTAAACAAAGCAGAGCTGGCTAGTCAGCTGGGATGTCGTGTTCGACAGGTCACGAGTTCGAAACATGAGCTCATATCGTCAAAACCAGTGTATTTTTTTCTTCCAGGTTTTCATTTGTGTTTTGATTTTATATGTTAGTGTTTGTGTGTCGTATTGATGTCTCTTGCCCGAGCGCTAAGGTCGGTCCTCGTATGTGCTCATAGGCCGCGACCTATGGTAGAAGCAGTTTCGATCTCATACCAAGTGTAAAACTGTTTGCTGCCGGGCTGAGTGGCTCAGACGGTTAAGGCGCTGACCTTCTAACCCCAACTTGGCAGGTTCGATCCTGGCTCAGTCCGGTGGTATTTGAAGGTGCTCAAATACGACAGCCCCGTGTCGGTAGATTTACTGGCACGTAAAAGAACTCCTGCGGGACTAAATTCCGGCACCTCGGCGTCTCCGAAGACCTTAAAATTGTAGTTAGTGGGACGTAAAGCAAAATAACATTATTATTATTAAACTGTTTGCTTCATGTGTCCCCGATTATGCTAGGAATTAACTTCTTTTGAGTGCTAAACGTATCTGCTGTTATTCTCGTGCGTAAGGACGGCCAGGTATACAGTATTGTTCCAACTTATTGGTAATACATGTCGCGTCAAAGTAATTCACTGACATTCCGGAATGTAAATTCATTTCTGTAGAAGTCCGAAACCCGCCATCACTTCGTGACTTGTTTTACGATGCATGTTTTTTAATAATAATAATAATAATAATAATAATAATAATAATAATAATAATAATAATAATAATAATAATGTTATTTGCTTTACGTCCCACTAACTACTTTTTAAGGTCTTCGGAGACGCCGAGGTGTCGGAATTTAGTCCCACAGGAGTTCTTTTACGTGCCAGTAAATCTACCGACACGGGACTGTCGTATTTGAGCACCTTCAAATACCACCGGACAGAGCCAGGATCGAACCTGCCAAGTTGGGGTTAGAAGGCCAGCGCCTTAACCGTCTGAGCCACTCAGCCCGGCTCGTGTTTTTTTAAGTAAGTACCGTTTTGATATTGAAAAGAGTAATGCAGTTTTTAAAACAATTCTTTTTTACATGTAAGCCTGTACCTTAAACTACTTCTCAACGTAAATTGTGATGATGATGATGATGATGGTGATGCTTGTTGTTTAAAGGGGACTATCATCTAGGTCATCGGCTCGAAATGGTACGAAACGAGACGAAATGTAATGACAATTTAAAAGTTCAAAACGTAAGGACGAAGAATGAATGGATGGATATGAATTTAAAACAATCAGTGGATCCGACCCGCAATGCCCCACATTCCCAGAAACTAACGTTAAACAATAGTATTACTGACCAAGGGACTGCTTCTAAAGCACAGTACTGAATCGATAATGCTTGTTTTCTAAAGGAGTCCAAATTCCAGGTCATCGGCCCCTCATTATGGTACTTATCGCTAGGAAAGTAGAACCATGGTATTTGTCATGTTGTGGTACTAATCAAAAGTAGCGTAGACTCGCGCTATTCCGTACATTATGGTACTACTCACAGGTAATGTAATGGTGTTTCGCACATTGCGGCGCCATTTACAGGCAAGCAAACCTATGGTGTTCATCACATAAGTGTACTAACCACAGGGACTCGTACCATCCCGTGGTGTTCCTCACTTAGTGGGTACTAATCATAGGAAAGACAGAACCATGGTGTCGCTCACCCATCGTGTCGCTCATGTAGGCTAGTGGTACTAATCACAGGCGCTGTAAAAGCCGAAAGCACACACGTATTATGTACCTAACATAGTGGTACTACGCGCAAGTAAAAGCTTCCCATGGTGTTCCCCGCATGGTGGTGCTAATTACAAGTAGTGTCATGGTTCTAATTCGATCATCCCTACGTCGCCCCTTACGACAGGCAGGGGATACCTGGGTGGATTCTTCGTCTGCATCCCCCACCCACAGGGGGTCCAACGTAAATTCCAGGCATATTAAGGCACTTGTCATATCGTGAAGACAGCTTCTGAATTCCATCCTCATAGACATGTGGCAGCCTCTGCTGCGCAGTCATCATCGTCGTCGTGGCGTTGACTTCATAAATGCGCAGGAACAAGTGGTCGCGACTATACGGGGGATGATCAAATTGTCCCCAACCTAATGAAGCGATGAGGTCTCGGGTTCGATTAGCCATGTGAGATAGCACATTGTCATGAAGCAAAAGAACCCCCCTTGTGAGCATGACAAGCCGTTTGTTTTGGATTGTGTGAGCACAACTTCCGATAATAATCTAAGCATCCTGTCACAATTTCATAAATAACATTCCTTGAAGTTTCAGGCAACTAATAACTTAATGACGAGCTCTTAAAGCATTTGTTTTCTGGAACCTTTGCATCAACTTTTTGCGCCAAGTCTGCAGCACTGACAATGGTCGCCCACTATGCTTCTTGTCGTGGACATTAGTACGACCTTCTTTAAATGCTCTAACCCAATTTCTTACCATTCACTCGCTCATACTGTGTTCTCCATACGCTTTACTAATCTGCCGATGAATTCCAACAGTTTTCACGCCTTTTCCGTTTAAAAATAGAATCACATCGCGTACTTCACACTCGGCGTGACCGTTAATTGCCAGAGGCATTTTCAATACGCACGAACAAACGTCAACACGGGCGAATTATTCCGTAATGGCGTTTGGCTAGCTACAGTTCTACGTTCTGAGCGCGTATGCTCTGAACGACGATCGAAGCGCTGCAGCGGCCACATTCAAAAACTGCCCTTAAAAACATGCTTCGTATTTTCCTCTGTGTACTTTGTGTTGATTTTTCAATGAGAATTTCGGTCCGCATTCTATGTTTTGGTCGAATAAACCTGTTTTTACCCCGGTCACTCCAAGTGAGGTTTGTGCTAGACAAAGCGAAGGTGGAGCAGGTTTTTCTCCCGGTACTCCGGTTTTCCCTTGTCATCTTTCAGTTCAGAAACACTCTCCATTATCATTTCATCTGCCAGCCATTAATCATTACCCCAGAAGAGTGTGACAGGCCTCGACAGCCGGCACAATTCCTATCCTCGCCGCAAGATGGGGGCTTCATTCATTCCATCCCTGACTCGGTCAGTGACTGGAAAACAGGTTGTAGGTTTTCAAACCTGTTTTTACGCCTTATCTGTATGGTCCCCATTCACATTTATGCATTAATATCCCTGTCCTTTTAACATTGAAAATGAAAATGAAAATCCACAAACTGTTTCCAATAATTTGGCCCGGTCAGGAATGGAATGAATGAAGCCCCTATCTAGCTGCGAGGATAGGAATTGTGCCGGCTGCTGAAGCTTGTCGCCCTCCTCTGAGGCAATTATTAATGGCGCGCAGATGAAATGAAATGATATTGGAGAGTGTTGTTGGAATGAATGATGACAGGGAAAGCCGGAGTACCCGCAGGAAAACCTGTCCCACCACCGCTTTGTCCAGCACAAATCTCATATGGAGTGACCGGGTATCGAACTGCGGAACCCAGCGGCGAGAGCCAGCGCGCTGCCGCCTGAGTGACGGAGGCTCTCCTTTTAACATTATTTAGTGTATTAGTTGTCCGCCTCCGTAGCGTAACGGGTAGTGTTTAGAGCTGCCATCCTCGGGGGACCGGGTTCATTTCCCGGTACTGCCAGAAATTTAAAAACTGACAGGAGGGCTGGTATGTGGTTGAAATGGGGGTGTGCCTGAGAAGAGCTGCACCACCTCGGGATGAGGATACGAGTTAGTGTATTAGTTCGTTAGTTTGGGAAACCGACTCCGGACGCTCCACGTTCTCTACCGTTGCGTTAGCCAGACGAAATTTAGGGCAGGTGATAAGGTACAATACATGCAATGATATAACATCTTTGCCGATACACACATATACTGAAGGGTCAGAATTTTATATTTTTGTTTTTTAATACATTTTGATCGCTCAGAAAATGTTTTGCAACACAGATAACTGTTCACAGAAATTTATAAAAGTAACACACTATTCACGGTATATGACGTCGGCGGACGCAGAGTGACTTTGGGCCTACAAGTGGTCACGGCTGGTCCGTGGTCGGACAGCTCTGCACTCTGACCGGCCAACCGAGCAGAGGAGGGCTGGCCACGGCTCTATGCCTCTGTATTCGGGAGACGGGGAGGGGCTAGTTCCCACCGTCGGCTGTCCAGAGAATGATTGTCAGTGGTTTTCCATTTCCTGCACTAATTCCGGGACAGTTCCTAGTATCGGCCACGGCCGCCAACCCCCTCACATTCACCGCACAGCTCCTTCTCCTGGCCTGAGAGATGGCGTCACCCGCCTCCCCCTTCAGGGGAGGAATGAAAACATGTAGTAGTAGCGCTGGTGTATGTACATAGTACAGTCATTAAGTTCTGAGACTGACCGCATGATGGCGTCGTGGTCTGGCACCATGTCAGTTAGTCTCTCGTCCTTGCAAAAGTCAGTTGAGTGCATGCACTGGAAGCAGACGTACGGTCGTTGTTGTGACGGTGATTTGAATACGCCAGTCGGACCTTGACAAGTCACAGTTTGAGCAACGGGCAAACATCACGTTCCGCCAGGAATTAGACAAAACCGCTGCCGAAACGTTTGAAATGATGCAGCAGGTTTACGGTGAGGACGCATTGAGTCGAAGTGTTGTGTTTAGGTGGCAACCGACGTTTTGTGCAAGGACGGGACAGTTTGGAAGATCATATGCGTACTGTTCGGCCACAAAAAGTTCGAACGGAACGAAAGATACAATAAGTTGTGACATTGGTGCGTGCTAAAAGATCCCAATCAGTAGAAGATCTCGCAGCAGCAATACGGGTCAGCCATGGTACCTGCCACAAAATTCTGACTGATGACCTCAACATGTCTCGTGTTACCCAGCACAGTGTGCCACGAATCCTTTTGCAAGACCAACGCGATGATCACATGACGATTTGTGGTGACCTCATCAGTAGTGCTGACGATGATCCGACGATTCTCAATCGGATAACAACTGGAGACGAAGCATGGTGTTTCCTTTCAACGGTGCTTTCAGCAGCTATACCAACTTTGGAAAACTTGCATAACGGCCAACGACGACTATTTTGAGGGTGGATGTGGTTCTGTTTAAGACGTTATAGCCAACGGCAACTATTTTGAGGGAGGATGTGGTTCTGTTTAAGTGGTTATGGCTAAGGGCGACTATTTTGAGGGAGGATGTGGTTCTGTGCAGGTGCACGCCGTGTAATGCGGCATCGTGTGCAACACACAGAGTCGTGTGGGTGCCTATCCTCCAGGCGTCAAGTCTCAGAACTTAATGACTGTGCTACGTATGTTCAATCCTCAGCTCTAAGGCTGGTTGGATCCTCCACAGCTCCACCATCAGCTGTCTTAGATGGCCTAGGCATCACTGAAGAGGCGTACGAGGGAAATGAGGAATGAAGTAGTTTCTCGTTGCTTTCGTCACTTAGCCAGAAGTTATTACATATCAGTCTGCCAAGCCCACTGAAATGCATACACCAACCGATCGTATGAGCAACATTTTCACACCATTCATAGCAGGGACTGGCTGCATAAGGAATGGCATTACTAGAATAGCTCATACCTCAGTCACTTTCACGTTGTCAAAGCCAAGGATATGACAGACAGATCAATGAAAATAACAAAATTGCTCTAGCCTATACGAGGAGACATAGCGCAGTGTAAACACTACGTCCCGCCAGAAAAGTCATAATGCTGGTATACGAGCATATTATCAAAGATATTCCAGTCCCTCATAATGGTTCACGGCCTGATAAAATGTTCAATTATAAATAGTTTTTTGTTTTGTGGAAATTGAGAGTCTTTCTTGCTTAGTGGTCTCTTAGTACTTATCACCTTGACATTCTGATGGTCTCCAAGTCGTTCCGACGAACGTGTAGATCTTGCGTCAGGCGGAGCATTATTCGGTGCCGGGCGTTGGTTCACAGTGTACGGCACTAGAATAGTTTCGGAGATTAGAAAATTATTTTTTGGAGATCTTTGCCATCTGTTGCGTACATCTCACGGTGCATTCACAGAAATGAGAAATCACCATGATTTAGCAAATATCAATATTAACGTCAATACTGTATTTCAAATTAGGAAATTAACGACATTAACTCATTTTGAAGAATACGGGAAGTGCCCAGCTCTGCTCGGGTACTTTCTTGAATGTTTAATTTTAGGATTTGTATTACCTGTTGGAAGTACATTTTTTAGATTTCTTTATTGTGACGTTAATGGATAATTTACGAACTCTTTTGCAGATTTAGAAATATTGTTATGTGTCTATTTTTTAAAATGTGAGATTATTAATTTTCGCGTTAAGCTATTTCCTTGTGGAAGTAGTGATCGTTTCAAACAAATATGTATTTTCGCGTCGTGCTATAGATAAGATTCAAACTGTAAATGGCACTGTCACCAATCAGCCCATGGACCTCGAAATCTATAGAATCAAGATGTTGCCATGATAACAGGCGGTTCATCCAACTCCTAGAGCGGGTGTATTGTGGTGCCAATATCTCCATAATGGTTGGTTTTAGAGCCTTGAAAGACGGTTTAGAGACTTTGTTTCCTTCTTCTCGTCGTGAGGCTTAATATGAGCTTTGTCTCGTTCTTGTACGACAAATTCGATATTTCGTCTATACAGTCGGGCATTGATATCTCGAACCTCCATTACTCGAATTTTCGATATCTCGAAGTAACTACAATTTCTCGGCCGTTTGTCCTATTCTTCACGTGTATTTATTTCCTCTATTACTCGGTTACAGGAATTTCTCGATTTCTCGAATCAAACTTTTCTTCCCTTGAAGCAAAAAGTACTCTGTAACTCGAATTTTGTACAACATCAAGTGTGCAATACAGCATTTGTGGTTTGTGAGGAACAGTTACAGTGATGCTGGGAGCTAATATGACGGGGGCCAAAAAACGAATAAGTAACATTTTGAAGCTTACATAAATGTGGGGGTCCGCCTCTGTGGTGTAGTGGTTAGTGTGATTAGCTGCCAACCCCGGAGGCTCGGGTTCGATTCCCAGCTCTGCCACGAAATTTGAAAAGTGGTACGAGGGCTGGAACGGGGTCCAGTCAGCCTCGGGAGGTCAAATGAGGAGGTGGATTCGATTCCCACCTCAGGGATCCTGGAAATGGTTTTCCGTGGTTTCCCCACTTCTCCTTCAGGCGAATGTTGGGATGGTACCTAACTTAAGGCTACGGCCGGTTCTTTCCCTCTTCCTTGTCTATCCCTTCCAATCTTCCCGTACCTCCACAAGGCCCCTGTTCAGCACAGCAGGTGAGGGCGCCTGGGCGAGGTACTGGCCATCCTCCCCAGTTGTATCCCCCAACGCAGAGTCTGAAGCTCCAGGACACTGCCCTTGAGGGGGATCCCTCGCTGAGTCCGTGGGAAAAACCGACCCTAGAGGGTAAACAGATAAAGAAGAAGAAGACATAAATGTGGACTCTGACGTTATAGGGGCAGAGCCTCCTGTGGATACCGTCAACGCTGCTGGCGAGCAAGTAGAAGAAGAAGGTTCCTAACAAGAATAGTTGGAGCTGGCTTCCCCTTTACCGTCAGCAGACCAGGCGTTAAGTGCAGTGGCTATTCTTCGATCCTACACACAGAGTCAGTCGTATGTAAATGACAGTGTTTTCAAAGCAGTAAATGCTGTTTAGAAATAAGTGGAAGAAGTAAAAGGTTTACAGTAAAAATATCAGAGGAGATTAATGGATTTTTTTTACAAAGGTGTTAACGGAGGTATATTTCTTGTTTCACTTCTGTATGTACTGTATTCTGTCTTCTAAAAACATACTCTAATAAGGGTTATAATTAGAGTGATGCCACACAATACGAGTTTGTCTATTTTTAAAAACTGTTAAAAATACTGTATTCAGTATAAGCCCGTAGATACCTATAATTCAATTATGTGCTATACATGCTCAAAAACGGTATTCCCTCTATCTCGAAATTTCGATAAATCGAAATAAAATTTAGCTCCCGAGGTGATTCGAGATATCGAGGTTCCACTGTATTATCATATGTTAATGTGACATGGAGAGGACTTGCGGTTACCCGCAGGATATTTAAAGATAAGTATACAAAATTTTGTTCAGATTGGTGGAGCGGTATGGATTTGTATTAGGAACCGGACAGTCATCCTGCTTCTTTTTAACATTGTTACGGTCTCATTGGACGACGTTTATTCAGGTTTACAACCATGCTTACTTATCCTTGCCCACGTGCCCTTCATTCTCTTAACGTGAGCATTTGTTCTGTCCCCTGACCAGGGAAGTCATCCTCAGGTATCCTCCAATCCTGGAATTATTGTTTATAGATGCGTCTGTCTAGAACAACTTGTTCCATTGTCCCGCTCAGCCACTGCTTGGTGCCATTCCAGACTTGTGTTAGGATCTGTTTTGTCAGACATACGGAACACATGGCCGAAGAAATTCAGTCTCCTTTTCCTAATGACGTCCGTCACTTTGAACACCTTGTTATGTACTTCTTCACTTTTCTGAGCTTCCATGTTCCTTCCTTTCTAATGCACTCTAAGATCTTTCTCCCTATCCTCTGCCCTAGTTTCTCTAGTTCTCCTTTTGAGGTTTTATTTCTCAAGAGCAGTGTTCCTGACGCATATAAAATGTCTGGCCTTACAACTGTCTGCTTTGTTTATATATATACGGGATGTCCCCAAAAACACCGAAGAGTTGTGGGATGGCGGTCTGATCGGTTTTAAAGCAGGCGCTCCTGTCCGGAAATGGACCGTTTGGGTGCTGGAGAGTGTCGAAGTTGAGGACGGTTGTGACAATTTATTCCGATTTGGTGTCTTAATACGGAATATATGTAACCCTTCAGCCATATGCGTGTTGCGGATGGACGACTTCAGCCTAATAGTATTCCTGAGCATGCGCTACATTCCTCCACACAGTCGCTGATGCGCATCTTACTGCGTTACTTGTGTACAGTAGTCTGCCAGTGCAGTGCGACACGTACTAGTACACTGCTGCGGAAATGACCGGCATGGCGCTTGCATACGGCAAAGCGGATTGCAGTGCTAGAGCTGCTGAAAGATTGTGTGCGGAGCGTTTTCCAAACAGACGTGTACCCCACATCATTCCATGTTCGTGGCCATCGAGAGACGATTAAGAGAAGCCGGGCAGTTCCACCCAGGTAGTATGAAGAGTATGGTATGTGACACTCTTGTAACATCAGCGGAATACCTTATTGCTCGAGTCCACGGAGCGATTGAAATTCTTCAAATGCAACCGCACGTATTGAGTCCTGTGCCTGAGGCTCAGCACCGCCGATGTAGGCTCTGCAATGCCGTAGGAGGTACACAGTTCGAACCTCGTTTGTAATGAGTCCGATGTGCTACTCATGTTGGGCTTATTGACAAAATGTGCAACGCACACCCATCTCACACTTCGAAGCGCTACAGCGCCCAAACCGTGCGTTTCTGGATATGTGTTCCTTCTTTTAAACGGATCAATTTGCCTTCCCGCAGAACATACTAAGCGTTGTCGGTGTTTTTGGGACAGCCTGTATATAGACAGATTTGAAGATTAATACGGAATCCAGGCTGGTCTAATCTTTAACTAAAATATGGGACATTTGGTCACCAAACGGTACAAAGAAGGTGGCTCTACTTTTAAAGTCAGCGCACACGAATTCATATTGATTAGGAGTAAATTCCTTGTTGAACGGCATAAGCTTTCCACGAGGTGATCCACAGAGAATAGACATATGGCTTATATTAGCGGAGAGCTGGGACTTTTCATCTCTTTACACACGCCTCAGGAGAGTAATTCATAACACACTGATTACATGTCAGGGCTCTTAACTACATTTCCCTCGAGGAGAACGAGCTGCTCCTCTGATAGAGTTCACTTAACGCTACTCTGTCCGAGTGACGTATTCCAGTTTTAAGATATACACTTAATGGTATAAACATTTGCACTCCAAGACGGAACTGCTACATCAAAGAAAATTTATAAATATAATTAAAATTTAAATTCAAAATATACTTAATTTCTACTATCTGTAGTGAATACAGAATTTGATACGTCACAGAAGAGGCATAAACATAGTGTGTCAAATTTACGTACTGTTACATACACCATATTGTTGAAATCAGTCAATATTTATCAAAAGAATATCGTCGCTGCGCCTAGAAAAATCCACAGTTCTAGGCCTCCAGGCAAGCAATTCAGTGTTGAAAACATCCTAGGATTTTAGATAAATAAAATCTAATAAATTATGAAAATATATTCTTTGTTCATTCCTAAATATTACCGAGCTCGGCAGCTGCGGTTGCTTAACTGCGGCCAGTACCCAGTATTCGCGAGACATTGGGTTCGAACCCCACTGTCGGCAGCCCTGAAGATGGATTTCCGTGGTTTCCCATTTTAAAATGCCCGGGCTATACCTTAATTAAGGCAACGACCGCTTCCTTCCCATTCCTAGTCCTTTCCTGTCCCATCGTCGCCATAAGACCTATCTGTGTCGGTGCGACGTAAAGCAACTTGTATTCCTAAAAATTGCAATAATTTTCTCATCGTCAACCGGTCGATTAGATTAGCAGCTTACCTTTTTATACCACTACAAACGCTGATGTGAGTCAGTGCATTGTTTCACTTAAGCCCTTATAAGTTATAACTACAATTGGTGTGGACATTTTTCAAAAAATGGAATAGACGCCTGAGGGTATTGAACCAAGGAACACATTACAGAAAGAATTAAGTAAATAAGTTAATTTGGCTAGGAAGTGAATAAAAAAGAAAACGAGTTAAGAAACAAGCGATTTTAGGCTGTTTTTCCGGAACTACATTTAGGCCGGAAGTGACTTTCGAAATTTATTTTTTTATAGTTTGAGAGAGTTATCCATGATTTACAATTTGAAACCTTTCCGGGCTCTTTATCCCTTCAACGTTTGGCGCAATGTTGAGGAACTTGCTTAATTTTACTCTGACCAGAAACGTTCTGTCATCTGAGGTTCAATATTTCATGAACAAAGTTTCGTTCTAACTAGGAGGGGTACCCAACTGTTGTCACGCACATTGTGTTGAATACACACCATGCATACCATGCTACGGACAAGAAACATAGGATCTACGAACTGCCAAATATAGACATAAATACAGGGATCCTCGTACAGATTAGTCCAAACGCGGCTGAATATTGTAGATGGGCGAGCAAATACATCAGTAACGTTCATATACTGGAAATAAAATACGTCACGCATCCATGGCAGTTCTAGTGCAGTAGACATAAAGGTCGATAAGTAATCCATGGTCTAGACATAAAAACATCTTTCACAGTGAGCACATCGAATGAAGGCAAGTTAAACACAGCCATCTTTGAAACATTCTTGATCCAAACCATTCTCTAAACAGTATTCGGAAGGTGTCTGAAATGATCCTGGATGTTCATCGGTGTAACTACATTTGAAGAAAGCAAATCGGATCGATTGTTTGGAAGCGCACAAACGATTGAATGCAAAGAAATCGTTTCCTTTGCCAGATTGTGGATGATAATACTTTGATGAACCGTATCATACTTTTGAATAGACGGGAAAAGAAAACGTTCGCTGGTTGTACCAATCCAGTACATTTTGCAGGAATCTGACGTTTGTGAAATTCAACATCTTCCGGAACAGTCTCATTGTATAGAACATCATCTTTATTTGCTGTCAGAGAATCAACCAAACGAAGAATTCGATCTCTGCCGTGCAAATCCGGCCATAACAAATGTTCCAGGAACATGTTCAAATCCCGTTTTGTCATGTTTGGTGATTAGCTAGCACATGCTTTCACATTGGGTAATTCAAGTGTCATGCTTGCTGGAAATTTCCCACTGAGTTCCGAGACAAAAACATACATGAGTAGAAGAAGGGTGCCATCCATTACAATAACATGCATACATCATCCGGCTCGCTCGAGAGGTCGCCGAATGCAGAGTAGGCATCAGCAAGCCGTGGCTTGACAGATGTGCTTTCGGGAGACGCCGCCCTCAGCTGCCCTGAGAATGGGTTTCCGTGGTTTTCCGTTCTTCCCATTAAGGCGAATGCCGGGACAGTTATTTCTATAGGACACGGCTGCTCCCCTGTCACCTTCACCGCTCACCACACCACCGCCACAAATATCCTGGCTTGAGAGAGGTCGTCACCGTCGAGGCGGACCGCCGTCCCCATCAGGAGTGGAAGGAAAACTTGTTTAACAGTAGTCGCTCATAGCGTGTTAACGTACTGTTAAGACGGTAGCGTGAAGTTAGTACCTACGAACTGCGGCTTGAAACTTTGTTGTTACCAACTTATAGAATAAAGTTATCTGTATAAAATATGATATACAAAATCAATGTTCCCGTAGACCCGACCGATCCTACAGATATTATCTGAGAGAAATTGATCTCAAATAGTCACAACAACCGACTGAAGTTTCGCC
Source organism: Anabrus simplex (assembly GCF_040414725.1). Classification (NCBI taxonomy): domain Eukaryota; kingdom Metazoa; phylum Arthropoda; class Insecta; order Orthoptera; family Tettigoniidae; genus Anabrus; species Anabrus simplex. The sequence continues at coordinate 21,897,626 of NC_090270.1, read as the reverse complement.
AAGACCTTAAATTCATTCTTTGTTTGTTGTTTGTTTGTTTTTGTTTGTTTGTTTGTTCTGGTCCACTACTTCCGCCACATCCAATCCAGCTTCTCTAATGTCCTTCCAAATCTGATCCATCCACCTTCTTCTTGGTCTCCCAACTGGTCTCTTTCCCTTAACTTCTCTTTCCAATTCTCTTGTTGCTACCCGTTCCTTTCCCATTCTTTTTACATATCCGAACCATCTCAGTCTTGCTTTCTGTATGTTCTGAACTAACGGTTCTATAATAAGCTCTTCTTGTCTGTTTAACCGATGTCTTAAAAAAATAATTTCTACTGCTTGGATCTTACTGTCTTGTTTCTTATTAGTTACCAGCGTTTCTAGTCCGTATGTCACAACTGAAAGACTGTTTATATAATGTTAATTTCGTTCTCTTGGGTACTTTGTCATCCCATAAAAGCTCTCTGACTTGATGATAAAATGTACCTTAGTCTGTTATTAATTTCTGGGTTGATTACATTACTTCCATTAATAATGCTACCCAGATATGTAAACTGTTCTACATTCTCTAACCGTTCTCCGTTATGTTCACTTGGTTTCTCTTTTTCTCTTTTGCACACTACATGACTACAATTTTCTTTTTACTACTTACAATTCCAAAATCCTTCAGATTTTCATACCTAATGTCCAGTCTCCTCTGTACTTCCTTTTATCCCTTTCCCCAAATCACCACATCATATGCAAATACCAAAGCATTCACTTCATCACTACTGATACTCTGTTTTACACGTTTTATGATTTCATCCATCAATATGGCGACAGTGCACTTCCTTGATTGTGACCTCTTTTTTTTTTGGTATAAAATGTTTCAGAGTCACGACTCCCCAATTGTTCACTGGTTTTACTCTCATGATACAACAATTTTATCTTGTTAATTAATGATTTTGGTACATTCCTTTTCAGTAGACATTCACATACATGTTTTCTATTAACTGTATCATAAGCTTTTTCCAAATCCAACAATACGAATATGATTTCCTTGTTCTTTTCCAGATGTTTTTCTATTATCGTTCGCACTGTAAATATCAAGTCTATTGTTGATCTATTTGGTATAAATGTGTGGTCGACTCATTGGCTGAATGGTCAGGGTTGAAAACTCCGGTTCGGAGGGTCCCGGGTTCAATTCCCGGCCTGGTCTGGGATTTTAATCGCCTCTGATTAATTCTTCTGGCCCGGGGACTGGGTATTTGTGTTTGTTCCAACACTTTCCTCTCCATATTCACACAACAAAATACACTACCAACCACCACAGATTCACATAATAGTGAAGAAGAATTCGAAGGGTTCGCGTCAGGAAGGGCATCCGGTCGTAAAACAGGGCTAAATACATATGTGCGACAAAAGCACCCGCGACCCCACAGGTGTGGGAAAAGCGGTAGATAAAAAAGAAGAAGATCATCCTGCAAGTGAACCCACGGTACCATAAATTCTCTTTGCTCCCTTAATGGCAAGATTTTTCCAGAACGTAACTCTTTACAAAATCTTGACGGATCTGCATTAATTATCTGCTCTGGTGAGCGAAACGCCCTACTTCCGCAACAAAATCATCAGCTTTCCCTTCTATATCAGAGGCATTACCAACAAATCTGCTGCCAACTTAATGCGTGATGTTGCGTGAAACAGTCTTTTTTTTTCTTCTCTTGAACAGCTGCAGCCAAGATTTGGAAACTTTGAATATTAAGGCGTTGTTTGGATCAATTTGTGCTTTAAAAGACATCGCCCAGATTCGTAGCGTTCGTTCGTGTGGAATTCCATGTCGTTTTCGCATTGCAATGAAATGATCATGTACCTAGTTATTTAATCTTTCTTGTAGCACCGTCCTGTTTCTGCCATGTCGTTTCAGCGTCTTTTCGAACTTTTGTATAACTGTCTTATTTTATATTTGTCTTTCTTGTGCCATTACGGTAGTGAATTTGACTCTAGGGGACATGTGTAGTGCTTTTCCCGGAGGGCACCCTTGTAGAGGATCTTTCCCTCTTGGCTGCTTCGTCCAGATTTCGTAAGCTTCTGCGAAGTAACCTTGAGGAAATTTGGTTCTGTTCTTCTGTTGGGATGATGGATAATGCGAGGAATCACCGCTCTCGTCACTGCCACATAATGCTGGACCACTTTCTGAAGTCGTCTCACTGTTTAGCTCTATCGGTGGATCATCCCCAAAATCACTTTCAATATCATCTTCATCGGTGACTTCTTCATATTCCATAAGAGTTCTATACACTTCAACAAGAACATCTTCATCAAGTAGTTGTTTTCTGATCTGTTCGAAAACTATGCGATGCAGTCTGGTTAGCGTTTCCTCTAAAATACCGAAGAAATCCACTAATAAGTTAACGACCACAACTTGTTTCATTTTCAAACAGCCTGTACATACAAGAGGTCAAATTCACCTCTAATACGTAACTAGCAGACCGGTTTCGCGTCTACTCCTTTCCTTGCGCTCAATACCCCCATTCCCCCCTTCCAGTTCCAGCAGTCCGTAGCACATCAAATTGCACCAAATATCGTTTCTGGTGTTCTGAAACGTAAATAAACTGGTCTCGTTGAAAAGTCAGCGGCAACAGTTGGGTACCCTTCCTTGTGGTGCGGGTCGGTATTTTCCCCCTCAACATTGTCACAAAGTGGAATTTGGAGGCGCAATGCCGATAAACACATTTCTTTGCTAAGTAGGTAATTTTTAATATATAAAGCCAGAAGGCTAACTGACTAATGTCAGTCAGTCAGTCAGTCAGTCAGTCAGTCAGTCAGTCAGTCAGTCAGTCAGTCAGTCAGTCAGTCAGTCAGTCAGTCAGTCCACTTCCAGATGAGGTAGAAACTTGAAATTTGCCAACGTGATGGCCTGTAACGTATGAAAATGTTCCAAAAAGTTCAAATTTTTAATTTTACTCCGCTTTCCAAAACTAATTGGCGGACGCTATGTTGCAGTGCGCTAAAAATTAAAATTTGGCACAGCTGACCTGCAACCGACGGAGAAATTCCAAAAATTTCCAGTGTTTAACTTTTTACCTCCAAAAATTATCGAAGTGTGGAGGCAATTTTCATGATGGTGTAGACCATCGTTTCGAGGTATTTTGTGCCTAAACGGTAAGTCGTATCGCCAAATGGACAATACATTCGGAAGGCACGATGAAGAGATCTACAACTTTGGTCCCGTGACTAAATCGTATCTTGATGCCTTATGCCTTAGATAGAGCTGCATTTTCTGATTTTACGTCAATTTCATACATTTTGCATAATTAATTTTACTATTTTGCCCACTTATAAGATTGTTTGGTATTTGTTTTACGTCGCACCAACACAGATTGTTCTTATGGCGACGATGAGATAGAAGAGGCCTAGGATTGGGAAGGAAGTGGCCGTGACTTTAATTAAGACACAGCTCCAGCATTTGGCTAGCGTAAAAATGGGAAACCACAAAAAACCATCGTCAGGGCTGCCGACAGTGGGGTTCGAACCCACTATCTCCCAGATGCAAGCTCACAAGTGCTCGACCCTAACCGCACGGCCAACTCGCCCAGTCTTATAAGATTAATACAATCATGAAATTCGGCAGGCTCATTGGAATGTCCGTGGGTCATATGTGAACAAAATGCATGATTCTAGCACCGTGTAAGAATGAAAAAACGAAAGGAATATGTGGACACTGTACTCAAATTTCAAGCTAACCTAATATTTAAACCAATTTAAGGTGTACCCGATGCAGATACGAAAAAACGTCACAGAACTAAAATATAAATCGTTTTAACCCCGATACGCCTACCAGAATTCAAGACTATAGCTGTCCAGTAGGCGAGGAAAATAATTCCTAATCTTGTGAAAAACGTACGTAATTTGAACCAGGTCGAAGCGCTTACGTCTATCTTTGCTATAAATCGAGAATATACAAGAAAATATTATAGGACGTACCATCTATGGCACAATCCGTTTCTCGGTACGACGTACCTTTTCGTCACAGTAATTTTCCGAGTGACCACTTCTAATGTAGAGGAATTGGGGGTTTTGGGGCGGATCAAAAACGAGTTTTTAATATAAAGCCTGAAAACTATTTTATTTCTTGGGAGAGTTTGTTGTAAAATATTACTCTACTTTTGAAGGGCCCTGTTCAGAATTATGTTTATTTAATTTTACTTTAAACACTTGGCTTGTTCTCTAGTTTCATAATTGTGGTTCGTTACCGCACTGCGTGCACTATTTCCTACCAGCAAGTTAACAAATCATAAAGTGTATAAATACATTTTATTTGCTAGTTGTTTAATCGTATTAACAGTTTGAAAGGATTTCGGTGACGTAAGAATGTGCAGCTTATTTTGGAGTTTTATTTTCTTAACTCAATGAATGAAGGATTAATGAAGGTGTTGAAAATTCTATTGCAATATTGTTCAGGAGATATAAGCGGAAAACAGCCACAGCGTTTGAGTGGGTGACGTCGCCTCCTCCTGGGCGCTATGAATATTGATGATGATGATGCTTGTTGTTTAAAGGGGCCTAACATCGAAGGTCATCGGCCCTATGAATATTATAGCAGTATCACACAGTGCAATTGTTGGTTCGGCACATTTAACTACTGTAAGCCAGTAGCTACAATTGGGAATTAGAAGTGGTGGTGGTGGGAATGTAGAAAACAAAAAGTAGCCGTGTTTGAGATATAGCGGGCGGAAGTAAAGGGGCTTGGGGGGGGGGGGGGGGAGGGATCCCGTGGTGTAGAAGTAGCGTGCCTGGCCCTTACTCGGAGGCTCCGTGCTCGATTCCCGGCCAGGTCTGGGACATTTACACCTATCTGAGGGCTGCTTCGAGGTGGACTCAGTCTACGTGATAAGAATTGAGGAGCTATCTGACGGTGAGATAGCGGCCCCGATTAGGAAGGCCAAGAATAACGGCCGAGAGGATCCGTCGTGTTGACCACACGGCACCTCGTAATCTGCAGGGTTTCGGGCTGAAACTTGATAGGCCATGGTACTTCGGGTTGTTCCGCCATGGGGTTTGGTTTGGTGTGGGGGAGAGGCTATATACAACAGAACTGAAACACATATCTACAAACTGGTATGCTTTCTCATGCTCTCTGAGCGAATTTTGACAGTGAGGTAAAGGTTGAGGGTTTTTCCAACTGAAATGCGGCATAAGAGTTTGTTTGGAATTTTGATACAGTGCTATACAATAGAATTTTCACCAATGGAACAATATTAAACATGTATTACTAATAAATAATATTATTTACAATTAAAATCATTTAGTACTGGACTGCACACTAAGAAACTAACACCGAAAATACTGCATACAAATCTGTTAGCAGCGACGAACGACATTTTGTGCGTATTTCCGTTAATAGTTTTGTTAATAATTAAACAAAATAATGGAAGAAATTAGCTGATAAGACAACGGGGCTTGTACAAAAGGCTTTTTTTAATAATCCCCAGTTCCAGCCGACTAAAATGGAACAAAATATTTTTTTCTTCACAAAGTGGGAGGGAGGGCCTCCCCCCTCCCCCCTAATCACTGCTATTACTGTAAACGATACCTAAGTGAAAACATGGTTTACTGTGTTCTGTATGGTTGCAACCACGCAAGGACTTCGAAAATATCGAAGGTTTTGACAGATTACCCAGTGGAGGGAGATCTCCAGAGAGATATCAAGCTTGGTAAAAAAAAAAAAGAATAAGTAGCGCTAATTTATCGACAACCCGATATAGTTTCGTATGCTCTACACATTTTAGAAAGCAGCACTATGAACTATCGATTAAATATAATGCCGAACTCCTGAGACAAAATAAAAAACATGTGTTAAAAATCGTCCTGTGCTCGCACTAAATATAAGGAAAATGAAATCTGTTCCTGTTATAAGGCGTGCATCTACATTACGAAGTAATTTGAAATATTCTAAATAAACTTTTACATCTGTTATTAATCACAGTATTCCAGTTCTTACCCCTCGGCAGCCTGGTTATCTTGGTGATATCGTTTTCAGATTTCTTTCACTACAAAGATGGTAAAACGTTTCTTCTCTCTTCTTAAATGAGTCCATGAATTAACCCAGTACACAAACTGACGAAAGGCTACGGACCACCTGTTAGCATTTGCCTTCATAGCTAGTCTTTCCCTCACATTTGGGATATTCGTTTTATCCGTATGAAGACGACATGCTGTATTTAACACCCTGTAATTTAAGGCAACACTAGAAAAGTCCTTGTGCCAAACAACACACGTCGCACTTCGGTGCATTTCATTTACTGTTTCACTTTCGTTACTGCAGAATCTTTTCAGTGGCAGTGCCATCGCCTCATAATGTTCGCACTTACACCAGTATGTGTTTCCATGTCTTTCCGAAATAACAGGCACCGATGGTTCGTTTTCTACTCGAGATGCTGTTCATTAAGTTAAATTGATAAGGCTTCACTTTTCTGTATATTCTAAACATTGTGCTGACACGGAGAAACACTCATAGACATTCGGAAGGGGTGCGCGATATCCTGTCGTTAAGACAACAGTGACGTGACGCTGTCCGATACCTACATTTTTTGCTATTGGTTTTTTTGCTATTGGCTTTATGTCGCACCGACACAGATAGGTCTTATAGTGACGATGGGACAGGAAAGGGCTAGAACTGGGAAGGAAGCGGCCATGGCCTTAATTAAGGTACAGCCCCAGCATTTACCTGGTGTGAAAATGGGAAACCACGGAAAACCATCTTCAGGGCTGCCGACAGTGGGGTTTGAACCCACTATCTCCCGAATACTGGAAACTGCCCGCACTTAAGCGAGTGCAGCTATCGAACTCGGTACCTAAAACTTAGGATCTTCATATCTCGCAAGCTAATGGAGATTTTTAAGTCCCGATTTCGGCATTCCCCTCTTCTACACTACATATGACTGAATTAATTAAAAACCAAAAACAACATTGATTTTCATGAGTTTAATATGGGTCATTAATTAAGGTACAGCCCCAGCAATTGCCTGGAGTGAAAATGGAAAACCATGGAAAACCATCTTCAGGGATATCGAAACTTTCCAACCCACCCTCTCCCGAATGCAAACTCACCTGTACGCGACCCTAACCGCGCAGCCAAATCAGTCCGTACAATGTCACTGTGCTGAAATGTAAGCCTACATGAGTCTCTCTTGTCTTAATCCATAAGGGGCGTACTATATTGCTTTACACTTTATTTTTTGTTCGTCCGGGTGTGGTTCACATTTCACTTTCGAAGGTCGTGACGTGTAACTAGTGCCTTGTTCCACTGTTTGGTAGCAGCACACGCACAGGAGCCAACGAATGCACTCGTCATAGCCATTTCATAACAACACTGTCAGCGTAGGAGCAGACAACATGGAAGGCAACCGTCAGGGACAACATGGTTCCTATGGAAAGAAGGCGTGACCACTGCAGAAATTCATCGGAGCTTGGTGACAGTCTGTGGAGAACATGCGACGTCACGGAAAACAGTTTACGACTGGGTGGAAGGTTGGAAAATACGGCGCACATTGGTGGACAAGGGAACCAGTTCTGGAAGGAATGTGACAGTGTCAACACCAGGCAACATTGCCCGGGTCGAACAAGCCATGCAAGGAAACAAATGCAACACATTTATGGAAATGGAGGCAGCCACGGGAATTAGCCGACCCTGCAGCAGATAGTATAAGGCCACTTGCTGTTTGGGAAGGTGTCATCCACGTGGGTGCCTAGACTCTTGTCTGCAGACGAAAAGCAGAGGCGTGTGAATGTGTGCAGAGAACGTTTGCAACGCAATGATCAAGATCCAGCCGACTTCATGGCTAGGCTTGTGACTGGTGATGAGACATGGCTCCATTACCACGAACCGCAACGAAACAGCAATCGATGCAATGGAAGCGTACGGGCAGTCCATCGCCAAAGAAATGTCGAACAGTTCCATCAGTTGGCAAGCCACTGGCGACAGTGTTCTGGGACACAAAGGGGCATCATTATCATTGACTGGCTGGAATTTCGGACCACGATTAACAGTGCAGCATATGTGACAACCCTTAAGCGCTTACGTCGTGCCATTCACACTAAGCGGCCAGGAAAATGGGCTGAAGATGTGCTTCTGAAACATGACAATGCCGGGCCCCACTCTAGCCGAGAGACCACAGCTGCTTTCCATGGGTACGCAGCACTCCAAAAGAATGGTTTCAGGAAGGTCTGGAGAGACTGACACATCGATGGCAAAAGTGCATACAGTTACAAGGAGAATATGTTGAGAAGGTGGACGCAACAACTGATGTGTAATGCACTTCATTTGGGTAGAAAAAATAAAGTGTAAAACAATATAGTACGACCTTCGTATATGAATCTAGGACACTTTTCTGTAGTTTGACTAGTCTATCCATGTGACTATACGGTGTATCACCCCACATTTCAACACAACACAGTGTTTAGGACTACACCAGGATTACCTGATACGAAAACTGGAAAATATCATAAGGAAAGCAGCACCATTTGTTCTGGCTGATTTCCGACAAAGGATTAGTGTTACGAAAATATTGCAAACTTTGGGCTGGGAAGACTTGGGAGTAAGGAGACGAGGTTCTCTACTGTGTGGTATATTCCGAGTTGTCAGTGGAGAGATGGTGTAGAATGACACTTGTAGATGAATAAGTTTGAGTGGAGTATTTAAAAGTATGAGAGTTGGTATTCAAGAGGACAAACTGGGGAAGAATTCATTCATACAACGAGAAGTGAGGGAGTGGAATAATTTATTAAGAGAAATGATCTATACGTTTCCAAGTTCTTTGAAAATATTCAAGAAAAGTGTAGGTAAACAACTGATAGGGAATCTGCCACCTGGGCGACAGCAGACTGAGTCTAACTTCCAACAAGTTTCCTCCATTTTTCTGTGGGATATTTAATCTCTTTTTTCATATTCTATCTCAGATTTAACTGTACTGTTACTATTCGTTAGAAATTAGAAATACATTTAACAAATAGATTGTCCAGCAAAAGACAATAAAACAAAACAGAACGAGCAAACAGAAACAAACAAAAAACAAAAAACAAACAAAAAACAAACAAAAAACAAACAAACAACAAACAGAGAATGAAGTCAAGGTCTTGGCGAAACTCCAGTCCAGTTGATATGGTACATAATAATTAATGATTATTGTGTCATTGCTTCAGAATGGTCCCCTCCTCTGAAGTGTAGAATGAGGTCACATTTAGGAAGTCGTTGAGCGTTATACTTGCATACATACTTTCTTATGCTCAGTCATGGAATTAACGTCATGGTTAATGCAGATTTTCTCAACAGTAGTCATGGAGCGTTGGCAACCAGCTGTGAACAAGCAGCCGCAGACTGAGTCTTACTTTCAACAAGCCTCATTTTTTTAATGAGGTTTTCATTTCTTTTTTCATATTCTATCTCAGATTTAATTGTACTGTTACTTTTGATGGAAATTAGAAATGCATTTAACGAATGGATTTTCCAGCAAAAGACAATAAAACAAAACAAAACAAACAAACAAACAAAAAAACAAACAAACAAACAAAGAAGAATGATTTTAAGGTCTTGGCGAAACTCCAGTCGGTTGTTGTGACTATTTGAGATCAATTTCTCTCAGATAATATCTGTAGGATCGGTCGGGTCTGCGGAAACATTGATTTTGTTTATCATATTTTATACAGATAACTTTATTCTATAAGTTGGTAACAACAAAGTTTCAAGCCGCAGTTCGTAGGTACTAACTTCACGCTACCGTCTTAACAGTACGTTAACACGCTATGAGCGACTACTGTTAAACAAGTTTTCCTTCCACTCCTGATGGGGACGGCGGTCCGCCTCGACGGTGACGACCTCTCTCAAGCCAGGATATTTGTGGCGGTGGTGTGGTGAGCGATGCCTACTCTGCATTCGGCGACCTCACGAGCGAGCCGTATGGTCTTAACAGGTTTGCTCGGACTATTCAGCCTGTCAGCAAGGAGCCAATCATGGATTTTGAAACTCAATAAGCTGAGTACATCTTATTTAAGATATAGTGGCTTCATTTTACAGTATAATACTCGAAGAAACTTTATTCGTCGTCTTTAAGCATTCTCTGGTCATTCACATTCACATTTGCCAGGTGATTAGGCCTTTGATGTAAACTGAATACAAAACGGCAGCTCTCTCATTTGTACGCTGTATATGGAGAGACATTTGGATAATAAACTTTCTGCGGCGTTTTGGTTAAAGGGTGTTTTACTGTAAATAAATAAATAAATAAATAAATAAATAAATAAATAAATAAATAAATAAATAAATAAATAAATAAATAAATAAATAAATAAATAAATAAATAAATAAATAAATAAATAAATGTTCAACCCTTGTCCCGTTGCTGTACGGGGTCGAGTATGAAGTGACATGAACCTTCGTAAAGAGTTTTTACGACCGGATGCTTTTCCTGACGTCAACCTCCTCAGAGGATTAAATGAGATGAGATGAATGACGTGATACATGAGAGTAGGAAGGGAGAGGGTGAAACGCGATGCTAGCATATAGGCTGCTCCTATCGAATGGTATGAAGGGGGTCTGCTCAAGGCTTAACGTCCCCATCCGACGGACGAATCACCATCAACAGCGTCATATGCCCTCACTCAATACGAACACTGCGGACAGGTCTGGAATTGAATCCAGGCTTTTGGTACACAATCTAGTGATTAGAAATTGTATTCCACCACCTCTTCTACCCTCCCAGACAACATTCTGATGGTGAATATTGTTTTTCGAGCAACATGACTCGAACCGTATGATCACGGTGTCCCACGTCTTAACGATTATGGCCACAAGGTGGGATAAATAAATAAATAAATAAATAAATAAATAAATAAATAAATAAATAAATAAATAAATAAATAAATAAATAAATAAATAAATAAATAAATAAGGAGAGAGAGAAAGCAGAAGTAACTTATAAAAAACCCGTTATTGTTACTACTACTGTCATGTGCCAGTCGTGAAGTCAGAGGAAGCGGCAGCGTAGTCCAGTGGTCACAGTCTCAAACAAGTGTGAGTTATACAGATTTTCCAGTAAATGTCGACTTGTTCGTTGAGCGAAGGCAGATTTATTTATCTTGCAAAGGAAGCGGAAGACTCAGCATCTTCTTCCTTGACGAGAGTGGAAACTTGACGACAGGGGTGAGAGAAGGCTGGAGGGTGGGCCACATACTGCTATAGTGTTCACACTTCAGAGGCGAAAGTGTTAAATGAAAACTGTTTTAATTGCTTTGGAGGTATGGAGGATTCTACTGATTTACCGCCACTTTCCCTTCAATTCAAGACATGATTTATGAGTACTTTTGCGAAAAAATAAATATACTTCCCTATTAAAATGTATTGTAAAACCGAACTAGTTGCTGCGCGGTTTGGGTCACGTAGCTATCACCATGCATTCGAGAGATAATGGGTTCGAATCCCATTGTCTTTAGCCCTAAAATGGCTTTCCATTGTTTACCATTTTCACACCCAAAAAATTCATTAAGACCTTTCTTCCCGCTACTAGCCCTTTCCTCTCCCATTGTCGGGCTAAAAAATTTAAAAATGTAAATAAATGTAATTTAGGTAGTTTAATAATAATAATAATAATAATAATAATAATAATAATAATAATAATAATAATAATAATAATAATAATAATAATAATGATAATCTATTAAATAAGGAATAGTCCGCCCCGGTGGTGTAGTAGTTGGTGTGATTAGCTGCCACCCTCGGAGGCCCGGGTTCGATTCCCGGCTCTGCCACGAAATTTCAATAGTGTTACGAGGGCTGGAACTGAGTTTACTCAGCCTCGGGAGGTCATCTGAGTAGAGACGGGGGTGTTGGTCGATTCCAACCTCAGCCATCCTCGAAGTGGTTTTCCGTGGTTTCCCACTTCTCCTTCAGGCAAATGCTGGGATAGTACCTAACTTAAGGCCACGGCCACTTCCTTCCCTCATCCTTGTCTATCCCTTCCGATCTTCCCATCCCCTCATTAGGCCCCTGTTAATCACAGCAGGGGAGGACGCCTGGACGAGGTACTTGTCCTCCTCCCCAGTTATATCCTACCCCAAGTCTCGCGCTCCAGGACACTGCCCTTGAGGCGGTAGAGGTGGGGTCCCTCGCTGAGTCCGAGGGTAAAACCAAACCTGGAGGGTAAACAGATTAAGAAAGAAACGGTCTAGGTGACTTACCACAAGCGGATAAGGCGCGGCTCGCTCCGCAGGGCCCGGCGCTGGTTGGAGGACACTCCTGCCACCAGCAGAAGAGCTCCCCGTCCAGACACAGGCAGAACTCGCAGGGGTCCTCGCGGGGCACCTGCAAAACAAAAAGTAGTATTGTAAATGTGACAGCCGGGAAGATACATAGAAAACAAATTACAAGTCAAAATACACATATTTATCTCTGATTAGCAGGACCCTTAAATAATTGTTGAAAAATTTAAAGGAAACTTACATACACAACTGAAGAATTTTTATTATTGCACAGCAGCTGCAGGTTGGCCAAGGACAAAGAGTAGCCGAACAACAATAATAGATACAGATGAATGTATTAACCCTAAACGAGATACTGTAGTTCTTTGTACGAAAAAATGTCGTGATGCTCGATTGTTTCTTGCACTCTTCGTGCAGCATCGTCACGTAGTTGACGGAGAAACAAAATGTCCATAGCAGGTGCACCTTCAGCAGCCTGTAGTTCTTCACTGTGAGTCTTTTCAACTTTTCCGCTATTGTCGATTTCTTCATCTACTGATTCATCTTCATGTTTATTTTCGTTCCCTTTCACTATTTAAAAGTTCACAGTTTTCACTCTGCCCCATCCATTTTCCAGCACCAATACCAGTAACCTCTTCGCAGCGTGGTCATTTTATTCAATGAGTTCACAGTTTCACAATTTTCTGTTTTTTCCTTGGTTTCTTGAAACTCGTTTCCTGAATGGTCCAGCAACTTTCTTCAGGAACGAACCAGGCTTATATGATAGATTCCATTCCAAGATTCAGATATCCACCGCAGTACGTCCAACATTTCTATTTTCCTTAGTTTATTCAACATGCCTCACCCTTTCTCCACCGATAAGACAAGAGAAGAAACATTCACAGTTGTAGCCCTTCAGGCAAGCAACTCAATGTTGAAAACATCCTAGGGATTTGAGTTACGAATTTTAGGTAAATAAAATATAATAAAGTATGAGAGTATATTCTTTATTTATTCCTGAAAATTACAATCCTTTTCTTAATCATTGTTATTCGGCCGTTTAGATTAGCAGTTTCCCTTTTCCTATTACTACAAGCGCTAATGTGAGTCAATGCAGAGTTTCACTTACGCCCTTATAACTACATTCGGTGTGGACATTTTTCAAAAATCTAAAAATGCCTGAGGGTATTGAACCAAGGACCACATTATAGAAAGAATTATGTAAATATGTTAATTTGGCTAGGATTTGAATAAAAAAAGAAAACGATTACAAAACAAGTGATTTTAGGCTGTTTTTCCGGAACTGCATTCAGACCGGAGGTGATTTTCGAAATTTGTTTCCTATTAGTTTGATAGAGCTATTCAAGACTCACCAATTAGAAACCGTTACGAGCCTTTTAGCCCCTCCACTTTCGGCACAATTGAGGAATTGACCCTTACTTTGTCTGCTAAGAAATGATTTCAACATAAATGTTTCGTCTGCATCCCTACTTCATTTCTTCCAAAATGCCTTGGTTCATTGGCTGTAGTCACGTCAGGAAGGAGACAATTTACTTCGTCGCGCCGACAGAGATAGGTCTTATGGCGACGATGGGGTGGGAAAGGGCTAGGAGTTGAAAGGAAGCGGCCGTGGACTTAATTAAGGTACAGCCCCAGAATTTGCCTGGTGTGAAAACGGGAAACCACGGAAAACCATTTTCAGGGCTGCCAACTGTGGGGTTCGAACCCACTATCTCTCGAATGCAAGCACACAGCTGCGCGCTTGTAACCGCACGGCCAATTGCTCAGTTAGGAAGAAGAAACATGGCTTTTATATCTTGACAAGCGAAAATAATTTAGCGATTAAACAAAAAGAAGGAAAATTAGTGCCGGTCATATCGTTGAGTTACAGGGAGTCGAGATAGCGGATACTACTGTATTTAATTTTATACATTACAGAAACGCAAGGATATTCTATGAGACTGTGGACAGTCGAAGGCCGAAGAGATAATACTTAAAATCCTACACCTGCACAATTTGTTCATTCTATTTCAAAGAAGAGGATAAAAAAAATGTTATCTTCTGCGACGGTCAATGTTTGTGTTGATGAGTGTACACTTGGTTCTATGTCTGTTGATGGTGATTCATCCGTCGGATGAAAACGTTAAGCCTTGAGCAGAACTCTTGGTGCTATTCAACAGGAGTAGGCTATGTGCCGGCACTGAGTTTCACCATCTCCCTTCCTACTCTCATATATCACGTCATTCATTTTATCTCATTAACTTCTCTGATGAGCTTGACGTCCGGTCCTAAAAACTCGCTACAAAGATTCATCTCACTTCATACTCGACCCCGTAGAAAAACGGGTCAAGTGTTCGACACACACAAACATAACAGGTGGAGCTGACTGCAACATACCCTTTCAAGAGAGGCTGGAAATGTATTCCTTTGATCCGGGGTGCTGCGTATAATTAACATTAATCGTGTTACAGTTGATAGGAAACGAATACATTCGCCGAACCGGACGTTGGAGAAAAGTAGTCATGTTTATATGCCTCTTGGGTGTGGATTTAATTTCGGTAAGTTCAGTTTCAAATGCAGGTAAGACAGCCGCATATTTTGTTAATAGACGCTACAGTGATCTTAATGTCGGCAGAAACACCAGGGTTGGATTGTTTCTTCATGTTTAAAATCTGGTTAACATTTTTTCTATAATAATGGAGTGGTCTTCAGCCGGCCGAGTCCTCTCTCTGTTCAGGCGTGGGAGGAGAATGCGAGGTTACATATCACTGGAGTGCGATTTATTTCACCCTATCTTCCCTCAGGAACACCTGGCGGGCTTAGTCGGTGATGTGTGAGTCCTGCTGTCTCCCAGGAGAACACAACTCTACCCTCGAAACAATACCTGAAATTGGCAAGATTCCCCAAGGGCTCACAACAGACGACACATGGGTGGTGACTTCTTTCCCTCGAAATTTAAAGTGATTTGTCTATTCGCTTTGGCCTTTAAGTAGTGTCACTCAAGTAGAGTTAACATACTAAGGAAAATTACGACAATTTGCCTTTTTGCTGTTGTACGAGTAACATCACTGCCCCGATTTCGATTCCTGGCAAGTCCATGTATTTTAATACTAGCAACACGCACTAAACGTAAATAACTTCCGATACCTTGGCTTAACCCTACAGACAACGTATAGGTCAAAGAAAAACAGCGGAAATAAACGCGATGTACGACATCAAAATTCTCAATAGGCTTTCTCTGAAGACTGCCATGGTTCTACACGACGCCATAATGATTCCTATCTTGACTTACGGAATAGAGATTATTTGGGATAAGCTAACAATGAACGACCTAGGAATTGTAGAAGAGGTTCTTAAAGACGACCCTCAGTGTTTCTAGATATACACGATCAAGACTAGTATACGAAAGTAGTATAATAGGAGAGTTCGGCCGCCTCCTCCTCCTCCCGCGGGAAATTTGAATTTTGGCGGGAAATTTGAATTTTGGCGGGAGATTTGAATTTTGGCGCGAGATTTGAATTTGTAAACAAAGCCACGTGCTTTTTGACAGCTGTCATCGACAACAACGCATCGCTAACCTCACTGCTGCCATCTTGACGGGCCTAAACCTCAGTAGTGCCAACTTAACCTAACTAGCGTGAGGTAAACAAAGCCACGTGTTTTTTGACAGCCACGTGCTTTTTGACAGACAACAACGCATCGCTAACCTCAGTACTGCCATCTTGACGGGCCTAAACCTCAGTAGTGCCAACTTAACCTAACTAGCGTGTGGTAAACAAAGCCACGTGCTTTTTTGACAGCTGTCATCCGCCATCTTTAAACCACAGAGCACTGTGCTCCCCTCTTTATCGTAGTAGATGTAAAATTCGTCACCTGTCATCCGCAGTGCTGCTATCTTGACGGGTCTAAACCTTAGTGCTACCAACTTAACCTAACTACCGCGAGGTAAACAAAGCCACGTGTTTTTTGACAGCTGTCATCCGCCATCTTTAATCTATAGAGCACAGTGCTGCCCTCTTTAGCTACTTACCTTTGAAATGTGGTGGCGGATAATTTGAAAAATGCTTTTTGACAGCAGCCATCTTTGAGCACCGTGCTGCCCTCTTTAGCTACTTACCTTTGAAATGTGGTGGTGGTAAATTCCACGTGCTTTACAAACCTATATGCTTTTCTGACAGCTGTCATCCGCCATCTTTAATCCAGAGAGAACAGTGCTGCAATCTTTAGTTGAAATGTGGTGGCGGCAAATTCCACGTACTCTTGTTTGGAAACAAAGCTATGTGCTTTTTTTGACAGCTGTCATCCACCATCTTTAATCCAGAGAGAACAGTGCTGCAATCTTTAGTTGAAATGCGGTGGCGGCAAATTCCACGTGCTCTTGTTTGGAAACAAATCAACATGCTTTTTTGACAGCTGTCAACCGTCATCTTTAATCACCGTGCTGCCCTCTTTAGCTACTTACCTTTGAAATGTGGTGGCGGTAAATTCTACGTGCTTTACAAACCTATATGCTTTTCTGACAGCTGTCATCCGCCATCTTTAATCCAGAGAGAACAGTGCTGCAATCTTTAGTTGAAATGTGGTGGCGGCAAATTCCACGTGCTCTTGTTTGGAAACAAATCAACATGCTTTTTGACAGCTGTCATCCGCCATCTTTAATCACCGTACCGCACTCTTGCGTCAGCTGTCATCCGCCCAGCAATTCTCTTTCTATATAATAATTTCGTGTGGCTATTTCTAGCCAAGTGCAGTCTAAAAAAATAAATCCTAGTCTTGTTACCTCAGGAAGGGTAACTGGCTAAATCCCGGTCTTTCAGCGTCAGGAAGGGCAACCAGCCATACCGTGAAACAATAGTGTATGATGTAAGAGGCTAGATACTGCTTTTTAAAATCTAAGAAGAGCATCTAGCTGTAAAACCCCGATTCTCGTGTTAAAAAGAGCATCTAGTTGTAAAACAGATTCTTAATCCCAGTTCTTTGACGTCAGGAAGAGCAACCAGTCGAAAACAATAGTGTATGATGTAAGAGGCTAGATACTGCTAGTTTTGCGTCAGGAAGGGCAACTAGTCTTAAAACAAATTTTTCTGATTTAAAATCTCGCGTCAGGAAGGGCATCCGGCTGTAAAACAATAGTTCGTGAACAGCGATTTAAAATCTAAGAAGTGCATCTAGCTGTAAAACCCCGATTCTCGTGTTAAAAAGAGCATCTAGTTGTAAAACAGATTCTTAATCCCAGTTCTTTGACGTCAGGAAGGGCAACCAGTCGAAAACAATAGTGTATGATGTAAGAGGCTAGATACTGCCAGTTTTGCGTCAGGAAGGGCAACTAGTCTTAAAACAAATTCTTGCAATTTAAAATCTTAGTTTTGCGTCAGGAAGGGCATCCGGCTGTAAAACAATAGTTCGTGATACAGCGATTTAAAATCTAAGAAGAGCATCTAGCTGTAAATCCCCGATTCTCGTGTTAAAAAGAGCATCTAGTTGTAAAACAGATTCTTAATCCCAGTTCTTTGACGTCAGGAAGGGCAACCGGTCGAAACAATAGTGTATGATGTAAGAGGATAGATACTGCCAGTTCTGCGTCAGGAAGGGCAACTACTCTTAAAACAAATTCTTGCGATTTAAAATCTTAGTTTTGCGTCAGGAAGGGCATCCGGCTGTAAAACAATAGTTCATGATTCAGCGATTTAAAATCTAAGAAGTGCATCTAGCTGTAAAACCCCGATTCTCGTGTTAAAAAGAGCATCTAGTTGTAAAACAGATTCTTAATCTCAGTTCTTTAACGTCAGGAAGGGCAACTGGTCGAAAACAATAGTGTATGATGTAAGAGGCTAGATACTGCCAGTTTTGCGTCAGGAAGGGCAACTAGTCTTAAAACAAATTCTTGCGATTTAAAATCTTAGTTTTGCGTCAGGAAGGGCATCCGGCAGTAAAACAATAGTTCGTGATACAGCGATTTAAAATCTTAGTTCCTGCACTAAGAAGAGCATCTAGCTGTAAAACCCCGATTCTCGTGTTAAAAAGAGCATCTAGTTGTAAAACAGATTCTTAATCCCAGTTCTTTGACGTCAGGAAGGGCAAGCGGTCGAAAACAATACTGTATGATGTAAGAGGCTAGATACAGCTATATAAAATCCTAGGAGAGCATCCAGTTGTAAGACAGATTCATGTGATTTAAAATCTCGCGTCAGGAAAGGCAACCGGTCGTACCGTAAAACAATAGTGTATGATGTAAGAGGCTAGATACTGCTTTTTAAAATCCTAGAAGGGCATCCTGTCGTAAAACGGATTCTTGTGATTTAAAATCTCACGTCAGGAAGGGCAACCGGTCGTAAAACAAATTCTTGCGATTTAAACTCCTGCGTCAGGAGGAGGCACTCGGCTTTAAAACATATTTTTAATCCCGGCCCTGCTACGTTAGGAACCACATCTAGCTGTAAAAACAGGAGCTTCAAACATTTACAGTTTTAAGCTTTAGGAACGGGTTATGGGTTACATTTTTTGTTCTACTGGATAGAACACTATCTTTGAAGTTGTATCGGCACAGTCATTCAGAGCGAGGTGTGGAATGTATGTGTAGGCTGAAATTGTACACTCATCTTCCGGCTGTAGTAACCTTGAACGAAGACACGGTGTGCTGATAAGCCACTTGTAACTCACGTAGCTCGTGTAAGTTCCTAACATAAAATATCACAGTGCCAGCATATAGCCCACTAATATCGAAAGAGCCTGCACGGCGCCGGCATGTAGGCTACTCCTGTTGAAGGAGCCTGTACAAGGTTTATCACCCCTCTATCATCAGCCCTTACTTAACGCTGGCTTTTTGCACGCTCTCGAAACTACCTAAGAATGTAATATACTACCGTAGGGAGAGGGTAAAACCCGGTGCCGGCACATAGACTACTCCTACCGAGGAAGCCTGCACAAGGCTGAACGCCTCCATCCGACAGATAAATCACCCTCAACATCTTATACTCATAATCATTTTCGAAGGAGTCTGCACAAGGTTTAACGCCCCCATCAACAGCCCTTACTTAACGCTGGCTTTTTGCACGCTCTCGAAACTACCTAAGAATGTAATATACTACCGTAGGGAGAGGGTAAAATCCGGTGCCGGCACATAGACTACTCCTACCGAAGAAGCCTGCACACAGCTTAACGCCTCCATCCGACAAATGAATCACCCTCAACACTCTTGTACTCACAATCATTTTCGAAGGAGTCTGCATAAGGTTTAACGTCCCCATCAACAGCCCTTACTTAATGCAGGCTTTTTTGCACACCCCGCCTCTTAGATCATACACCATAGTTTTACGACCGGTTACCCTTCCTGACTAGGATTTTAAATCGCAGTATACGCGATAAATTTGTTGTAGCGGGTTTTATAACTAGATGTCCCGGTACCGGCACATAGCCTACTCCTACCGAAGAAGCCTGCACACAGCTTAACGCCTCCATCCGACAAATGAATCACCCTCAAACACTCCAGTACTCTCAATCATTCTCGCTACTTCGGAAGATAGCGGGTTCGAACTCCTACTGTTGGAAGCTGTAAAAAATAGCAAATGCTAGGCGAGGGGCCTGCGCGATCGCCATAACGTGTAATTACATGATCTAGCTAAATGTAGTTTTAGCTCAATACCTTTAAGTGCCTACAGGTAAGGAATACCGCGGATGTAGCTTAGTACCCTCCCGTTTAAGTCCAAAAGTCGAGGATCGCGCGCTAACTTTCTAAGGCTCGATCCGCTGCAGAACTCTTAAATTCTGACACCTCGGCATCAACTGGAGGTTCGATTCCGGCTTAAATACGTCAGCCTGCGGGACTCAGTGTAAGACCTTCAGGAGAGCTCTTGTTGCATAAACATTTAGTTCCGACTGTACTGCATTTGTCAGCGATTTTCACATCCGCTTGGTAACAAGCAGCATATTGACTCGCTGCCGTCTGCGTGAAGCGCTCACAGTTCTCTGTATGCGTTTATTACGTACACATCTCCCGTCTAAGTACTGTCTGCTGTGAATATTATTCTTCAGCCTTTATCTTAAGGTAAGCTAGAACTGTTAGTTACTGTTTGCAAAGCAACTTCTACGCTAGGTAATAGACATCTACATTCATATATGTTTGTTCTTTTCTTTTTTTTAGGTACCATTCGAGTTACAGGCTTGAAAGTACGCATTTTATTCATCCGAGTAACAGTCTACAGCACGTGCATTTTTAAAGTATGTTTTCGAACTTTGAGTTGTAAAGATAGCTAGGTTAACTGATGTACCCTACACTACATTCATATATGTTTGTTCTTTTTAGGTACGACCAGAATATTATCATTCGAGTTACAGGCTTGAAAGTACGCATTTTATTCATCCGAGTAACAGTCTGCAGTGCGAAGATTTTAACGTATGTCTGACCTCTATTCGTTGAAACTTGGTTTCTTCCGAACATCGTAACTTTAAGCTAATCATAAATAGTTGTTCTCTTCAATCCTCATGCTATAGACGAGGTTAATCTTATAATTTCAAACACGCACACATAGCTATGTCTGTCCTCAACAGGCTGAAACTTGGTTTCTTCTAAAACATCGTAACTTTAGTCTATTGATAAATAGTCGTTCTCTTCAATCCTCATGCTATAGACGAGGTTAATCTTATAATTTCAAACACGCACACATAGCTATGTCTGTCCTCAACAGGCTGAAACTTGGTTTCTTCTAAAACATCGTAACTTTAGTCTATTGATAAATAGTCGTTCTCTTCAATCCTCATACTATAGACGAGGTTAATTTCAAACACACACATAGCTATGTCTGTCCTCAACAGGCTGAAACTTGGTTTCTTCTAAAACATCATAACTTTAGACTATTGATAAATAGTCGTTCTCTTCAATCCTCATGCTATAGACGAGGTTAATTTCAAACACACACATAGCTATGTCTGACCTCAACAGGCTGAAACTTGGTTTCTTCTAAAACATCGTAACTTTAGTCTATTGATAAATAGTTATTTTCTTTAATCTGCATGTCGTAGAAGAGGTTAATCTTATAATTTCAAACACACACATAGCTATGTCTGACCTCAACAGGCTGAAACTTGGTTTTATCTAAAACATCGTAACTTTGATCTATTGATAAATAGTCGTTCTCTTCAATCCTCATACTATAGACGAGGTTAATTTCAAACACACACATAGCTATGTCTGTCCTCAACAGGCTGAAACTTGGTTTCTTCTAAAACATCATAACTTTAGACTATTCATAAATAGTCGTTCTCTTCAATCCTCATGCTATAGACGAGGTTAATTTCAAACACACACATAGCTATGTCTGACCTCAACAGGCTGAAACTTGGTTTCTTCAGAACACATAGCTATGTCTGTCCTCAACAGGCTGAAACTTAGTTTCTTCTAAAACATCGTAACTTTAGTCTATTGATAAATAGTCGTTCTCTTCAATCATCATACTATAGACGAGGTTAATTTCAAACACGCACATAGCTATGTCTGTCCTCAACAGGCTGAAACTTGGTTTCTTCTATAACATCATAACTTTAAGCTAATCATAAATAGATGTTCTCTTCAATCCTCATGCTATAGACGAGGTTAATCTTATAATTTCAAACACACACACACACACACACACACACACACACAGCTATGTCTGACCTCAACAGGCTGAAACTTGGTTTCTTCTAAAACATCGTACAGGCTGAAACTTGGTTTCTTCTAAAACATCGTAACTTTGATCTATTGATAAATAGTCGTTCTCTTCAATCCTCATGCTATAGACGAGGTTAATTTCAAACACACACGTAGCTATGTCTGACTTCAACAGGCTGAAACTTGGTTTCTTCTAAAACATCGTAACTTTAGTCTATTGATAAATAGTTATTTTCTTTAATCTGCATGTCGTAGAAGAGGTTAATCTTATAATTTCAAACACACACATAGCTATGTCTGACCTCAACAGGCTGAAACTTGGTTTCTTCTAAAACATCGTACAGGCTGAAACTTGGTTTCTTCTAAAACATCGTAACTTTGATCTATTGATAAATAGTCGTTCTCTTCAATCCTCATACTATAGACGAGGTTAATTTCAAACACACACATAGCTATGTCTATCCTCAACAGGCTGAAACTTGGTTTCTTCTAAAACATCATAACTTTAGACTATTCATAAATTGTCGTTCTCTTCAATCCTCATGCTATAGAAGAGGTTAATCTTATAATTTCAAACTCACAGCCATGTCCGACCTCTATACGTTGAAACTTGGTTTCTTCCGAACATCTTAACTTTAAGCTAATCATAAATAGTTGTTCTCTTCAATCCTCATGCTACAGACGAGGTTAATCTTATAATTTCAAACTCACAGCAATGTCCGACCTCTATACATTGAAACTTGGTTTCTTCCGAACATCGTAACTTTAGTCTATTGATAAATAGTCGTTCTCTTCAATCCTCATGCTATAGACCAGGTTAATTTTATAATTTCAAACACACACATAGCTATGTCTGACCTCAACAGGCTGAAACTTGGTTTCTTCTAAAACATCGTAACTTTAGTCTATTCATAAATAGTCGTTCTCTTCAATCCTCATGCTATAGAAGAGGTTAATCTTATAATTTCAAACTCACAGCCATGTCCGCCCTCTATATGTTGAAACTTGGTTTCTTCCGAACATCGTAACTTTCGCCTAATCTCTATTGGTCGTTCTCTTTTCAGATGTTCCCCTGCTGCGAGGAATGTAATGTAACGTTTACAAGGCGAGATAACTTCATGCGCCATATGAAATCAAAACATCCTAGCATAACATCTGCTTTATGTAAAGTTTGTAGTGTGTATTTCGCTAACGTAGAGCGATACGAGGCTCACTTAGTAGAGGTACATCAAATATCTACTTGCCCTCAGGTAGTAGTAGGGAAAAAGCGTGCAGCTACTGATGTAGCTGTAGAAAGTACTAGTAGTAAAAAACCTAGAAAAAATCATGAACTTCAAACTATTCACTGCGAGCACTGTAACACTGATGTACCATCTTCGCATTTTCAGGGACACTTACGGAGTAATGCGCATAAAAATAATGGGTGTAGAAGTGGTAGTAACGCGAACATCGAGGAAATTAATACAGCATTTAAAAGTAGGATTGCTAGTTACAGAATTCGCACCAGTCAAAAGTTTCAGAGCACTTCAAATTTTTAAATTGCGTTCAACCGGATGTACAACAGCTTCTTGCTAAATCTTTGTCCAATCATAATTTATTTAAAGTTAATTTTGAACTTTTCGCCTTGTACATTAAAAGCACGGATGAATCCGAAATAACGGACATTAAATCATTTAATACGAAGAATTTTGTCATAAGTGAGTCGACTAATTTTGGTGATGTACTTAGGGATGTCTCGAACATTATTTCAACTAAGAGCGAGGAATTTCAGGAAAAGGAATCAGGGTGGGCTTTAGTTGAAATAATGTATCTAGAAGTTAACATCAATAAGTACAATCCTATGCGAGGATCTTCACACATCGAGCTGCCGACATGGATTCAGCGAAAAGAAGCTGTTGTAAACATCCAAAACAATGACGAAGCATGTTTTGCATGGGCGGTGATGTCGGCTTTAAATCGTGCTAAATCGAATGTAGCGAATAGAACATCATCGTATCCACACTATTCAACGCAGCTAAATTTTGATAGTCTAGAATTTCCTGTGCAGATAAAGGATATTAAGCGCTTTGAGGAACTAAATAACATTAGCATTAATGTGTATGGTGTAGGGAAAAAGTCTGTAGTAGGTCCTCTGTATTATACATGGCTTAAGAAGAGTACTCATGTTAACTTACTCTATATTGAAAACAGTGAAAATAGCCACTTTTGCTGGATTAAAAATCTGAGTAGACTTGTTAGTAGTCAGTTATCAAAACGTAATGGTAAAAAATGGCTATGTGATGGATGCTTGCAGTATTTTAGAACTGAAGATCAGTTAACGAAGCATTCCAAGAATGACTGCAATCATGTACGTACAGAGATACCTACTACAGGCAATAATGTTTTAAAATTTACAAATTTTCACAAGCAGATGTGGGTACCGTTCGTGATGTATGCAGACTTTGAAGCTATCCGCACGCCATGCAACACATGCTTACCTAATCCCGACAACTCTTTCACTAATACTACGCACATGCATGTCCCGTATAGCTTCGCGTATTACATCAAGTGTAGTTACGATAGTACGCTTAACAAGTTAGAGCTGTATCGAGGACATTATGCTGCTAAAGTATTTTTAGAAAGACTTGAAAGTGATGCAGTTCGTCTTGGTCGTATTCTAAATAGTAATATTCCTATGAAGCCACTCACCGAAATTCAGTTAAATGATCATGAACGTGCTACAAAGTGTAGCATTTGTGATGGGGAATTTTCCGAAAATGACCCTAAAGTTTTTGATCATGATCATTTAACTGGTTTCTACAGATGTGCCGCTCATTATAGCTGTAATCTTAAGTATAAAGTTCCTAAATTTATCCCTGTAATTTTTCATAACTTATCTGGTTACGAATCTCATTTCATCATTTCACAATTTGGAGCTTCAGATGAAAAAGTAGATATAATCCCTCAGAATAAAAAGCGGTACATTGCGTTTGCAAAGTCTGTAAAAGTAGATGCTGAGCATTCTATAAAACTGAGATTCCTTGACTCGTTTCGCTTTATGGCGAGTAGCCTCGATAAACTTTCTAGTTATTTACAGCCTGAACAATTTACGGAAATTCGACGCGTTTTTCCCGAAGAAGCGCAGTTTAATTTACTTCGGCGTAAGGGTGTTTTTTGTTATGAATATCTCGACTGCTTAGAACGCCTCGAAGAACGTGCCTTACCATCGAAACAATCCTTTTACATCTCGCTGAATTCAGCAGATATTAGTGATCATGACTATTTACATGCACAACATATCTGGGAGCAGTTCCACATTCAAACGCTGGGTGAATACTCCGATTTATATTTAAAGACAGATGTACTTTTGTTAGCTGATGTTTTTGAAAATTTTCGCTGTGTTTGCAAGAAAACCTACAGCCTTGACCCATGTCAGTATTTTACTGCGCCTGGGTTAAGTTGGGACGCGATGTTAAAATACACGCAGGTGAATTTGGAACTGCTAACTTTTTTTTTGCTAGGGGCTTTACGTCGCACCGACACAGATAGATCTTATGGCGACGATGGGATAGGAAAGGCCTAGGAGTTGGAAGGAAGCGGCCGTGGCCTTAATTAAGGTACAGCCCCAGCATTTGCCTGGTGTGAAAATGGGAAACCACGGAAAACCATCTTCAGGGCTGCCGATAGTGGGATTCGAACCTACTATCTCCCGGATGCAAGCTCACAGCCGCGCGCCTCTACGCGCACGGCCAACTCGCCCGGTGAACTGTTAACTGATATTGATATGGTGCACTTTATAAAATCATCCATTCGAGGCGGTCTAAGTCAGTGCAGCGGGCGGTATTCCAAGGCAAATAATAAGTACATGCCGAGTTTCGATTCTAGTCAGGAATCTCAGTATATCGTTTATCTCGATGCTAATAATCAGTATGGGTGGGCGATGAGTCAGCATCTACCGGTGAGTGGTTTCCGCTGGCTAACGCAGTGCGAAATTGATGCTTTACAGCTGCACGCCCTAGGCGATGAAGCTGATAAAGGCTATTTCCTCGAAGTTGACTTACAGTATCCTAAAGAGTTACACACTTCTCATAATGACCTACCGTTCTGCCCTGAAAATATGAAGCCCCCGTACATCGCATCAACGACGAAAATGCTAATTGCTAATTTATGCGATAAATCTAAGTATATCATTCATTACCGAAATTTAAAACAGTGTTTGCAGCATGGTTTGAAGTTATCCAAAATTCATCGCGTACTAGAATTTAATCAGTCACCGTGGCTAAAGCCATATATCGATCTGAACAATAATTTAAGAACGAATGCGGTTAACGAGTTTGAAAAAGATTTCTACAAGCTCATGAATAACAGTGTGTTTGGTAAGACTATGGAAAATGTTGACAAACGCGTTGATGTAAAATTGATTACAAACTGGGAAAATATTAAGAAAAGGTATGGTGCTAACTATTTAGTAAGTAAACCAAATTTCCACAGCTGCACCATCATACATGAGAATTTAGTTATTATACAGATGAATCGTGTTAAGGTTAAGTATGACAAACCTACCTACGTCGGCTTTGCAGTACTTGAATTGGCTAAAACACTCATGTATGAATTCCATTACGATTATATGATGAAGAAGTACGCGCACAATACGCAATTGCTCTACACAGATACCGATTCGTTTATTTATCAAATCAAAACTGATGACTATTACAATGATATAAAGCCAGACTTGGGTAGGTTTGATACAAGTAACTATCCTGCAAATAATCAATATCATCTACCGCTAGTGAACAAAAAGATTCTAGGTAAAATGAAAGATGAATGTGCTGGGAATATTATCGATTCATTTGTAGGTACTAAATCCAAGTCATATTGCATAAAACTCTTAAATGAATTACAAATAAAGAGATTGAAGGGGGTTAAAAAGAATGTCGTTCAGAATCAGCTAAGTTTTGAAAACTATAACAATTGCATTAAAAGTAATCCACCTGTTTTGCATAAGCAAATGTCTGTCATTAGAAGCAAGAAGCACCAGTTGTACACTCATTTAATTAGTAAGGTAGCCCTTAATAGCGATGATTGCAAACGGTTTGTCATTCCAAATTCTACCAACACTCTAGCCTGGGGGCATAGTAGTATTGATCGGTACTACTTTACATAAAGCAGATGTGTGTGTAAACATTATGCTAGAGGTGTGTACTTACGTTACGCTGTCTTACATCACAATTCACTGTACATATTGTAGGGAGAGGTACGCTGAGAGCGTAGTACGGCAAGTTTAAACTTGTACATACAAGAATTGCATCGAGAAGTACGCAAACATCACTAGGGTAAAACGATTCGAGATAAAACTTGTACATACAAGAATTGCATCGAGAAGTACGCAAACATCACTAGGGTAAAACGATTCGAGATAATACTTGTACATACAAGATGTAAATAAATAATGTAGAATTGGCATATTCTTTTATTTTATGTTAGGTATTACCTTCCTCCCGCTCCTTATTTTCAAGATAGAGTTTGTGTTTATTACTCAAAGAAGAAAAGCAAGAAAGAAGGTGTTGAGCAGATTCGTAAGTATGTTATTGTCTAGCTCATGTTGAGAAGAGAATTCTTTTTCTTTTTCTAAACAGTGTTTGATTGCAATGCAGTGTTCAACAACATCGAACTATAAACGGTAGTATGTGTTCAAGTCTAAACTTGCAATACTCTTGCTTTTGCAATGCACGTTCGATAGAGATGTAGCTTGATAGGGGAAGAAGAGCAGTTAGTAAGTATGTTGAGAAGATATTTTGTTTTTCTTTCTAAACAGTGCTCGATTCTAGTTATACAATGCAGTGTTCAACAACATCGAACACTAGTATGCAGTTCAAGTTGTAATAAGTTTTGAACAGTAGTATGTGTGTGTTGAAGTCTAAACATGCGTCACTGCGGGTATGCGAGCGGATGACAGCTAACGAAATTGCCCCACATGAGGGCAGCACGGTGCTCTGTTCATTAAAGATGGCGGATGACAGCTAACGAAATTGCCGGTTTGTTTCCAAACAAGAGCGCGTACAATTTACCACCACCACATTTCAAAGGTAAGTAGCTAAAGAGGGCAGCACGGTGCTCAAAGATGACAGCTGTCAAAAAAAGCACATGGCTTTGTTTCCAAACAAGAGCACGTGGAATTTGCCGCCACCACATTTCAACTAAAGATTGCAGCACTGTTCTCTCTGGATTAAAGATGGCGGATGACAGCTGTCAGAAAAGCATATAGGTTTGTAAAGCACGTGGAATTTACCACCACCACATTTCAAAGGTAAGTAGCTAAAGAGGGCAGCACGGTGCTCAAAGATGGCTGCTGTCAAAAAGCATTTTTCAAATTATCCGCCACCACATTTCAAAGGTAAGTAGCTAAAGAGGGCAGCACTGTGCTCTGTAGATTAAAGATGGCGGATGATAGCTGTCAAAAAACACGTGGCTTTGTTTACCTCGCGCTAGTTAGGTTAAGTTGGTAGCACTGAGGTTTAGACCGTCAAGATAGCAGCACTGCGGATGACAGGTGACGAATTTTACATCTACTACGATAAAGAGGGGAGCACAATGCTCTGTGGTTTAAAGATGGCGGATGACAGCTGTCGAAAAAGCACGTGGCTTTGTTTACCACACGCTAGTTAGGTTAAGTTGGCACTACTGAGGTTTAGGCCCGTCAAGATGGCAGTACTGAGGTTAGCGATGCGTTGTTGTCTGTCAAAAAGCACGTGGCTGTCAAAACACACGTGGCTTTGTTTACCTCACGCTAGTTAGGTTAAGTTGGAACTACTGAGGTTTAGGCCCGTCAAGATGGCAGCAGTGAGGTTAGCGATGCGTTGTTGTCGATGACAGCTGTCAAAAAGCACGTGGCTTTGTTTACAAATTCAAATCTCGCGCCAAAATTCAAATCTCCCGCCAAAATTCAAATTTCCCGCCAGAATTCAAAGAAATCGATAAGTCACGGGGGGACACAAACCAAGAGCTGCGACATTTCGTGACCTCAAAGGCAGTACACGGATACCACCACAGGGTACCACGATCGAGGCGGCAAGAGCGAGTGTCGAGTCTGTGACAATCTATGCGTTGTGAAACGCAAAAACTACCCATCTATAATATAGTTCTGTACGAACACCGAGTGAACCTCCCGATATCATACAGCGATTCTCTCTAATCAATGCACAATTTGTGTGTTCCATTACAATTGATTCTGGACTAAGGACCTCTTGAGATCTACTGAGAAGCTATACGGTACGAGAGACAGCGGACCCGGTCACGAAAGCTAAGTAGTAAGGCTGAGGATCTCGTGCCCCGCAGCATGCAGCAGTCTTGACAGGCGAAGTCGTTACTGGGCTTTTGTGCCACGTGTTTGTTTAGTTTAAGGTGGAACCTACACCTTTGAACATAGAAAAGTGGGGTGTATTAAACATTTTTCCGTAGCAAATGAAATTAATAATAAAAGGAAACTTAGTATGACAAACACATTACTCCTTAATAATGTGCCTACATATTTAGAAGTCATATAAACCTATGCCATTATATATAATTGATTATTCAAAATGGCTCTGAATCGTTGAAAATATTTTGCCGTTTCCAAACACATGAATATTATTCTATGCTCATTTTTATTATGAGTGGTATTGTTATAGCTACAACATATACTAGAATCATTGAAGTCCATTAGGTATAAATATTTTTCATGAAGTTATTTTGAAGTAGTCGACTCTTCAATTAATTTTCATTTGAAAATATTTTTTAAAACTTAACCAATGAAGATAGCTCAATAATACTAGTATATCTTCTTCTTCTTCTTCTTCTCTACCGTATCAAATATACAGGCACGCAAAATTTCATCTTAATATCTTAAATACTTTCATAGTTATCAGGGAAACGGTTCTGAAAAACAACAGTTACAGGAAACGAGGAACAAACTTACCGATAAAGGGCTCGCTTCTTGGTCATAACTCCGAAAGTATTGAAGATATTAACAAAAAATGCACTTTTCTAAAGAGAAAAGTTCAATTTTAAATGAAATAAATGAGCTGTTCTAAAGAGAAAAGTTCAATTTTAAATGAAATAAATGAGCTGTTCTAAAGAGAAAAGTTCAATTTTAAATAAAAATAAATGAGCTGTTCTAAAGAGAAAAGTCCAATTTTAAATGAAATAAATGAGCTGTTCTAAAGAGAAGAGTTCAATTTTAAATGAAATAAATGAGCTGAAAAATCGCATTTTTGATCGGTCAAAGATGTTGGTCCTCCCTCAACGGAAGAATGAGAATTATTATTTAAAACAATATTTAAGGAGGTTATAAACTAGCTAGCGTACCCGTACAAGTCTCGCATATGGAAACCCGACCTTCCCACCTTTCCCCCCACATTCGTACGAAGGGTGAAAAAATTGTTAGCGAAACGTGTTTATTTGTAACAAAATACTTTCAGTTTACATGTGGAACATAAAATCAAAATCAAATGAAATACACAGTTCAAATAAATTAGGGGAACATCTTTTGTAACGTCTGGTATGTGAACGTTAATTTGGTGGATGGAGTTCCAATGGTCGTACAGCATACCATGAGACCATAGCTACTCAGGGTATGTCAAATCGAAGTTATACTCCATCTATAGGCGTAGCCATGTATTAAACTGTCAGGTGACCCCTCGAAACAAAGTGAATAGCGGTGGGTCCGTGGAGGACGTACACCATACTGAAGCTCTCCAACTGTAGTAATAATCGACCCTGGAGGACTGTTATCACTTTGTTTTCGCCCCTATTTGGACATTTACGTTTGTGTACTGAAAATGAACGTGAATTCATCGATGTTCTTTTGTATACTTCAACGGTAAAGAATAAAGGTTTAGTTGGTAATACACCTGGGTGTGAGGTATGGTTTTGTGGAGCATGGCATACGTTCAAAAACATGTTCCCCGAATATTTTTTTAACTGTGTAAAATTGATATTTAGTAAAAAAGTATTTATCACAAAAATGTAGGTTATAAATTATTTGTACGAAAATTTTCATAAACGTTTATTCAGTACTATTTAACAAAAGTTCTTGAAGAAAACAGTTTGCAACACGTCCTTTAAAAACAACGCTAAAAGTAATGATACAGTCTTCGTAAACAGTTCGTTTTTCGCCTTTTCCTTCATAGATACACAAATATTAGACAGACCTTTTACCCTAGATAAAACTAAACATTGTTGTTCATGTGAGAACACGGGATTGGGCAAGCATGCGATGTTTGACCTTGTGATTTATTAATGTAAAGGAACACTCACCTCCTCGGTGATAATCTAGTATTTATTTCATCCTTTTACCCTCCAGGGTTGGTTTTCCCTCCGGACTCAGCGAGGGGTTCTACCTTTACCGTCTCAAGGACAGTGTCCTGGAGCGTGAGACATTTGGTCGCGGATACAACTGGGTAGGAGGACCAGTACGCCGTTCAGGCGGCCTCACCTGCTATGCAGAACAGGGACCTTTTAGGGGATGGGAAGATTGGAAGGGATAGAGAAGGAAGGAAGCGTCCGTGGCCTCAAGTCAGGTACTATCGCGGCATTTGCCTTGAGAAGTGGGAAAACACTTTGAGGATGGTTGAGGTGGGAATCGAACCCCCTCTACTCATTTGACCTCCCGATCCTGAGTAGACCCCATTCCAGTCCTCGTACCATTTTTCAAATTTTCTGGAAGAGCTAGGAATCGAATTCGGGCCTCTGGGGGTGGCAGCTAATCACAGAAACAACTACACCAGAGGCGGACGATTATCTAGTACTACCGCTCAGAAACATTTATTGTACAGTATTTTATTTATTTGTCTTTTATACCTACTGCAAAACGCAAGGCCTTTCATTACTATTTGCTTAGCCTCGCTACAGCAGGCGAACCAGCCGATAAAACTGGAAAGTAGTGAGAATGTATTCAATTTGTAATTTAACGAGTTTGTTTTTATTTTCCATTGCTATCCGCTGGACGCTCATTTAAGCAATTGTAAACATGAACATGTGAATGCAATGCGAACGTCCTGCACTTGCTGGACCTATAACCATCACAGGGCTCGCTCGCTATGGGGCTGTGGTTTTTCTCTATCGTTCTGGGAGACCAAAATGGTCTTGGTGCTCAGTTTTACGAGAAGCAGTAGCACCGAACAAAGTCGAACGGTTTACATATCTGATAGAGGGGTAAATAACGACTTTAAATGCGGCCATGCAGTTCTGCGGTTTACTTTTATAGCACAGCAGTTTTGATCTAATCCTCCGTATCTTCTATAAATGAGGAGAGATTGCGTCACGTAGCCGAGCCCGAGGGACATTAACACCTGAATTATTCCACAGACTGAAAGCTCTGAAAGGTGAAAGATCAACTTAAGTTCACGAACTACACACAAGTACCACGTCTACAAGACTACAGACCGAACATTTACTGAGAGTTTTACAGAAAACTGTAGTATCTTGTAAATCTACAATAATTTACTAATATGATAAGAATGTTGTGTCTGTCCGTACATTCGTATTTTTCTTGCTCCTGTCAACACGCGAGAGTTATGTGAGGACTGTACTCGATCCGCTGACATGCCCCTGCTCGTTCCACTGTCCCCTAATCATTGCAATAAACGAATTCGGTAGGGGGTCCATATTTCATCCCCTTAGCAGATCTGGACTTATAGAAATTCAGGAATATTATGGACCTGGTTACAAATGGGAAAATATGTTACTGAATATATTCTACACTTAGGAGTAACTTACAATGAAACTGTTATAATGTAAGGTAATCAATATTTCACATAAACACTACAAAGCCTAAACTACCAAAATGTGTTCGTAATTTCGTCCCCCACCAAATTTATGAAAAGTACAATTAATCTATATACCAGGTGGCTCACGGACGCCATACTTTCTACTTCTAAATGTCCCGCATGCATAAGTGATGTGTGGGGTGTCTACCAACTAATTTTAACAGGGGAACTACTGCCAGGGTCAGGTTACGGTCGAATGCATCCCTTGCATTCGTAAACATCGTTTATTTATACACGTGTAGACATTCCACTCGATGGAAGAGTTGCATGTATGAAACAAAAACTAATACTGTTCGGTGAAGTACGTATGTAGAAGGCATACGTCTGTTTGGAGCTTATGTTGCATTCCGACCAGATTGTCCAGATTAAAATAATGTCTGTGTATTCACCGCTGCTGATCACACTAGCCATTGCCGATATGCAGACAGCAAATATAGTGCGGCTGTAGCATACACCAGCCTAGAACTATGCGGTCGAAAACAATGTTTGCTAATGCAAGGGGTGCATTCGACCGGCAGCGCTGAGTAACATGCTCTGTTTCTTATCTCTTCATATTCTGACGTAACCTGCCCGCTGGCAGTAGTTCCCCTGTTAAAAGAAAGTATGGCGTCCGTGAGCCACCTGGTATATATAAAATCTATATCTGACTGTCTGACATTCATCATCGCCCAGCCAAGACTACCGGATATAAAGAAATGAAATTTTGAGGATACATTTTATTACAATGCAGGTGCTCGCTAAGGGAGGGATTTTGGACATTCCATCGCTAAGGGGGTGAAAAGAGGGGTTAAATTGAAGATATTACAGACCTGAAAATAGGTATTTGGAATCTCCTTTAAGAATAAAGAAACAACGTATGTTTTGTTTTTAGAAAATCCAATTAACGGGGGTAGTGACAAGCGGGGTGAATTTTTAGAAAGTCTATATCTACAGTATATCTCAGAAACGTAAAATGTTACAGACGTAAAAATTGGTATTTGGAATCTCCTATAAAAGTAAAGAAACATAGGTGATTTGTTTTCGGAAACTCCACTTAAGGGGAACTAAAAATGGAGGTGACATTTTAAAATGAGCATGTCTACAGTATATCACAAAAACGTAGTTTGTTACAGAAGTTAAAAATGGTATTTTTATTCTTTATTATAATAAAGAAACATGTATTTTTTGTTTTCGGAAAAAACACTTGGGAGGGTGCGGGGTAAAATGACTGAAAATGGGGTTGAATTCTTTTTATTAGCATACAGATATCTCAGAAACTGAAGATGTTACATACATACATACATTTATTGAACATAACAGGCGACTTCGCCCCTATACATGTTCTCATGCAGAGTAAAATAAATAATAAAGAATAATAATAATAATAATAATAATAATAATAATAATAATAATAATAATAATAATAATAATAATAATAATAATAAGAATAATATAGTATTCTTCTAGCAGTCATTAGCTGTAGCAGTCACTCACTCAATGTTCAAACATATTCATCCAGTGTCCTTATTGTGCTCTGTACTTGCGTCACATTATTGTTCCTGACCTACACCTAATCAATAAATCAAACAACAACACTCAGCATTTCAGCACTTGCATTCCAGCTAACTTTAAAACAAACAGACCATGCAATCCTGTATTATTACCCAACTCCACATAACTAAGTACTCGGTCCCTATATTCCCTAATCCATTAGAATTTTATCATACTATCCCCTTCCCTTATATACATAACTATTCCACCCCCCTATTCCCCTGCCCACCCTCTAACTCACTCTCCTTCATTTTACTCTCGCAGGCCTTTTTTGTCGCACAAAAATACCTGTTCAATTCACCCCCTTTTCCCATTGTATAATAATCCATCTCAGGATTGCGTTCTCATCCCCTCTCCCCAATATTTCCCGATGCTCGGCACTCAATAATCCATGTCTTAACCCCCTCGTTACCTCACAGTCTCTTAGCAAGTGAAAATCATCATTCACATCTCCGAAAAGTACACACCTTGTCTTATACCTCCCCTGTATCCACCCTGTATTCCTTTATAAACCTAAAAGCCACCACATCATCCCATACCGTTTCGACCTATCGACGTATCTAATATTCAACCCTGATATCTCCTCTATTTTCGTCAAAACAGTCAGCGAATTTCTTAGTCTGCTTTCCCCCAATAATTTCTGCCTATGGATATCTCTAATTCTCCTTTCCAGTATATTCATCCCTCTCACTTCTGTCTTCGACCAAACCTCCCCCCACAGGTGTCCTAATCCTATCCTCTCCAAATATCCCTTTATTTTTTCTAACCATCCACCCTTATACATGCTCTTACATTGCTGTGCATACGCTGCCTGTAATACCCTCCCACCTTCCTGTCTTTTTAAAATCATCCAGTATCTAACTATTCTTTTCACACCCTCTGATTCCAAATCCTCCCCACACATTAATTCCGCCCCTACATTTGCTGTACACCTCGGTAAGCCCATTACTAACTTAGCAAAACTACTAACAATCCTTCTTAGTTCCTCTCTTTTCTCATCCAGCCCCCAAACTTCTGAGCCGTATAATACCCTCCCAACGATTACCGACCTGAACACTAGCCTCAGTGTTTTATAACTGATCCCCGGGTATTTGACTAGCAAATTTCTGACTGAGGCTAAGGCTGCCAATCCTCTATATTTCACCCTTTTGATCTGGTCACTCCAAGTTCCTTTATCATTAAAAATAACTCCTAGATATTCCAACTTCCTTACCTGTTCTAATCTTCCTCCCTGAATTACCCAATTACCTTCTATCTTTCTTCTTTTGTCCACCTGGACTACTAATATTTTAGACTTATTTCCATTAATTCTCAATCCCCATTTCCTCGCAAATAGCGTCACTGACTTTAAGGCCCTATTCATCGCCCCTGAGGTTAGCGTCATCAATAACACATCATCCGCAAATATCAGTCCTGGTACTTCTAAACCATTAATTACTGGCACAGCCCAATTTTCTGCCCCAAACCCCTCTAAAATATCGTTGATAAATAAAATAAACAGTATTGGCGATAACTTGCATCCTTGTTTTAAACCCACCTTGGACTCTAATGCTCCACTCAGTCTCCCTTCTCCCAATTTTACACAAAACCTGACAACCCTATATATTCCATCCACTGCCCTCAACATCTTCTCCGAAATCCCTAGCCTGCCTAATTTCTCTAATAGGGCCTCTCTATTCACCTTGTCAAAAGCTTTCTCAAAATCTATTGCTGCTACATAAACCGTACTTCTAGCCATATTCTTATACTTTTCTAGAATAGTCTTTACTATCATTATATTATCCACTGTTCTTTTCTTTTTCCTAAATCCCCCTTGGTAATCTGTCAAAATTTCATTTTCTTCCGCCCACCCGCTTATTCTGTTCGCTAACACCCCGGTATATATTTTACTCAAAGAATCCAACAGAGATATACCTCTATAACTGTTCACATTGTTCCTACTACCCTTCCCCTTGTATATAGGGCATATAATTCCCGTTTCCCATTCCTTAGGGTAATTACCTCCCTCAAATATCCTATTGAATAGTTTAACCATGCCCTCTATCGTTATCTCATTTTTGCTAATTTCCTTCCAAAACTTGTTATTTATACCATTACACCCCCCGGCCGACTTTGCTCTGGCTCTGCTTATCACTCTCAGGATTTCCTCCCTTGTGATTTCTTTATCCAGGCCATAAATTGCCACTCTCCTATTCCTCCAAATTACTTCTTCTCCCGAACCTCTCCATCTTTCATCCCCCTTATTCCCTAGTAATTCATCAAAGTGTCTGACCCACTGCACTTCCTCAATACTCGTTTTCTCTATATTCCTTCCACCCTTAATAATTTTATTAATCTTATCCCAAACTCTCTCAAAATTTTTTTCTTACAGTCATTATTTATGGCTTCCATTTGTTCCTCTAACCACGTCTTTTTTGTCTCACAAATTTTCTTTTTATACTCCTTCTTCAATCTACAGAAAAACTCCCTTTCTTGGCTCCCACCTTTCCTTCTATATTCTCCTAACGCTTCCATCACCTTCCTCCGCATTCCTTCACACTCCCTATTAAACCATTCTTCTCCCTCTTTCTTATTCCCCTTTCTAGCTTTCGCCTTCTGCGCTATTATCTTTATTGGATGTAGCAACAATTCCAAGGCTTTATCAGTATTATTCTCTTCTAACGCCCCTTCCCACCCATATTTCAGAAGTTGTAACTCCTCTTTTACTACCCTATTCCAATCCCGGCCCACCTTCTCTGTCCATTTATACTTATTATAACCACTCCCTCGTTTATCATTTGTCTCATCTTCCTTCATTGTACACTTCTCTTCCCCCCTTTTCAGCATAACCCTCACCGGGAAATGGTGTGATTCAATCCAGTCTCTTATTTCCATTCTTACAACTTCCTCAATCACCCCTTCTGAACTTAAAACCATATCTATCACACTACCACCCTTCTCAGTAACATATGTCAATTTCCCCGTCCTGTCACCCTCTATCCACCCATTCAGAATATACAAATTTCCCACAGCACACATCTCTAGGAGCTTCTCTCCATAACTATTTGTAATTTTGTCTTCACTCCTTCTACTTTCCAACAAACACATTCCATCCTCCCTACTATAAACTGGGCTCTGTTCTCCTATTCTCGCGTTCCAATCCCCGAATAACAACATATCCTCCTCACCTGGAAACATTCCCCTTATCCTACCAATATCTACCAATAACTCTTCAAAAAAATATTTATTTGCATATGCTGAATTACTAGGGTGGCAGTAAACAAAAGCTAGATTTATTTTCTTCCTCCTTCCCTCACCCCCTCCCATATTCAATCTCAACCATATGGTTTCCATCATATCGGTCTCTATATCCTCTACTCTTTCACTAATTTCTTCCCTAATTAGAACTATAATCCCTCCTGGTGCTCGTCCCTTATTCCTCTCTTTTCTTCTATATTTATATTTTATCACAAACCCCTTCCATGAAATCTCCCTCCCTGTTTCCAGCCACGTCTCCAAGAGTGCCACAACATCAAAACTTTCAATTACTTCCCGAACTTTCTTGTTTCCTAATTTGTTCCTTAGTCCCTCAATATTCACACATCCTATTTTCCAATATAGTTATAACTTTCCCTCCCTCCCTTCTAGGTCTCCCCCTCTATTCTTACTTCTAGTAGTTATCGACCTCTCATCCCTCATCTCCATTCCTCCTTCTTTAACCAACCTATACCGTTCCATGTCCTCTGTATCCTCCATCCCTTTACGTACTTTTCCCCATATGTCTTTTAAGCTCCTACTTCTGACTTTACTTTTTTTTTACCTTCCTGTCGATCTGTCTCCTCTTGTCCTTTCTTGTTCACTACACCACTGCACCCTGCTCTCACCGATTCTTGCTGCTCACCCCCACTCACCCCCTCACTATTTTGGACTTCTGAATCCACCTTCCCTTGTCCTTTCTTGCTCACTGCAACACTACACTCTACTCTCCCAGTTTCTTGCTGCTCACTCTCACCGTCCACTTCACTATCTTGATCTTCTGTCTCCCGGCTGCACTGCCCATTCTCTTCTGAGATGCTCTCCTCTCCTGCCACGTCTCTCCTCCTCTTCTTTTCTTCTTTCTTCTTCCCATCTTGCCTTGTCATCTCACCACCCTCATCCCTCTCGTTTTCATCCATCTCCTTTAGCTTCGTCACTGAATGTACTCTCACCCATCGCCCGTTTGTCACCTCCAACCTCAGACCTCTTATTCGGGCCTTTAGCCCCTGATTCCTCGCTCTCCATAGGTGCCTATTCAAGATCCTCATATTTTCACTTCCTTCTCTTCCCATGTCTCTTTTCACCCTTATTTTCTGTCCCTGTAAATTCTTACTGTTACCTACCACAATTTCTGCCATTACCCTAATTGGCCTCCGACCTTTAGTTATACCAATTCTCTCTACATCGTCTATGTCAACACTACTGAAATTTATCTTCATTGTATCACGTATAACTTCGATCACCTTGCCTATCGGTTCCAACTTGTCCTCCCTCACATCTTCCTCAACTCCATATATAAATATGGCTTTCTTCCATCTCTCCTGCTTGTACTCCTCCCCTTCTTTCTTCATCCTCATCATCTCCTCTTTCAAATATTTCACTTCCCCTCTCAATAACTCGATTTCTTTCTCATTATTGTCAACTCTTCTGCTTGATTCCTCCGTCTTCGTTTCCAGCCATTTCTTCATGTTGCCTATCTCCTTTCTCTGCTCCTCCATCATGTCCTTTATTTCCTGCACTTTCTCCCACTGGCATTTCTCCTGCATGACTTCACTCACAACCACCCTGAGTGCGGCCAAATCCTCTGTGTTATATTTTCCACTGGTATTTGGGCCTGGGTTTAATTCCCCCCCCCCCAATAACCAGTAGCACCGCTACCACTGCCACTACCAGCACCGTTTCACTCATTTTTAATCCGTCCTTACTTATCACCAATCCATTCTTGTTCTCCTTCTTCCGTTTCGCCTGCCATTTGCCAATAGCGGCCCGGTATTGCTCGATGCCAACCACATTCACCGCACGCACTACTCTACACGACCTCTCTCCTCGACCGCTCGAGCTAGACTGCGCTGAAGATGTTACAGACGTCAACTTTGGTATTTGGAATCTCCTATAAAAATAGAGGAATACTTATTTTTTGTTTTCGGAAATCCACTTAAAGGGGGGGGGGGTTGAAAAATTAAATGAATTATTTGTACAAAGATACTAATATCTCAGAAACGAAAGATGTTGCAGGGGTGAAAATTGGTATTTGGAATCTGCTTTAAAAGTAAAGAAACAGGCATTCCTTTGATTTCGGAACATCCAATGAATGGTATTTGGGTCTCCTTTAAAAAACAAAGAAAAACGCATCTTTGGGGGAAAATCATCTTGGGGGGCGGGGGGTGAAAAGGAGTTAAATTCCTTTTATGAGGACACATATCTCAAAAACTGAAGATGTTACAGCCGTGGTAATTGGTATTTATAAGATCCTTTATTAATAAAGAAACAAGTATTTTTCCGGAAAATTCACTTAAGGGGCGGGGGGGGGGGCGTGAAAGGAAGTGAAACAAGTTACTTTTTATGGGGATACTTATATCTGAAAGCTGAAGGTAACAGACGTGAACATTTGTGTTTGGAATCTCCTTTAAATATAAAGAAACACGTCTTCTTTTTTTGTGTGTGTGGGGTGGGGAATAAACTTAACGGCGGTGGGGTGAAAAAGGAGCTGAGACCAATTGATTTTACTTTTCATAATGTACTTGATTCTGATCATAAACCGATCATTTTTAATCTTTCCTGGGTTCGTTTCGAAGAGCCATCTTTTCCTTTGGAGAATTTAAAGTTAGATTACAGTAGATTCTCCTGGCATATAAATAAAAATTTAAATACGTTTGAAATATACGATAGGAATGATATTGGCCGTGCAATTGTTCACCTCTAAAATAAGGCCAATAATGCACGGAAGTATATCATTCTTATCGCCAGAAATCCCGCGCACTTTTCTACGCGCGTCAATGGTGCTGGTCACATTGTCAGCAGATATAATTTACCGCCAAGTAGCGGTTGCATCTTGCTGTGGGGTCCAGAATATCAATAATAATAATAATAATAATAATAATAATAATAATAATAATAATAATAATAATAATAATAATAATAATAATAATAATAATAATAATAATAATAACCTAAATTCAACTAATATCAGCCGCCCTCATAATAATAATAATAATAATAATAATAATAATAATAATAATAATAATAATAACAATGTTCTGGACCGATGTCAAAATATGCGGAAACGGAACCTGGCCGGGTAATGACCACGAATGCAGTCCGGTCGAGGGTTGAGTACCACGAAGGCACCCAAGATGACACCACGCCGGATATCCTCCAGGATTTGATCCATATTAAAAATACTTATAGGAAGGGATAGCAAAGATTTAGGGACCCAACTGACCGGGCGTAATACCTGGAGCTATCCCGGAAAGTACGAAATCGATTGCTGGAAAGAAAGATTGAAAAATGGGAGGAACTTTGCCGTAATCTCTCAGAAAACGAGTCAGATTGCGAATTTTGGCGGATTCTCTCAGAAAACGAGTCAGATCGCGAAATTCGGCGGATTATATGTAAAACGTTAAGCATTCAATTATAAATTTCAGTATTATACCGTAGCGAAGCACGGGTAACTTGCTAGTTTTAATTTATTTTTCCTTTCTAACATAGTCTTTCAGCGTTGCTCGTGGCTTGTTAAACGTTTACTTGCACGTTTTTAACCCATAATATTGTCCCTCACTGCTTTAATAACCTTTTTCATAGCTTGCATTTTCCCATCTGAAAATAATAAAATTCATAAATAAAAAGTAAAATGAAGGGGACGAAATTACGAACATTCCCTGATTTATTATAATGGCCGCTAGAGTAACTCACGCAAACCACCTCACTGTAGCGGTTAAACGCCAGGAGCTGCACAACACGACTGAAATGCAGTCCAGTATTTCATACACATATCTAGGAATAACAGGCTCTTAATTTGAATGCTGCACTAACTGAGCTCAGCATGAAGAACGAGTCCTCCTTGTACACGGAAACTAAGCCTGGCGCAAACAACCAACTGTCACAACAAGACAACGGGATGAGGCTACGCGTGTAAGCGTGCGGCTAAACATTAGGTACCAACCGTGCAAACTGGAAATCCCTAGGGGGGCGAAATTAGGTGCGGGGACGGAATATGGCCGCCCTACCTTACTAGTACGTGTTTGCGCAAATTCAAGTGAAGCCTTTATTTAGCGACCAATGGCGGTTACATGGAAATTTAGCTTTTTTCTTTTATACTTGTTGCCGTACAATTTAAAACACAAGAAAGCATGTTCCTTCTTCTAGGTTCCAACGGGCCTACTTTGAACCACGGTTGTTCAACTGTTGGGCTTTGAACTTTGGTCGGTATTCTCGCATTTTCTACCGGTGTAACTTCTTTCTTTCATCTGTTCAAGGGGTACCTTTCTTCCGGTTTTTTCCTGAAATCCATGAACTTCTTTCAGGGTATGTCGTGAAGATGTGATATTTCCAGTTCTTTAATGTCCTTCTCAGTTTCTGTCAGCCAAGTGGTAGAAATCTTCTTGTTCTGTTAGATTGCGATTGGCCAGTCTTTTAGGAGGCAGCTACTCTCCTTTTCCCAGCGCAATCTGAGAGTCCCCCTATATGTTCGCAGAGCTCAGAATCGTGCCATCTACGGAATGCCTCTTCTTCCTTTACCGGACCTAAGATCTTCCAGAGAATTTTCCTCTCTGTGACTTCCAGTTTCTCCATCAGACCTCTTCGGTTCAATGACAGACACTCCTTTGCATACAGAGCTTCTGGTCCTATGCTTCAGTTTGAGATTGCGTGGCAGGCATTTCTAATTATAAGTGTTCTTTGTTGATTTTTTAATATTATTGTATCATATACAGGTATATGGCATCACATCGCTTCAGCAATGTTTGTAATTTACTCCTGCTTTTATAATGTTTGTGCTTTGAACTGTACAACGTTTCATGCGACTTATAATGCAAAATAAGAAATTTTGTGGTTACCACCGACGATGATTACTTTTAACCCGCCGATATATTCCTTGTCAGATTTGATCAAATGTGTGATGATTACCGTGACTTTTATTACAGAACCAGATGTGATCAAAGATGCTTCATCACACTGTAAAATATTTGACTTCACTCTATGACGTAGTTCCTTCTTCCCGTGCTGTACGGAAATGACACTTTACCGTACTGCTATTACTTTCCGCACTGTTTGATAATGCCACTTTAGTGTACAGTAATTACTTTCCGCACTGTTTGATAATGACACTTTACCATACTGGAATTACTTTCCACACTGTTTGATAATGGCACTTTACCATACTGGAATTACTTTCCACACTGTTTGATAATGACACTTTCTTCTTCTTCTATTCTTCTTCTCTTCTTCTTCGTTTTGCCTCATGACTGAGGCGTCGTGACTATCATAATATTCAGCCCTCTAGCCGATGAACTATACTCCGCCATTCTTCCCTACCTAAAGCTTTCAATGTGGTTGCTCTGAGAGAACACTCTAGAGGGCCGTTCACCATGTCAATCCATCGCGTTGGTATTCGTCCTCGTTGTCTGGTTCCCTGGACTTTGCCCTCAACAATCAGCTTTTGAAGACTACCATCTCGGCGCGTTATATATCCAATGTAGCGTACAATCCGCTGAGAGACCTTACACGATAGACGAACTTTTATCTGAAGTTGGTTCAGGATTGATGTGTTTGTGCGATGAGCTGTCCAAGGAATCCTTAACATTTTCCTCCAGCACCACATTTCAAAGCTTTCTATCCGTTCACGATCACGTTTGAGGATGGTCCACGTATCTGCGCCATACAAGAAGACTGAGAAGACTAGAGATTCAACGAGCTTCTTTTTTTGTCTTAATGGTGATGTTGTTATCTTTCCAGATCTTCCGCAGACGGATCATTGCTACCTTTGCTATTTCAATTCTTCGCTTTATTTCATCTTTGGAACCACCAGAATTGGATAGTAAGGAGCCTAGATATACATATTGATGCACAACTTCATACCCTCCAATCTGTTTGATACGTGGACTGTTGTTGTTTTTTACGATCAACAATCATGACTTTGGTTTTCTGTCGATTTAGGCATAATTCAATTTCTAGGCTTGCTTCCTCTACTCTCTTGATCAGCTCTGTCAACTCCTCTTCAGATGATGCTATCAAGGTGGTGTCATCAGCAAATCTCAAGTTGTTGATCTTGCATCCCCCAATGGAAAATCCTTTGTCCCAGCCATCTAATGCAGTTCTCATGGCATATTCACCATAGATATTGAAAAGTAACGGTGACAGGATACATCCCTGGCGAACTCCAGCCCTTGAACGAACTGCTGAGAATGTTTGTTTTGAATCTTCACAGTGGCTGTATTTTCCTTATACAAGGACTTGAGGAGATCAATCAAATGGAGTGGCAAACCCATGTCATCCAAAATGTTCCAAAGATGGTTCCATTCGACAGTATCGAAGGCCTTTTGGTAGTCAATAAAGCACAGATATACCGGAACATTGAATTCTCTAGCCTTTTCTATGATTTGTCTTAGGCTTAAGATCTGTTCTCTAGTACCTTTTCCTTTCATAAATCCAGTCTGGACTTCAGGAATTTGATGCTCTAGAAATGCCCGGAGTCTCTTGTGCAGGATATGAAGCATAACTTTACTGGCATGTGAAATCAAAGCAATTAAGCGATACTTTCCACATTTTTCCTCGATCCTTTCTTGTGGATTGGGACAAAGATTGACTGTACCTATTCCTCGGGCCATCATCTA
This sequence comes from Anabrus simplex, assembly GCF_040414725.1. Taxonomy (NCBI): domain Eukaryota; kingdom Metazoa; phylum Arthropoda; class Insecta; order Orthoptera; family Tettigoniidae; genus Anabrus; species Anabrus simplex. Next base: position 21,853,629 of record NC_090270.1, on the reverse strand, counting down.
GAATTCCATATTGCTTGGCAGATTTTCAACAGTATTTCAATTCCAGCATCGTCTGTAGCTTTCAAGACTTCTGCACTTATTCCATCAGGTCCACACGCTTTTCCAGTTCTCAGCATTTTCAAAGCCATTTCTACTTCATCTCGGAGGATGTCAGGTTCAGGATCTGACAGCTTGTCTAACTTCACTTGGTCTTGTGCATTACATTGTTCACTGTACAGATCCTGGCAGTAAAATCTCCATGTTTCCAGAACATTCTCAATATCCACAACATCTTCCCCCTTAGAGTTCTGTATATTCCAGGAATATGGCTTGAATTCTCGAGTGATTATTCTAATTTTGTCAAAAAGATCCTTGCTGTGGTTTTGATTTGCATGGTCTTCAATCTCAAAACAAATGTTACTAAGGAAATTATTCTTGTCTCTTCTACAAGAAGACTGAATCATTCTATCAAGATCAGACATTTGCTCTCTTTTTTCTTTAGTGTTAATGCCAGATTTTTTAAGGCACCTTTTTTCTTCTACAAGCTGAAGGCTCAAGTCAGAGATCCACTGTTGCCTTCTAGTATTTGGGTCCTCGAGATTCATTCACAGAGGACTCTATCCAGTTTTTAGTCACATGACACTTTACCTTACTGTAATTACTTTCCGCACTGTTTGATAATGACACTTTACCTTACTGTAATTACTTTCCGCTCTGTTTGATAATGACACTTTACCATACTGTAATTACTTTCCGCACTGTTCGATAATGACACTTTACCGTACTGTGATTACTTTCCACACTGTTTGATTACAAATCGTCTAGTCTAGTCTAGTCTAGTCTAGTCTAGTCAGGTTTAGTCAGACAGATCATGAATCACCCCATGCACACACCTAATATATCTTTCATAGCAATATACCAACAACAAAACAAAAAGATGTAATGAATGATTCAAACATAGACGATTTGTGTCGCGCCGAATCAAAGTTAAATTCACTTAAAATAAGTAAATTCACCATAGTCCATAAAAATAAATGGAAGTGTCTGTCCATCTGTCTGTGCGCGATGCCCAGTCAAATCTACGGCAAGTACAAACTGAAATTGTTAATAGAGGTTTATTATCAGATGTGTCTGCGTTTATTCATTTGTTATAATTTTTGTCGTTTCAGCTATGGCGCACGTTTCTCAGTCAAGAATGTGATTGTAGCCGCCATCATGAGTGGGCATGCTGCGGGCGAAGTAGTATTCATTTCTGGGATTGAAATAATCCCTTCAGATATATTGTTTCAATTTAGACGTCTGCAGTTCCCCGTTCGTTCGGTTTTCGCTACCACAAGGAACAAGGACAATCACTTAAAGTTGAAGTCAGTCTTCGGAAACCGTGCTTCTCCCATTGTCAACTGTACGTGGGTTGTTCAAGAGTTGGAAAGGCAAACACACTATACTTCTCAGTTTCAAATGGAAGGACACATAATATGGTTTATCCGAAGGTTCTAAAAGGAAAAAAAAAATGTTTGTTTTTAATGTTGAAAACATTTCAAAGCAAGCCAAACCCGATGGCGCAACAGCCCCGAAGGGCCTTAGCCTACCAGGCGACCGCTACTCAGCCCGAAGTCCTGCAGATTACGAGGTGTCGTGTGGTCAGCACGACGCATCCTCTCGACGGTCATTCTTGGATTTCTAGACTGGGTCCCCCATCTCACGGTCAGATAGCTCCTCAAGAGTAATCACGTAGGCTGAGTGGACCTCAAAGCAGCCCTCAGATGCAGATGAAAATCCCTGACCTGGACGGGAATCGAACCCGGGGACTCCGGGTAAGAGGCAGGCACGGGGCAGGCTGAAAACATTTCTTAGCAGACAAAATAGGGGCCCCATGCTGCGAAAGATGTAAAATTAAACAATTTCCTCAATTGTGCCGAACGTTGAAGGGCTAGAAGGCCCGGAAAGGCTTCAAATTGTGAGTCTTGGATAGCTCTATCAAACTAACAAACACATTTCTAAAATAACTTCCGGCCTAAAGGCAGTTCCTGGAAAAGAGCCTAAAATAGCTTGTTTCTTTACTCGTTTCCTTTTAGATTTAAATCCTAGCCAAATTAACTAATTTACATAATTTTCTCTGTAATATGTTCCTTGGTTCAATGCCCTCTGCATTTTTTATTTTTTGTAAAATATCCACACCGAATATAGTTGACTCGCGTTATCGCTGACGGTGGTAGAGAAAGGCAAACTGCCAATCTAATCGCCCGGGTAACGATCATTAAGACAAGGATTGTATTTACCTAGTATTCATAGCTCATATTATTATTATTATTATTATTATTATTATTATTATTATTATTATTATTATTGAATATCCACAGCAGTTTGGAACCCTATTTTACATAGTATACTAGGTTTATAGTTAAAATACATATTCAGTTTTACAATGAAAATGAATTCATGTATCTAATCGGCAGAAAATGAAGTGGATGAAGTTAATAAAATATTTGTAACAGCATGGCTTCTTAAACAAATGATACAGGGGTTTTGATAATGCAATGTTGCGATAATTCAAATGAGAGTTCAAGTCATGCCTTCTTCTTTCAAATGCAGCACATTCAAACAGTAGGTGGTCCACTGTTTGTGAGGATCCGCAAACACACACGTAGCCATCAGAACGATTGATTCTACATCGATGAAAATAGTAACCAAATTTTCCATGACCAGTCAAAAATTGAGTAATTTCAAAGCTTGGCACCAGCACGTTACTTTGCAGGCGGTTGAAAACCTCAGGGAAGAATATTTCTCTGGTGACTTGGCCTCTAGTGGAAGAAGTCCAAATGTTGTTCCATTGATGGATGTATGTTTTTTTTAGCGTAGCTAGGTGACGTTTTGTCATGTAGCCACTGCTTTCGCCAGTAGATCAGCTTTCTCGTTTCCAGATATTCCACAACGGCCGTGAATCCAGTCAAAACAGATGTGCGAACTTTGTTGAGCCGTGGTTCTAATAGCTACAGCTATTGGATTCAGATAATATTTATTATTTATCGCATTCAGTGCAGCTTGCGAATCATTTCATAACCGAGATTTCTTATTGTTAGATTTGCACCATTCAATCGCAGACTTGATCGCCCACAGTTCAGCCTGGAAAATAGAGCAAGTGGAAGAGAGTTTGTACTGGGATGAGAACACCTCAGAATCGTTTTCATGAACAACGAAGGCGCATCCAACTTTGTCCTGTTCATCTGTGCTTGGTATGGGAGATCCATCTGTGTAAATAAAGCAGTCATGTGTAATTGAACAATTTTCATAAACGAAGTTTTTGACGAGACTTGGGTGATCAGACTGTAGAAAATGACAAGGTTGCTCTAGAGTGGTATTCAGAACAGGCATTGGTGACACTTTGTTTTTATTCAAAAAAGTGAGTTCAGCTTTTGCTATCGCCGTCAGAAATAGTGGCTCAGTCCCTGCAATCAGAAGAACTTACTTCAGTAGAGGTGGTGCGGTAAGCACGGGAAATACGAAGAGCAAATCATCTCTGAATTTGCATCAATTTATGCTTAGCCCATTTCTTCTCAAGTGTCATTCGAAAAGAGGAAACACAATACAATATCAGAGGTACAAACGCTGTATCATAAATAATTCTTAATACCTCTGAATTTGGTCACCAAGAAAGTCTGCAGGCAATAGCTAAACCTTGCATAAACTTACTGCCTTTCTGTTGTAGTTTGTTGAAATGGGCCCTGAAGGTTAACTTCTCGTCAAGTACAACTCCCAGATAAAGAAATATGATTTTCCATAGTGATATTTTGTCCATTCATTTTAATTTTAGGCTTTCTCAGTTTCCTTCTCCTTGTAACAAGCATGGCCTTCGTTTTCTGGGGATGTTTTCAAAATAGAGCAAGTGGAAGAGAGTTTGTACTGGGATGAGAACACCTCAGAATCGTTGCGTGAAGGTCTAGAAATGTGTTTTTTAAAATTTTGTTTTAAATAAATTGTTTAAACTTCTAGAGTTTGAATTAATAAACGCGGGCGAAGCAACGGGTACATCCTAGTAATAAATAAAATATTGTACGCAACAGCCGTGAAAATGATAAGTATACGTTACTCCTTTCTAAATTCTTCTCACTCGTAACGTAAAGGAATCACTTTCCCTGTCAGTTCCGCAAATAACTGATATCGAACTCGTGTGACACAGAGATATTTGCCCTTTGTTGATGTGACGAGGTTTTGGTGACTTCATTCAACGTAATATTACGCCCGCCAGATCATGTTATCAGTCATGGAAACCAAAGTTTAACGAAGAGCGCTGGAGAGGTTAGTCTGATACAGACGTCACGAGCGATCTTCCAGCCCCGTAAATGGAATTTTGATACATTTAATTTATTATCTCTCTAAACCTCGTGCATAATGCATACCACCGAGCAGTAGGCACTTAACGCTGCATATAAATGAGCGTGGAAAGCTCGCACTGTTTTGTCGCGTTATTTGGTTTGCAAAATTAAGTTAATTGACGATATCGCCGCCAGAGGGATTACGTTTAAAGTGGACAATCAGTGGACTTTCGGTGTGGATGTCCGGGTGTAGAGACCAAGCTGCAGTCAAGGAGCTGCACTTCGGGTTATCTACTTACATATACAGGGTGCAACAATAAGGTAAATGAAATGGCGTATGGCTTTTAGTGCCGGGAATGCCCAAGGATAAGTTCGGCTCGCCAGATGCAGGTCTTTTGACTTGACGCCCGTAGGCGACCCGCGCGTCGTGATGAGGATGAAATGATGATGAAGACGACACATACTCCCAGCTCCAGTGCCAGCGGAATTAACCAATTATGGTTAAAATTCCCGACCCTGCCGGGAATCGAACCCGGGACTCCTGTGGCCAAAGGCCAGCACGCTAACCATTTAGCCATGGAGCCGGACAACAATAAGGTAAGGTGAAATTTTGAGGACAGATTTCTCACACGTAGAAGAAAAAATATATTATATGAAAATGGGTCGGGAAACAAACTACCTACTCTAAAAAATAACAAATTACAGAATAAAAGGAAAAAAAGAACAAATACGATTATCCAATAGACCAAACGCCCCCCATCTCCTTATTTCTACACATCCCTTACACCCCCCCCCCCTAAATCTCTGACTTCAGCTTTTACCCGCCTGAATCTTCTGGCCAGAGAGAAGGCGTTACCTTCTAGATGGCCCGCCTTCCCCTTCAAGTGACGAAAGAAAACACGCTTAAAAATAAATAAAAACAAAAAAACACTAAGGAGATACTTCGAAACCCCGATTACTAGACACTTAAATCCGTCCACTGCATCTCTAGAAAGCAAACAAACATAAGAAGTAATCATACCCTAAACATTACTAAATTCTCCTCAAAGATAAGAGCCGTGTTTACACCCTACAATTCAACCCCCCTCCTAACACAAACAGGGACCACCAACGCAGTTCGCACTAAAGATGATAAAAACCACACTGCTAATTCTCATAAATAATGTCATTAATATTTGACATACAAGAATACGGCAGATATTCTTGCCACAAAACCCAGCGGCAAGATCCAATAATTCAAAACCGAAAGCAACATTAGGTGTGGTTAGAACCTGGATGGGTCACCATACAGGTCTACCAATTGCCGGTAGAACACACATTAATAACCTCTTAAACGCCTCAGTCATTCTCTAATGCACCGTGTGAATTACTCGGAGCCAAACAGCTCTAGACAGATACCCCCTAATACAGATACTAAATTTAATTTTCTCTATTATTATCATTATTACTATCCTCTCAATTTAAAATTATTATTAAAATTATTTTCATAAACAGTCCAGGTGAGGTGCGCACTAGCACCCCTTAGAGGTGCCCTCACTGATACACCTGACTTTATGTGCATGTTAGAAGTCATCTTGTGCAAGAGAAGCTTAAAGCGTGGAGGGAAACTATGGAAGAAAGAGGAATGCGGATCAGCAGAGAGAATGCATGTGTACGAAGGAGCACTGACCTGCAGAAAGAAGAACTACTCCTGACTAGGAAGTTTACATACTTATACGTAGAAAAGCGATGGAGGACCGGAGGTTGAAATAGAGCACAGGGTAAATAACGGACGGATGAACTGAAAGAAACTGATTGGAGTACTCTGCAGACGTATCAACTTTCGAAAGTCAAAAAACCAGGAAATTTTATTTTTTTGCTGCATATCCCGACATGTTACGACGGATCATTGATGACTTAACTGTGAAGAATATTTAACACATTGTACTACTCAATTATGTAATTTCTCTTATTAATTAATTAATTTATTCAGAAATAGTGAAATATTGCATGTATCTGAACTTTGGAACACAGGCCTCTTCGTAAATTTTGGAACTATATTTATGCCCAAAGCACTCGCATTAATAAAACAGGTTTTAAAATTTCTTCTAAGTTGTTTTTCGGAAAGCTTTGCTCTGAATTGAGTTTTTTCCTTGTATATATGCGAAAAAATGCTCTCACAGTCGGCATTCCTATGTGGAGATGATAACATAAAAAGCATTACGTTAGAGATTGTGTCATATTTAAGAACAGGCGGTGAAATTTAATTAGAATATGACGGTGAATTAATTATATACAGTAACTATAATCGACGTACCTAATTGCTCTGGACTTCAACAATGTTATATCGTCTAAGTTACCTTAGACACTATTCTTTCACTAATCAGAATGCATCAATTATTTCCTCCATCAATTTAGTTCCCCACATTTCCTTAATAATGATGAATAATTCTGCATTTCTTCCTGCGTGCATCCACTCTGTTCAATAAATGTACAGCCATATACAACTAAGATTCATTATCAATTTTCTTCATATCTTTCTTATCCATAAATTTCACTCTTGTTATCCTTTTTCTATAAACAGTCCGTTATAAGATGTGTCCATCCCATTTCTTTAGAACACGGTAAACATTGATTAACACGACTATTCTGTCCGTATGCTTTATCTTAGTGTATTCCCATTAACCACCACATTATTCCCCTCATTTTCCTTTTTATTATACGAGGGTTGGAACTTAAATATTGGCAACACTGCTGTGGGGACGCTATGCGAGAGAATCTGATATTGTCACTGATAGCGCACGTTCGTTACATACCTACCTTACCTCACAGTAAATGGACTCACCCTTCCCACATCACCTGCGTGCGCACAAGCGAGAGAAACACAGTCACGTGTGAGCTAGCGGTCTAAGGTAACGTTGTCATTATGTTTTCCAAACAGGAACAACGGAGTTGGATCAAGATTGAATGTGCCAGAGGTCGTACAGCACTACAGTGTCATCAAGGTCTTCAAGAGGCTTGCGGGGAATCTGGATTGCCTTACAGAACAGTGGCACGTTGGGTAAAAGCCTTCAACGATGGTCGGCAAACTGTGGCGGACATTCCTACGAGTGAAGAAGAAGTGCATGCTCTTGTCGCGTTACTGGACAGTGATCGAAACCAGACGATTCGTGAGCATTCGCTTCAGAACTGTTGGAGTGATTAGACAGGCAGTAGACCGCTCTATTCGCACCATCAACAGAACAGGCTCTGCTAAAGGTATACTACGACTTCCACATCGCTGGTGACTACATAGAAGGACAGTAAAGGTTGCTAACATGTATCTCTTTTGTATCTGTTGTAAATAAATAGTTGCCACTATTTAAGTTCTAACCTTAGTCCTCATTCTTACAATTACACTGCAAAATTCTCGCAATGACCTCCCAGTTTTGCACTGTGTAGCGATTTGTTGCTTTTCAGTAACCTTAACTCTTCGAACTCATTTTGTTTACATTTTCCATTTTTTTTTACAATTGGCTTTACGTCTTTAGGTCTTATGGCGACAATGGGACAGGAAAGGGCAAAGCGTGTAAAGGAAGCGGCCGTGGCCTTTTTATTAAGGTACAGTCTCAGCATTTGACTGGTGTAAACATGGGAAACCACGGAAAACCATCTTCAGGGTTGCCGACAATGGGGTTCGAACCCACTATCTCCCGAATACTGGGTACTGGCTGCACTTAAGCGACTGCAGCTATCGTGCTCCGATTTACAAATGCCTTGGTATTCTGTACACTCCTCTTCCCAGTAATATCCCATACCTACCCTTTCCAGAACATTCCGCACATATTTTTTTAGTAATAATGTTTATTTTGAAAACAATTCTTAACGGAAAATGTAGGTTACCGCTATACGTAAAATTCTGCAATTTTCTCAATTGTGCTGAATGTTGAAGGGCTGAAGGGCCCAGAAAGGTTTCAAATTGTGTGTCTTGGATAGCTCCATCAAACTAAAAAAAATTAAATTTCGAAAGTGACTTCCGGCCCGAATGCAACTCCAGAAAAACTGCCTAAAATCGCTTTTTACTTTACTAGTTTTCTTTTTGATAAAATCCTAGCCAAATTATTTACGTACTTCTTTCTGTAATGTGTTCCTTGGTTCAGTATCCTCAGGTATTTTTTGAAAAGTCCGCCTCTGTGGTGTAGTGGTTAGCGTGATTAGCTGCCACCCCCGGAGGTCCGGGTTCGATTCCCGGCTCTGCCACGACGTTTGAAAAGTGGTACGAGGGCTGGAACGGGTTCACTCAGCCTCGGGAGGTCAATTGAGTAGAGGTGGGTTCGATTCCCACCTCAGCCATCCTCGAAGTGGTTTTCCGTGGTTTCACACTTCACCTCCAGGCGAATGCCGGTATGGTACCTAACTTAAGGCCACGGCCGTTTCCTTCCCTCTCCCTTGTCTATCCCTTCCAATCTTCCCATCCCCCTACAAGGCCCCTGTTCAGCATAGCAGGTGAGGCCGCCTGGGCGAGGTACTGGTCATACTCCCCAGTTGTATCCCCCGACCAAGAGTCTGAAGCTCCAGGACACTGCCCTTGAGGCGGTAGAGGTGGGATCCCTCGCTGAGTCCGAGGGAAAAACAAACCCTGGAGGATAAACAGATGATGATGATGATGATGATGATTTTTTGAAAAGTGTCTACACCGAATGTAGTCATAAGGGCTTAAGTGAAACTCGGCATTGGTTGACATTAGAGCTCGTAATGGTAGAAAAAAAGGGGCTGCCTGGCCGAGGCGGTAAAGGCGTACACGGTTCACCCGGAAGGACGTGGGTTCGAATCCCTGTCAGTAAGTCGTAAAATTTAAGAAATGAGATTTTCACTTCCGGAGGTGCATATGTCCCTGAGGTTCACTCAGCCTACACCAAAAATGAGTACCAGGTTAATTCCTGGGGGCATGTGCCGAGGTTACCTTCCACCACTACCAGGGCCTTCACGGCCTGTACGGAGATGACTTTGCTTTGCATTTAATGGTAGAAAAAGGCAAACTGCTATTCTAATTGAGCGGATAACTATGATTAAGGAAAGGATTATCATTTTTAAGAATAAATAAAGAATATATTCTCATAAAAGCAAAGCAAAGTCATCTCCTTACATGCCATGAAGGCTCTTGGAGGGGTGGAATGTAAACCTTCGACTATCCGTAATCTCGGCACTTGATGGGGTACAGAATATATTCTCAACTATATATTCAAGGAGTTTACTAAAACAGCAAATCCATCCTTCCGTTCCACTGGACCGATTTGCTTCATTCTTGTTTTATTTTCTCTGGAATTATCCGCCAGTGAATCATGAGACTCTGATAGGTCTGTAAGTTCAGCCAACATTGAGTAATCATAAAATCAAATCATTCAACGATCACTTCACCAATTGTAGGCGAAGGATTACCCTAACCCGCAATACATTCTGTACTTAGCAGGTTGCTAAGCGACCAACACTTTCATTAATATTCTGATGTATGTGATTTTCATGCTTAATAATGTCATTGCATGCAGTTGTGTTTGATTACTACCTGTCAATCCTCTGATCACGGAAGAATACTATTTCTTGCTAGATACTCTTTGATTCTCTAACCTTTTCCAGCTTCCAAATATATGTAACAGATGGCAGAATGTAACAGAATGTTGTGAGTTGGTCAGTAAGCAATGGTGTGGTGATAAACGGGGTTAAAAGTCAGGTTGTGAGTTTTACAAATAGGAAAAGTCCTCTCAGTTTTAATTACTGCGTTGGTAGTGTGAAAGTTCCCTTTGAGGACCATCGTAAGTACCTAGGTCTTAATATAAGGAAAGATCTTCATTGGGGTAATCACATACATATAATTGTCAATAAATAGTACAGATTTCTGCACATGGTTATGCGGGTATTTAGGGGTGGTAGTAAGGATGTAAAGGAGAGGGCATATAAGTCTCTGGTAAGACCCCAACTAGAGTATGGTTCCAGTGTATGGGACCCTTACCAGGATTACTTGATTCAAGAACTGGAAAAATTCCAAAGAAAAGCAGCTCGATTTTGTCTGGGTGATTTCCGACCAAAGAGTAGCGTTACAAAAATGTTGCAAAGTTTGGGCTGGGAAGACTTGGGAGAAAGGAAACCGAGCTGCTCGACTAATTGGTATGTTCCGAGCTGTCAGTGGAGAAATGGCGTGGAATTACATAAGTAGACGAATAAGTGTGAGTGGTGTCCTTAAAAGTAGGAAAGATCACAATATGAAGATAAAGTTGGGATTCAAGAGGACAAATTGCGGCAAATATTCATTTATAGGAATATAGGAATATTAGGGGAGTTAGGGATTGGAATAACTTACCAAGGGAGATGTTCAATAAATTTCCAATTTCTTTGCAATTATTTAAGAAAAGGCTAGGAAAACAACAGATAGGGAATCTGCCACCTGGGCGACTGCCCTAAATGCAGATCAGTAGTGATTGATTGATTGATTGATTGATTGATTGATTGATTGATTGATTGATTGATTGATTGATTGATTGAGCGTTCCTAATAACTTACATACTGCTAAGAAAAAAGTCTACGTACAAGCAGACCCCATCATGACATACACCTTATCTGGGAACATCTATCGAAGGATAACCCAACTGCACTAGAAAGAGTGAAGGCCATGTATCTGACAATAAACGCTCCTTCGAGACTAACCTATCAGCTCACAAGACAACCGTTCTATACAGAGGAGCTGCGATCATTGCCTTCTACGATACAACACCAAGCTTTATATCAAGAACTGCAGGATTCAAAAAAGCGAATATATTGATAGATTTTTTACCAAACAGACGGCCTGGTGACGTCATAATGGATGAATTCTGACTACGAACTGCGGCATACCATAATGCGCTTCTTATTATATGTTCATAAAATCATTCAAAAGGACAGAAAAAAACAATATGACTACGACAGGCGTATCAAGACGAGTTATCTGACCTGTTTATGACGAATGCTCTGGAGCAGTACGAGTCCTCTAGTCTTCTTCTTAATCTGCTTACCCTCCAGGTTCGGTTTTTCCCTCGGACTCAGCGAGGGATCCCACCTCTACCGCCTCAAGAGCAGTGTCCTGGAGCTTCAGACTCTGGGTCGGGGGATACAACTGTGGAGGATGACCAGTACCTCGCCGAGGCGGCCTCACCTGCTATGCTGAACAGGGGCCTTGCGGGAAGATGGGAAGATAGGAAGGGATAGACAAAGACTAGGGAAGGAAGCGGTCGTAACCTTAAGTTAGGTACCATCCCGGCATTTGCCTGGAGGAGAAGTGGCAAACCACGGAAAACCACTTGCAGGATGACTGAGGTGGGAATCGAACCCACCTCTACTCAGTTGACCTCCCGAGGCTGAGTGGACCCCGTTACAGCCCTCGTACCACTTTTCATATTTCGTGGCAGTGCCGGGAATCAAACCCGGGCCTCCGGGGGTGGCAGCCAATCACACTAACCACTACACCACAGAGGCGGACACCAGTCCTCTAGTACGTTATATTTTATTTATCTAAAATTCGTAGCTCATATCCCGAGGGTGTTTTCAGCACTGAGTTTACTTGCCTGAAGAGCTACAACTGTGGATTTTTTCTGAAGTTTGTTCATCATCTTGTTGGAGTGAGAGACTGGAGGTGAGACTCGTCCTTCAAATTCGATTTTCTTTCTGGGCTAAGTTCTACCGCCCTGCCCAGCCATTATGGACTCAGGGCATTTTATTACAGGTCCCTATGATTATCTTCGTTTGTCTCATATCGCAGACAGTTATTTTCGGTCTAGATTGGAAATGAATTTCCCTTTTCCAAATCTGGGACCGACTAATAAAGGAAGACACGTTACACACTCAACCCAGGACGAGGAGAAGGTGACCTGGAAGCAACAGCCCGGAGTGTGATAAAACTAGGTGTTAGATCTCGAGGACACACCGTCCAGACCAGCAGTTATCTATTCATGATGCCATTTCAGTGCTCAGCCTAAACCTGTCACGTCCTGCACGTGGCGCCTTCACGCGATTAAAAATTAATCAAAGCCGAGTGAATCAGGTGAGCAGTTCTTGTCTCTACCTGAACACGTCTGCGGGTTAAAGACGCAATTAGAGGTCAGTGTCGTGATTTGGTACAAAACAGGGAGATCTGGATTTCGACGTTCATATTTTCTTTCTTTCCTTCTTTGTGTGTCCGGTAAACCATTCAGTTTCCAGAAATTGACACCTGGCAGCTATGTCATTGTACAGACGCTTAGAAAAGAAAGAAGACTGACGGATAGTATGAGTTCCTCTCAGGTAACTTTACTCAGAAACAATTAAACCTACAGATGTAATGTTTGTTGTGGATATTCACAGGATTTGTATCTACACGACGGGTGAATTATATTTTTTTATAATAATTCAAATTGTTATTCTTCTTCTGTGAATCTCTCTTGAGTCAGGTATCAACTGGACATTCTCCATGATGCTCTGTCCTGAGCATCTTGTTTCAGTTTTTTTTAGCTTGACACCTGTTAACATTACAAATCCTCTTCTTCCTGTTCTGCTTCTTCCATCTATTTTTCCCTCCATCGCCCTCTGTTGAAGAGAATTTCTACAGAGTATGTGACCCAACCAGGATATTTTCCTCTTCCTTATCGCTTCGCTTTCATCAGGTGTCTCTTTTCTTCTACTCTTCTTAGCACTTCATCATTTCTCACTAACTTTATCTGTCCCCTTCATATTTTTCATTCTTCTCCACAACCATATTTCAAAACTTTCCAAATGCTTTGTATCTTTCTTAATGTCCATGTTTCAGCTCCATATGACACCACACTCCACTCAAAACAATTTGTGAATCTGTTTCTTAAATTAATAGGGATTGTTTTAGATGTCAAAAGTCCTCTAACGTTTTCGAAAGCTTCTTTTCCCATATATATTCTCCTTCTTATTTATTCTGTACAGCTTTCATTCCATTCCCCAAATTACTGAATGACTTCACTTGTTCCAATTTCTTTCCCTCTACTGTGATATTAACAGCAGTTACGTCCTTTCCTCCTCTCATCACCTTAGTCTTACCAATGTAGACTTTCATTCCGAATTGTCTGACCACTTCTTCAACATTTTTCAACATGACTTGCAGACCTTTTACTGATTCCGCGAATACAGTCACATCATCCGCGTATGTTATGGTCTTCATTGATTCTCCACCCACTACAACGCCCCTCGCTTTCTCCAGGGCCTTCTGTAACAGGTTTTCGAAATATACTGTACATGGAACAGCGCCGGTGACACGCAACATCCCTGTCTCACTCCTCCTCCGATAAAATGTTAGCTTTGTTCGTGCAGAAATTCGAAACTATCCCAAACTGTCACGCGCATGCGCACATGCACTTCGCTGTACCTGAAGCGGTCGTGCAGTGAGAATTTGCTATTCTAACTGCTAGTCTGCTGCTCTTCCATTTTCGTACAGTTCGAGAATTTGGCGATTGTTTTCGCCCTCGTCACACGTTGTTCACGAACCACAGAACCTTATAAATAAATTTGTTCCGTGTTTCTCTTAATATGATATTCCTTGACGACGGTGTTCTTAAATACATTCTTGATTAAATATAGCAATTGCATTCTGTTTAATGAAAATACACGAACGATTAATTTGCATCTAGTACCTATCCTTAATTACAAACAATATCACGATAAAACACATGCGAACTGTCAATGTAAGTAAGTCTAGGTATTGCAGATAAACTGGATACATCTTAATGATCTGTTAGTCTGATAGGGTGGGAACTAATAAACGAATATCATAGATCGTTGACGATATAAGAACTAGTATATTTTAAGTTGTCAGACATTAGTTTTACGAGTAACCCCAGTGAATCTTCAAATGATGACGACAACCTAGAGTTATTTGATGATATTAATCTGAATGGAGCAGGGCCGAAGTATGAGCATAATTGTATTGTATTATAAATAATATTCATTCATTCTTGCATCGTATTACTGTATTGTCACTGATTGAGCTATTAATACTATCCTGTAAAAATCCGTAGAAATGACATAATATAGACTTCAAAATAAGTTTTCTGTTCGTACCTAGCATATTGCGTGAAAATGTTCCCGCTTTTCAGACCAAATTAGTGATATATTTGCGATAAAATATTACGCTCAGTAGAAAAATCAATCAATCAATCAATCAATCAATCAATCAATCAATCAATCAATCAATCAATCAATCAATCAATCAATCAATCAATCAATCAATCAATCAATCAATCAATCAATCAATCAATCAATCAATCAATCAATCAATCAATCAATCAATCAATCAATCAATCAATCAATCAATCAATCAATCAATCAATCAATCAATCAATCAATCAATCAATCAATCAATCAATCAATCAATCAATCAATCAATCAATCAATCAATCAATCAATCAATCAATCAATCAATCAATCAATCAATCAATCAATCAATCAATCAATCAACTGGGAATGGTGCTGATATCTAACGGCAATATTTACTACTACGTGACTGTTCGCGCAGGAAAGTATAGGAAACCGTTTCCAACTGTTCCTAATCCGCGCATGCGCTCTTGTACAAATCACAAACTATCTCAGATTTACTGCATGAACAAAACTATTAAATGCGAAGAACATTTGAGCGACTATACTTTGTTGAACAAGCTGAGGGCAATTCAGCAGATGCACTCACACGGGATGTCGGCATTGGCTGGCAGAAAGCCTCACTTCTTGCACCGAGACACTGAAAACGATTCAATGTCCTCCATATCGGGTAGGGTAGGTTACTTCCTTCACGGGAAAAACTCACCATACTGAAAAGGGAAAAGTGAACAGAAAGTATTTGATAGCATTTCTTCAGCTTATCCCAGTTAATTTGTGGGGTCGTTGGAGCCACCTTGCGTTTGACTCGCCGCACCGTTTACAGCCGAATGATCTTCCTGACGCTACGTAATTCTTGTCATGAAAATATTGACCCAGTATCGCCTGGCATGCGAATCTTTCGGTGTGTGTGTGTGTGTGTGTGTGTGTGTGTGTGTGTGTGTGTGTGCGCGTGTGTGTGTGCGGGGCGGGGGGGGGGAGGAGGATAAGTCTGGAGCTAAGCCACTGAGCTAAGTACATCCCCCAGAAAAAAAGTATTAGATGAATATTCAAATCGTCCTACTCCTTCAAGTGGGGGTAACCGAGAATGGCGGTAATTATAGTTATTGTTTCAAGACAAAATACACCTGAAGAACCTTTCTCTTTCTTAACATTCCTCTTTTTCTTCGATCCCTAGTAGAGTCCTGCAGGAACTTTTAAAAAAGTTTAATGTTTTCGTTCCGTCCCTGATCTGATGGGGACGGCGGGGCTCGTCACTAACACCAGGAAGAGTTATGTCGAGATTTCCGTAGAAGGTGAGGTTGGTGCGGCCGTGGGTTATACTAGGAACTGTCTAGTGCAGGAATGGAAAACCACGGAAAACCATTCTCAGGACAGCCGACGGTAGGGATCAGTCCGTAATGTGGTTTAGACTGAGGTGGACTTACCAGCGAACACAATGTGACCTTTGTTCTGGATTAAATCCAATCCCACATACCGTATACATTTTTTAACCATTTTCCAACAATCATAATTACTTTTAAAAACTCCCTCATGCCTGTGTTATCAGCCATATGGTAGTGCTAAATAGTCCTACTTCGACAATCTTTGTCTCTGTCGCATTTATTTTTAACCACGAAGAAAACAGTTTACTTATCACTAATACCACCTATTACTTCAGTTTCTCTACAGAGCTCGTATGGTTTTATTAGCACCATCTCCAGAATATTCATCTCTCTACTTGGTTCCATCACTTTCTGATCAAGCTGTCCTTCCAAGATTACATTATTTACCATTTGTTGGTCATGCTTCCTGTCATTTGCATTACGTTCCCAACTGATATTTCGTAAATTGAGATCACCCGCAACAATCACGTTCCTTTCCGTGTCATTTCCCACATACCTCACTTTCTTACAAAATAATTCCGCATCAACGCCAGCGCCACCCTTCCAGGTTTAAACACTCCACAAACATAAGTTGCTTATTATCTTTAGATATCAGCTTTACACCCAGAATTTCAACTTTCTCATCCTTTACTTTTTCGTAGCTTAGAAATTCTTCTTACACCAGTATGAAAAATCTCCCTCCTACCGTTTCTACCTTCTATCTACGGTAAACATTCCAGTTCCATGATACATTTCCGTATCCATAATATCACTTCTCAGCCAGGTTGGGAAGAAAAAGAGTTAGAAATGGCTATGTAGGTAAGGAGAAATTGAAGGAACGGAAATTGAATCTTGCTGAGAAGCTCCTGATAAGCCTTGACGGAGCAAAGTAGCTTCCGCTAAGAGTGGATCTACAGCTCTCCATTCGGGAGGGGATAGGCTGGTCATCCCGTCGGGTGTCCTGAGAATAGTCTTCCGTGGTTAACAATTCTCTTCGCAAAGGCGAATGCCGGGACAGCTTCTAGTCTACTTAAGCCCATGGCCGCATCCACCTCCCCTTCTCCGCAAATCACATCCCCTCTGAGCAGCGACTAGATAGGCCTACTGTAAGTCTAGTTTGGCAGACCACTCGGTGTAATTCGACAGGAGTAGCCTGCGTGCCGGCGCCGGGTTTCTTTCCCTCCCTATCTCACTATCATCACCATCACACACCCAGACGCCCAGGTCACCTGTAGCGTCGAATAGAAAGACACGTACCAGGTCTGTCCGAAGGCCAACGCAATCAATCAATCAATCAATCAATCAATCAATCAATCAAATCAATCAATCAATCAATCAATCAATCAATCAATCAATCAATCAATCAATCAATCAATCAATCAATCAATCAATCAATCAATCAATCAATCAATCAATCAATCAATCAATCAATCAATCAATCAATCAATCAATATGTTTATAATCAAAATTTTTCTTCACCTTAGCCCAGTTATTTCTTGTGTCGCTGGAGACACTCAGGCTAATTTTTGTTTTGGCCGTGTTTTAAAGCCGGATGCTTTTCCTGACGCCACATTCCTCGAGATGAAAATCTCACCCTAGTATCAACCAGGATTTGAATCTCAGCCTTGTGGGTGGGTATCCAGCTGCTAACCAACTAAGTTAATCGAACACCCCATTATTATTATTATTATTATTATTATTATTATTATTATTATTATTATTATTATTATTATTTCTTCCATCTCTTCTTTCTTAATCCGTTTACCCCCCAGTGTTAGTTTTTCCCTTAGATTACGCGAGGGATCCCTCCTCTATCGCCTCAAGGACAGTGTCCTGGAGCGTGAAACTTTTAGATCGGGGATACAGCTGTGGAGAAGAACCAGTAACTCGCCAAGACGGCCTCACCTGCTATGCTGAACAAGGGCCTTGTAGGGGGATGGGAAGATTGAAAGAATGGACAAGGAAGAGGGAAGGAAGCGGCCATGGCCTTAAGTTAGGTACCATCCCGGCATTCCGTGGAGAAGTGGGGAAACCACGGAAAACTACTTGAAGGATGGTTGAGGTGGGTAGCCTATCGAACCTCCCTCTACTCTGTTAATCTCCCGAGGCTGAGTGGACCCCGTTCTAGCCCTCGGTCCACTTTTCAAATTTCGTGGCAGGGCCGGGGATCGAAACCGGGAGTCCGGGGGTGGCAGCTAATCACACTAACCACTACACCGCAGAGGCGCACTGTTATTATTATTATTATTATTATTATTATTATTATTATTATTATTATTGTGGGAGGGTGTTTTCTTTCCCCTAACGCCTAGAATTCTCTGCGAGAGTATTTAAACTGCTGATTTTAGGGTCTCCGGGCCACTTCTGTTCCATCTTTCTGTGTATTAAGTACATAGCGGGAGGCGGGAAGCGCCTCTTTCCTCGGCAGCGTTCTACTACCAGGTAATGGCCTATTAATATCTTCTTTTCTTGCTAGGTCGGCAGTTTAACTCTCGCGGCGGGTTCGAAGCGTTTTCCATCATGTAACCTTTTCCTAAAATGTAACTACTCTTTTCTTCTTTTTCTTGTAAAGTTACATATTGGGATAGAGAGTGCTAACCCTCTCGAGCTCCCACTCACATTCGTTTTGAGGTGAACTTATTTTCTCAAACTTTTCTTCGTTTATGTAATGTAAAGTGTTCTTCTCTAAGTCACCTCTGTAGTATGGGATTAGCCCTTGCGTTAGTGGCCCAGAGCCAGATTAGGTTTTAAAAGCAAAGTGTATTAGGAGTGCAAGTTCGCCTCCTCTCAAGTTGTATTTTAGAGGTCATGTATTAATCTTTTCTCACCTAATAGACCTCAGTAGGTTGGGTATTTTACCCCTGTGTATATGTCCTTTGAGGACAACTTGAAAGTTGAGTTTGGTGTGGCCTGGGAGAGGCTTAACTTTAAGAGCGAGTGGCTCTTTTCTAAAACTGAGAGTTGTATGCCTCGAGGAGGCTTTGCTGTGTAATTTGGAGCAAGGGCTCCAGGGTTTGATTGGGGTCTTCTGCCCCTTTTGTTGAAATTGGTATATCGTAAAGTTGAGCTAGTTGCTCAAGAATTGTGTTTTCAGGGCTCGAAGCCCAAATTCTTTAATCCCTGTAATTGTACATTTCAAGTTGTATTTCGGCTACTAAGTACCTGTTCTATTTGTTGTTACCTAATTTTGAAAAGAAAATATAACCTTGTTAGAATTTTAACTTTAATTTCTCTTTAGTAGCTTGAGACCTATTCACCACCCAGCACCTTCTTTCATGCTTAACTACCACAAAAACAACGGTAACAAGTGGTAGCAGAGCGTGGTTGAATGGGTCTCAATTTAGCCCCTTTTGACGGCTAAACATTGCTTTGATTCGAACTCTAACAATTTTCTCAGTTGCTGGAATTTTTTGAGTTTTTCAAAATTGTTCTGTCATCATGCCCGGCCCTCGCGATGTTCTCCTCCTTAACTACTTGCGCAAAGAGGAGTTGATATATGAGTTAACTATCAGAAACGTTCAATCTGGAGGCACGGTTGCAATAGACACTAACAAGCTTAGAGAGTCCCTTGATTTGCCCATTTCCATCCCCAATTTGGGAGAGAAAGAAATTGCCGACTCTCTTTCCACGATTGTCGAGAATATTACTGGGCTAGCATCGGTAGTCAGCTTTTTTGATGAAAACGATCCATCTCCTAATCAAATTAAGCGTGTGCAAGGCAGGCTGTATCACTTTGCAAATAGAGTTAATGATCTATTGTCTCTAAAGGTGAATGACGTTCAGAGGAAGCAAGCTAATACGCTCCTTGAAACTATTTCTGAATTGTCTAGTAAGGTCACTCAATTGCTAACCGGCGAAGCTCCTCCCAAAACTGATCAACCCGCCACGGTGAATGTAGGTAACGAGGAAGAGCCTCCTCAGGGAGAAGTCAATAGGATAACCGTTGCTGCTCAAACTATCTCTGCCCCATCGAACAACGAATCTGAACGCCGTGCGTCATTGAGTAAAATCCGCTCTGAATTAACTTCTTTGCCCTTGAAACCTTTAACGACTATGTCACCTGGGTTCAGCAGCTTGCCTCATCCATTGGCAATGTTGCTTAGAGGTATCTCTAAGTTTTCCGTCAACACCACCAGTGACGTAATTTCATTTTTAAGATTTCTAGTGGAATTTCAGGATCATGCCCTTGTGTTTTCTCTTTCCCCATGTCAAATTTTGCAAATTATCTATCCTTATGCTATTGGTGTTCTATCTGACAAAATAGTTAGAGCCATTGCCGAGCAATCTTCTATTGAGGATTTCCACGCCCATTTGCTAGCTAACTTCATCCCGGCTAGGGCCAGGTCCTCCCTTATTCAGAAATACTATTATCGGGTACAGCGCTTGGATGAAAACCTGGCAGACTTCATCCAAGATATTAAGTTTTATACTAGGGTGTTTGCTCTCCACTTCCCTGAGGATCAGATCGTGCAAGCTATTGTTGAAGGGATTTCACTACCCTACAGGTCATATTTGTGTTTCGCGGCGTGCCCGCAAACCTTCTCTGAACTGGAAGCATTAGCCGTCTCTGCGGAAGGAGTTAGGTATGCCGATTCCTTGCGTGTGGCGAAAGAACCCCCGCCTTCCTTTAGTAACACTCGGCCTCCACCTCGCCGACCAGTCAATCCCCGTAAATGTTATGCTTGTGGGTCGCCTGACCATCTGCGGAATAAGTGTCCTCTGATCAAGTCAAGTGGGACAAGGAATGGAGTAGGGTCATCACAAGGCTGTTTTAAGTGTGGGGCCTTCTCACATATCGCCAAGAATTGCCCAAACTCAAATAGCACCCCCTCCTGCTCAACTTCTGGTGCAAATTCCAGCTATTCCAATAATAAAAAGTGACTAGTGGCGTCGGCTGAGCCGACTAATCCATCTTCCCGAGACTTAGCCCCTAGTAAACAGGTTGTAAATGCAGAGAACGACCAGCCTTCAAATTCATCTTTTGAATGCCCTAAAGAGTGTCTTAGGATTGCGGCGGATACCCCCGCACCTGTTCCTTTTCTTAAGATTGAGTTAAATAACGAGCCTATAACAGCTCTCTTAGATTCAGGCAGTGTTTGTTCCATTATTTCGGCTGATTGGTATTCTAAATTGAAATCTGTTTGTAAGCTCCCTGACTATGTCTCTTCTCCTGTTCAATATGTTTCGGCTAATTCATCTCCATTAGAAATTCTAGGTTCCATACATGTCAAAATTCGGGTTTTTAAGTTTACATGGAAGATCAAATTGTTTGTGGCCAAGCGTTTGTCTTGCCCCATCATATTGGGAGCGGACTTCATTTCTCACACTGGTCTTGTGCTCGATCTCCAGAGTAGGTCGTGCATATTCAAATTTGCGTCCAATTGTAGAATTCCCTTGTTAAAGTGTAATTCTGTGTCATGTTCTTCTATTTCGCCTACCCAGGATGAGATGTTGTTAGACCTTAGACATCTACCTGAGGAGCAGGCTGATAGTATTCGCAAACTGTGTCAGTCGTTTCCCGAGGTGTTCTCTGATTCTCTTGGTGTTACTGACCTTATTGAATACAAAATTGAGGTTACGGATTCAATTCCTGTCCGTTTTCCACCGTATAGGCTATCTCCACCTAAAATGAAGGCTCTGAAAGAAATCATCGATCAGATGTTGAAGGATGGTATTATTAGGCCCTCTAAGTCAGCGTATTCTTCGCCTATTTTTCTAGTCCCGAAACCCCAAGGAGGCTTCAGGCCTGTCATTGATTACAGGGCTCTCAATCGGAAGGTGGTGTTGCAATCTGTGCCCCTTCCCGACCTTCTTTTATGCTTAACTACCACAAAAACTCGGTAACAATTATTATTATTATTATTATTATTATTATTATTATCTAAATCTCTGTAGTACAGTGGCGGTCTCCTTCAGACCACAAGATTGCGGGTTTAAAACCAACAGAAGGATTGGTTTCTTTGAAGGGCGAAACAATCTCCATGTTGTACTATGTCGGTACACATTAATTAAAATCTCAGCCACAGATCACTCAGCGGAGATCCAAATCACTGTCATCTGGTAGAGTAAAACCGAAAGGCGAAATTGGAGCGCAGGCTGCCTAAAATGCCTCAGATGCAAATCAACAGGCTAGGTTAGGTCGTACGACCAGGAACACTTCAGGAATGCTCAACTTGGGACCACGGGTGACAACCACGGGGTTGTGGTTGAGCCAGCCATTGTTTCCACTTACCTGTGTCAGACTCCTCACTTCAAACTTTCATATGCGATCAACTTCGGACAACACTTGCTTTTTTCTGACTCCGACGGTATTAGGTTTTCGAAGTCTGGGTGGTCACGCCCTTCGAGGCCCTTCGGTCGATGTACCTTCATTTTTCGCATTATCGGACTTTTCTCTCTGATTATTGTTAATAGGAGACAGAGAGAAGGCAACGATCCTGGGGTGGAAGAAAGACATTGCTTATTGTGGACCCTAACGGCTAGAAAAAGTAATGGATGGTTATCCAGTTGTACTTCCTGTTAAAACAATAATGGCCACCACCGCCACAGTATTGAAGACACTTGCGTAAGGGTGAACTAATTCATAGTTGATGTCCCCGTTGACGTCAGGTACGGTAGTGGTCGAGAACGTGCCATTCTCCGGGGAAGTCCCTATCCTCCAGTCACGTGCTCACCTGGCACAGTCCAATTAAACCCTTACTGTTAGATTAACGCGACCAACAAGTGGGATTGAACGTGACTGGAAGTTAGCAGCAGGTGGATCTACTCGTCACGAACCGACTGTCATATTCTCTTATTTCAGCAGCAAGACCAGTGACCAGTTTAAAATATCTCTTCTGTAACTGTCCTCCAACAGGCAGGACTGTAAACGCCGCAACCATATTCACATTTTAACGTAGACTTACGTTCCTCGAGAACGAATTCAGAGAAACGATTTTTAGGGCGCTTTTAGTGTTTGGGTGGAACGCGTATATCGCCGAGAGTACTTGCCCCAAATTGACAATTGTTTACATTTTCACTTTTTACATTTTATTCTGTTTAATGTGGATTTGTTTCATTGAAATATTCGAATATTTACTCTATTTTAAATAATGCATTCAATATATTGGTGGACTTCTACTTCAAGCCACGTTTTGTGCAATGTATGACTGACTTACACATATCTCAGGGACTATTCACTCTAGAAGGCTGTGATTTGGCGTGTTTTGAAGAGAAATGGCTGTTTTATTCGATGGTCACCCTGCTTGACCTGTAATCGCAGTGTTGTTTCGGCGGGGGATTTTAAAGCTTCTATTTTGCAGTTTACCGAAAGTTTTACTTTTAAATGCAATTTATTCAGAATCACTTTTTCCGAAGCAAATACTCCATTTTATAAGAAACTACTGGGTGCATTTCCATGAAATGTTTGTGATACTGTTGTGGTAGTCTGGATATACTTTGGTTGACATTTCTTGAATAGTTTATGTTTCATAATAAAATATCTCCTGAAAAAATAGAATTGGGGAGTATTTTTAAAAGAATCATAACTTTTTTCGTAGCCCATATTTTAAATCTGTTCTAGATCAGTATATGAAAAATACATGAGTTAAGGACATATTAAAAACTCGTCCTTCTACATTCAATGGGTACTGAGAAAAAGGTTCATTTATTCAGCTATTTTAACATTATGGAGATACAACATTACGACTCCCCTTAACTTACGATTATGTTTAATGTCTCAGTTGGCAGACATAACAGGACGGTACTTATTGGAGAAAATCTGGAACTTAGTTTTCATGAAATAGTGCTTCAAAGTAAGGCAAAATTATGAGACGTCACACGCGTACTCTCTTAAATGATGGCGCTGTCTCGACTCGCGCGCGCAGTTGGAGGTTAGCTGTCGTTGTGAATACATCGTGGTCAGTTGTGAGTTGAAAACATCCTAGGGATATGAGCTAAGAAGGCCGGAGAGGCCTGGTGCAGGTCTTTTTCTAGTAGACGGCCTATTAAGCGACCTGCATGTCTGTGAAGATGGCGGCCCTACCTAGGATGATTTCTAATGTTGAATACGCCACACACATCCAGTTCCCGAGCCATTGGAATTAACCAATTAAGGTTAAAATCCCCGACCCGGCCAGGAATCAAACCCGGGACTCTCTGAACCGAAGGCCTGTACGCTGACCATTCAGCCAACGAGTCGGACAATAAAATATAATACAGTATGAGAATATATTATTTATTTATTCCTAAAAATTACAATGCTTTTCTTAATCATCGTTATCCGGTCGATTAGATTAGCAGTTTGCCTTTTTCTACCACCATGAGCGCTGATGTGAGTCAATGCATTGCTTCACTTAAGCACCATCTCCTTACCCTCCAGGGTCAGGTTTTTCCTCGGACTCAGCGAGGGATCCCACCTCTACCGCCTCACGGGCAGTGTCCTGGAGCTTCAGACTCTGGGTCGGGGATACAACTGGAGAGGATGACCAGTACCTCGCCCAGGCAGCCTCACCTGCTATGCTGAACAGGGGACTTGCGGGGGGATTGGAAGGTTGGAAGGGATAGACAAGGAAGAGGGAAGGAACCGGCCGTGGCCTTAAGTCAGGTACCATCCAGGCATTTGCCTGGAGGAGAAGTGGTAAACCACGGAAAGCCACTTCCAGGATGGCTGAGGTGGGAATCGAACCCGGGCCTCCGGGGGTGGCAGCTAATCACACTAACCACTTCACCACAGAGGCGGCTTTAAGCACCACTACGAGTGCTAATGTTAGTCAATGAAGAGTTTCACTTAAGCCCTCATAACTAAATTCAGTGTGGACATTTTTTTAAAAAAGCCTGAGGGTATTGAACCAAGGAACACATTACAGAAAGAATTAGGTAAATAAGTTAATTTGGCTAGGATTCGAATCAGGAGGAAAACGAGTAAAGAAACAAGCAGAACTGCATTTAGGCCGGGAATGATTTTCGAAATTTTTGTTTGTTTGATAGAGCTATCCATGACTCACAATTTGAAACCTTTCCGGGCCCTTTATCCCTTCAACTTTCGGCACAATTGAGGAAATTGCTGAATTTTGCGTTCTTCGGAGTAGGGAGACCCCTACATTGTCTGCTAAGAAATGTTTTCAACATTAAAACATCTTTCCTTTTTCCTCTTGCTCTAAAATATGCTCATGGGACTGAACGCAGCACACGCTCTCTTGTCCTCCATTTCACCTCGGATAGGCCCTTCGCATATACAATTTTCTTTCTCAATACTTCTGTTTTCCACTAGAGATGGCTGAAGAATAACGTAGCAGTTACTTTGTCACAGTTACATGCCTGTCACTGTTACAAATGTAACGAGGACAAAAATAACAGGTTACTGAGTAACGACAACAGAATAACGTACTAGTGAAAACAGTAACTGGGAAGTGGGAACTGTCATTAGTAGCAGCTTACAGGCACAGAATCTGACCTTCAGAGTTCAATTAGTACGCATGTCTTCCAAGTGAGAGCGCTTTCGTAGGAAATACACTGTAGTGTATAATATATTGTATAGTGTCTATAGTGTTTCACCCGTATAATTTTCCTTGTACCATAAATAAATCAGCATGCTAAGTTTCCATATTGATATTAGAGGTAACATAACATTACTTCATTTTATTTAATCGATCCCCTTGTACCGGTTTGCATCGAGGTTTGGCAGACAGATCATCATCTACTCTTGTCTTCAATCCATCGGGGCATTGTCAAACTCACTCCTCTAGATTTCAGCAAAGACGCTATGTTGTTTTCGCATTTCCTCCGTTGTCTGCCTCTCGTTTACTTTATAGCAAATAGAAATGCGTGTTTTGTTCCATCGACTTTCAACAGTGTAGTGATTCGTGTGCGCATGTGCGAGTGGATGAATAGGACTTCGCAACACGAAGCTTGAAGCCGTGACCAGGCTGTGACCAATAAAAGGTGAGTAACGTTGGAAGTTATTTTTAACTGTTACTTTTCACAGTTACTTTATTGTAGCAGTGACAGATGTAGCAGTTACACAAAAATAACCGTTTGCCACACCTCTCTTTTCCACCTCCTCTGTCTTGGCCATATACATTTTTAAGTCGTTCTCAACCTCGGGACAGTGAGTTTTCAGGTTCACCTGGAATGTGATATTCTTGCTAGGCTAATGTGTCTATAAAAGGCCAGTCTCCTGTACTTCCTTGCAGTTAAGTTGGAAGTTAATGTCGGAATGGTGCGGAGCACATGCCTCCGTTAACTAGAAATACCCTCACAATATCAAGTAGAAGAAGTCGGGGGCAGAAGGTGATTAAAGTAAATCACAATCACTCGTTGATAAGCCGAGCTCACCACTAATGAAGCAGTGTCTCGCGCCGTTTAATCTATAACGACATCGCGCCGCCGTTAATGACCAACATCATTGTGTGGCCCTAGAAAAACAGCCCATTACCAATAGCAAGTACTGCGCGCCCTGGCGCTGGTCCACAACACTCCCTCATCTAAACAGTTCGCTATACCATTTAATATTCTCCTGCGTCTCGGTCAATAATAATCATGTAGCCTCATCTGCCGACTTGCAGTCTTCTTGTCTAGCCTCCCAGCATCAACATTTCGTTTGTGGGGTGGGGGAGGTAGAATAACACTGCCTGTCGCAAGAGCCGACTGAGAGCGGCCCCACGCTTTCTCAACTGGAAACGTGGGTTGACGACCTCAGGACCTTTAGCTGAGTCCTGGCTTTGCTTCCACTTGTGCCAGGTTTCTCAATTTCATCTATCCTATCCGACCTCCCTTGGTTAACTCTTGTTCTTTTCCGAACCCGACGGCATTAGAGGATTCGAGGCCTAGGGAGTCTTTCATTATCACGGCCTTCGTGTCCCTTGTCTTTCTTTGGCCGATACCTTCATTTTTCTAAGTGTCGGATCTCTTCCATTTTTTCTCTCTGATAGTGTTATGCAGAGAATCGTTGCCCAGTTGTACTTCCTCTTAAAACAATAATCACCACCACCATCATATATCTAGTATCATATTAATAACAATAATAAATAATGGCGTATGGCCCCCTTAGAGACTTGACGCAGGCGAGGATTGGGCCCAAACTAAGATGAATATAAGTTAAAATCACCGACCCGGTCGGGAATCGCACGCGGGACCGTTTGAACAAAAGGGCAGCATTCTAACCGTTTAGCCATGGAACCAAACAAGTAGCCTAATATAATATATTTTATTATCATCAAAATGGTTAGTATGTTATTTTGCTAGTGTACACTTATCCAACACGCAAAAAAGTCAGAGATCGATACATTGTGTTATATTTGTATGTCTTTAACGTATTTTCCTCAAGTTGACCTCTCTCTTTGTTCTCCCAGACCATTCGTCATACGCAGCTGAAAATTTCCGTGGTAATATGAATAAGTCCGAAGCTCTCTAAGCATCTGAAACTCACAATCTCCAATTCAAAACACTAAAAGGATAATTAGACGTGAAAAAACGTAAAATGTTGAGAAAAACTCGTAGGACTGAGAACCAAAGGTGGAGTAGATTTTCCAAAACCACATTTGGAAATATATGAAAGAATCTCCAAAATTACAGGAAAAATGCGCATGCGAAGAATACAATTCATAGGACACT
Organism: Anabrus simplex; assembly: GCF_040414725.1. Taxonomy (NCBI): domain Eukaryota; kingdom Metazoa; phylum Arthropoda; class Insecta; order Orthoptera; family Tettigoniidae; genus Anabrus; species Anabrus simplex. Next base: position 21,826,307 of record NC_090270.1, on the reverse strand, counting down.
TAGAATGGACTCAAAAAGACTGACTCACAGAATTTACACATTCGTAAAGAATAAAACCTGTAGATCGAACTGGTACGAGATAGAGAAGGACCTGAAGGAATTATGATCGCAAAATCTAGAGGACCGAGATGAAAGCAGAAATATCTCACTCACACGGAGTTTTGAGGATGATGAGGGAAAGACTAACCGATATGTATGGTCCTTGCAACAAAAACACTCATTCACACCGTATGAAGGAATATTGGGATGAAAGAAAAAGCCAACAAATTTTGATTCTGCGGGGTGTTAAGTGACCCATTCGCGACGAAGGAGAAGAAGAAGAAACTGTACTTCTTGACCACCGACGATCACCTCAATTTATAGCGTGTCGGTTGGCAAAGGTTCTCTGTGAGAATATTCTTACTGAATTAAGCAGATGAGAGAACTGAAGAGACTAGACAAAAGAGTTAATGAATTCCTGGCTAAATTTCTAGAAAATAGAACTCGGAGAATTACAGCCGTTGAAGCATCATTGAGGGGGTTCCACAAGGCTGTATTATTGGACCTTTATATGAATATAAAGCTGTAATCACAGTGAAGGTGATGTTATACTAAACAGAGTAATGAATTAGCTTCAGGTTTGTGGAAAAAAAAGAAAAAAAAAAGAAAAAGAAAAAAAAAAAACCAATCTCACCGAAATTGTGAGAAGGGCAGCAGACAATAGTATGACGATAAGCGGAGTGAAAATTCAGATTGTAATTTTAATCAAGAGGAAAGTCCTATCAGTTTTAATTGCTGTGTTCATGAAGTGCATATATCTCAAGGGGACTGCTGCAAGTACCTGGGTTAAAATGAGGAAACATCTTCAATAGGGTAATAACATTAACCAGATTGTAAGTAAGGGTTACGAATTTCTTCATATGTTTATGAGGGTATTTGGAGGTTGTAGTAACGATGTAAATGAGAGGGCGTATAAGTCTCTGGTAAGAACCCTACCCCGATTAGAGTGTGGTTCGAGTATATGAACCTCAGAGGGACGTGAAGCTTTCACTGTCTGTTGACTCATTTGGTTATTCTTCCGTGTTGTTGTTTTCTCTACCTTCAAGTAGGGGTATTTCAGTAGCATTGACAAAGGATATTGCAATGTATTCGAAACGTCGGCACACTGTACGGACGGTACAGAAAACAACAACAACACGATTCAACCGGGCAGAAGAACTAAGCAACTCACCAGAGTTACTTGATTCCAGGAATGGAAAAGATCCAAAGGAAAGAAGCAAGATTTATTCTGAATGATTTCCAACAAAGAGTCATTTGAGAAACATTTTGACTGGTAAGGCTCGGGTGCACGAAGACGAGCTGCTCCACTAGTGGTCAGCGGAGAGATGGCGTGGGATGACATTAGTGGACGATTAAGTTTGAGTGGTCTCTTTAAAAGTAGGAAAGATCACAGTATGAAGATAAAGTTGGAATTCAAGAATTTGGAATTTGGGCAAATATTCTTTCATAGGGAGAGGATTTAGCGATTGGAATAATTTACCCAGGAAGATGTTCCATTAATTTCCAATTTGTTTGCAATCATATAAGAAAGGAAAAGGAATGATAGGAAATATGTCAGGCGGGCGACAACACCAGTGGTGATTTGATTTGAAAATGTGGTTCCTTTCTTTCTGATAAACTGTTTTATTTATCAGGCATCAACAGAACCAAAACAAGGTTTGTTTGTTCGTTATACAACTCTAGACGCCTCCACTGATCAGGACCAAAATTTGCATCAAGGTTCATGACACACTCGGACGTGTCATAGAGTTTGTTACATTGCCAATGATTAGTGTTGACGGCATTTTCTATACCAAAGTTGTTAAGTAATAGACTGAACACACGATAAGTATGGAAGGTATAGCGAGGAGTATTTTCAAACCTCATACAGGGGTACAGGACTAAACTCTGCATTAGTACTTCCGTGCATTTTCTTCTTCTATATAATATACCAGATGTATGCATAAGTTTTTGCCCGCTTTTGTGGTAAAGAAAACATATAATTTTCATGGGAAATTCATTTTTTGTTTTTTAAAAATATTGGCCATCGGCTTCTACACACTTCGCCCATCTTTCAGGTAAGTTATGAATACCATGCCAGAAAAACTGCTTGTCTTTTATGGCAAACCATTCGTCGAGCCTTTTTCCAACTTCCTCGAAATTGCTGAAGTGCTGCTCTGCGAGCGCGTGCTACATTGATGTGAAGAGGTGATAGATGGCACCAGGTTGGATCAGTACGGCGGGAACGGAAGGATGTCCCATCCAAGCGATTTCAAGATGCCCTTGACTTGTTTTGCGGTGTGAGACGGAGCATCACTTTGCCATGTCTTTTGACCCATTATGGTCGTCTTTCGATCAATGTGTGATTTAAATTAATCATTTTTTGGCGATAGCGTTGTGCATTAAGGGTTTCGCTGGGCTTCGAGAGTTTATGCACTTGTGTGGTCTACCAGAGCACGCACTGTCTTTCTCAATGAAATCACCACGTTTATATTGTCGAAACCATGTCTTACATGTTCTAATCAATGGAGTGTGTTCACCATATATTTCTACCAACAAACGATGACTTTTCACAGCCTTTTACTTTTGATTAAATAAGAAAATCATGCGTGCCGCAAATGTTGTTTTTCAGGCACAAACGTCGACGTGATCACTGAACGATTCAACACAGACGCTACTGTTTGGCGAACTCAACTTGTATGTGTTGGTAGGTTAATGTCAGACGAACAAACTGACGTATGTGTCAAATTCATACGCTGCGTACTGTTCGCTAGTGCCATCCCTTAGTGAAACCGGAAGAGACTTCTGCATACACCTGGTAGTGAAAGTTAACCTCAGTCCCATAAATGAGCCGGACGGGTCGTAGAGGTAGTTATATCGTCAAAGATTTTACAAAACTGGTCATAATATGTGATATTTGGGGTAGAAGGTTTACGTGCTGACGACATTTTTGATACCAATAAACTTAGGGAATAGACAGGACGAACGAATAACTATGGAATAAAATAATAATGATAATAATCGTATGGCCTCAGCTACCGTATGCAGACATTTCAATTTGACGCCATCTGGCTGTCTGCTCGTCAATTTCGACGTTCCGTTTTACTCTAGGCCCACTAGATGACAGACCAAGTAAACCGAAACTCTCTTGGGCGTCTATGGCTGAGATATAATGAATTTTGTCGGGTGAACACCAAGTGTGCCACCAGAGATCTTTTACATGCCGACATCATACGACACGGAGTGTCGAATGGACTTTTTTCTGCCCTTCAAAAATCCGACTACCTTTGCCTGGTTTGAACCCACTATCTTGGGATCCGGAGGCCGACACTCTACCACTGATCCACAGAGGCAGCTATAACTATGGAAGTTAAATAGCATGGAATATCTATGATACAATCTAGGAATTTATTCTCTGGTAAATTAACCTCAGTTCCATAAATTAATATCAAATGATTGCTTAGGTGGGGGATTTTTCTCTATGATACAACATAGCAATTTACTGTCTGGAATGAGTATTAAGTGATTGATTTCAGACGTATTTTACATAACGCTGTTTATTTCAACCTATAAAGACTTCCTATTAGTCGTATAATGGATTACTGAAATTGTTTGAATCCTCTACGTTTCTTAATTCTGAAACGATAACTTTATTTATCACGTATTTTCTTGACTACATGCTAAGGTGCTGATTGGTGGAGGACGCATTTTATTCACGCCTTCTTATATCATCTTTGACATTCAGGCTTCGTGACCATACTTCATAGAGATTACAGAGATACCTGGTTAAACTGTTCCTTGGTGCAGGGCGTACAGCATTTATTCATAACTACTCGGAATAAGAGAAGGCAAAGTTATGCGCATTATACCGTATTTTCCTAATTTATGTCATTTTCAAATGAATGAATCAGCGGATTGTAAACATATTACCTTCAAAATTGGATTCTGAAGACAAGTGAGTCATTTTCAAAGCAACCCTACAATTATTTTCTTTTCACAATATTTTTACAACAGCCGCACTTTGCAGCGACTGTAAAGTCGGCTCTGATTCTTACAACCTCAACTCCATCAATACTTTAGCAGTTATAAATTATGTACAAAGTTAACAAATCGATGTTAATAATTCGAAAAAAATTCAAAAGTTACCAACTGTAGAAAAACATTTATTTTACAACCTTTTCTACGTCGCACCAACACATGGGATAGGGAAGGTCTAGGACTGGGAAGGAAGTGGCCCTGGCCTTAATTAAGGTACAGCCCAGCTTTTGCCTGGTCTGAAAACGGGAAACCAATTTCGGAGCTGTCGACAGAGGGGTTGGAATCCACAAAATACAAATGTAATTCAATTTCTATTTGTGATGCATTTTCAATTACCAATAGAGCAAAGGTATATTATTTCATTATCTGGTATCTTTGAAAGTACACCTGTGGAGATGTCAATGAACAACAAAGTACATTTCGGACAGAGCCCGCAGGAAACTTGTCGTATTCTTAATAAATTTATATCACCGAGCTCGATAGCTGCAGTCGCTTAAGTGCGGGCAGTATCCAGTATTCGGGAGATAGTAGGTTCGAACCCCATTGTCGGCAGCCCTGAAAATGGTTTTCCGTGGTTTCCCATTTTCACACCAGGCAAATACTGGGGCTGTACCTTAATTAAGGCCACGGCCGCTTCCTTCCCACTCCCAGGCCTTTCCTGTCCCATCGTCGCCATAAGACCTATCTGTGTCGGTGCGACGTAAAGCAAGTAGCAAAAAAAAAAAAAAAAGAAATTATATCTTGTATTGGAAAGATATTAAATAAAAATCTGTAACAGAATCTTGACTTCTTTGTGCTAATACATGTATTCCTTAATGTTCAGAATATATTGAGATGTGTGTACGAGATTTGTGAAGGCTGTCAGTTTTTACGCGCTGACGAGATGTATCTCATAGGGCACTGTAACTGCTCAGGCGAGAACCAGTAATCCTCTCGCAAAGCCGGATTAATGAATTTCAATTATAGATTTCCCAGGGTCCTTTAAAGCCCCCCCCCCCTCCCGTACACCGTTAGCACCTGTGATATCACACAGTCCACACTTGTACTACAGGCAACTCGCATGTTCTTCTTAACAACGGTAATACGGAAATAAGTTTAGTTTTTCATTCTGTTATTAATGCAGGCATCCAGTAGAGACACGTGGGTTGTTCAATAAGTTTACTTCCCACGCATCTGTTGTTGTTAGCTAGGCTGAGTGGCTGGTCTTGTGAGCTCAATTTCGTGGGTTCGATCCCGTTCCAGTCCAGCGGTATTCGAAAGTACTGAAATTTATCAGCTTTCAGTCGGTAGATTTACTGGCACGTACAAAAACTCGTGCTAAACAACCTTGCATTACTTCGGCATATCCAAAACCGTAAAAGTAGTATTGGAACGTAAAACGAATAACGTCATCATCATCTTAGGAGTATGGATTGTGACGGGGCGACCCGCAGCTGAGTCAGGCTTCCCCTCGGTTAAGCGACCCCGACCGTATTAGGTTTGCAAGGCTTGGGGAGTCTTTCGTTTTCACGCCCTACCTATTTACACAAGTTTGAATTTGCTCCCTGAAGGGGACGGCGGGCCTCCTACACGGTGACGCCTTCCATCAGGCCACGGAGATGTGATACGGTGAAGGAGAAATTCGGAGAAGGTGAGAGAGTTGGCGGGCGTGGTCTATACTAGGAACTGTCCCGGCATTCACCTTGGTGCAGGAGAATGGAAAACCACGGAGAAACATTCTCAGGGCAGCATACGGTGGCGACCAATTCCCCTCCGTCTCCCGAATACAGAAGCGTACAACCACGGTAGAGTCGTGGCCATCCCTCCTCTGCTCAGTTGACCGGTCAGAGTGCAGAGCTGTTGGATCACGGACCAGCCGTGGCCACTTGTGGGCGACACCCACTCTGTACCCACCGACCTTCACGCCCTTCGTGGCCCTGCCATTTGTTTTGTTCATACCTTCATTCTTCGAACTGTCGAACCTATTCCATTTTACTTCTGATTAGTGTTATATAGAGCCCAGTTGTACTTCTTCTTAAAACAATAATCACCACCACTACTAGAGAAGTTCATACGTTTGTTCTATAATAATCGAGGGCCAGATATGTTCGCATTTTGAGCAAAATTCTCCTCATTGATTTAACAATGATCCTCCTACCAATTTCGAGACCCGACTCCTCCGCTGAATGATCAGTGCACTAGTCTTCGGTTCACAGGCCCCCGCTTTGACTGCCGTTGTTAAAACCTTTCATTGGACGACTGGGTGTTTTCGATCGTCTCAATAGCTATATGCAATTCACTACACTACTGATCAGTACAAAAACATATTCCATCACATAGGTTTGGCGTCAGGAAGGTCAGTCGGCCATAAAACTAGACTTGATCCACATTATTCCCGACCCCAGATGATCAGGAAAAGGCCGACTTGAAGAAGTAGGTGCCGCCAAGTTTCCGCGTCTACGAACCACTTGTGGGTTTCTTCACAGTAAAGTATCATCGTAAGTCAGTGGCTATGGCTGGCTTAATGATAGGGTCTTTCTGACTTTCGTAAACTGTTTGCACTCATAAAGTCTTAGTTAACACAAATACCCTGGCATTCCTTCAAGGTCCATTTGCGTACTTAAGAATTATGTTGATGCGACTAAAGTTATTTTAGTTTGGTTTCGTCCGGATTTTGTAAAAATGTGATTTTATATGCAAATATGGAATTTCACCTGATACCTAAGTATATGTTTTAGGTACTATTAAGAAATAAGATAAATACTTTACTTTACCAAGTACTTTCCTGCCCCGCGGTGTAGGGGTAGCGAGACTGACACTTAACCGGAGGTCCCAGGTTCGGTGTCCGGCCAGATCAGGGATTTTTACCTTGATCTGAGGGCTGGTTCGAGGTCCACTCAGCGTACGTGATTACAGTTGTGGAGCCACCTGACAGTGAGAGGCGGCCCCGGTCTGGAAAGCCAAGAATAACGGCTGGGAGGGCTCGCCGTGTTGACCACACACCTCGTAATCTGCAGGCCTTCGGGCTGAGCAGCGATCGCTTGGTAGGCCATGACTCTGTGGGGTTGTTTCACCATGGGGATTGGATTTTATAACTATCTTGCCTAGTATGTATATATCGTTCACTTCCCTTCACCTACAAATCAGCATGAGATATAATAAAAATATTCGACGGTAAATGAATTTTACCGATTCAATGAATAACCTCACATACAATCTTGTTTGCTAACCTCGTTAATATCTAACGGGGTCTGAAGTTATAAATTATTTCCGACTTCCAAGGAACTTTTAAGCTCACGAGATATGATCGCTCAAGGAGAAGAGCGTCTGAATATAACCAACCTACAGGATGCACCGCTACTGAGCTAATAACGACGAAAGCGAACTCTGCATGTGATCGTCCTCGTTACTAGCTGCTGCTATACGACCCCTTACTCCTCTTCCTTTGTCAAACAACCCTCTCCTTTAATGTCGCATTCCTCCTGTCTCGCTCTTCCTTATTATGTCTAATACTCTGAAACCTAAGATCTGAAGGGTATTACACAGGTTCTTTGCACTTTCATCTAGATTTTGTAAAATATTTATATACGAGGGTTGAGGCATAAGTCATAACACATGTCCTGGAAAGTACATGGGCACAGCACGACAAGTACCACGCACAGGACGATGGGACGTCAGCAGTGAGTCAAAATGGACGTGATGAGGCAAGAAGAGCATGGGAACGGTCGTGCTCCGTGGATGGAATGCAAAACAATGTCACAGAAAGCTGTGGGGAATACGTCTTCGTTGGGACATGGACAGCAACATTTTAGCACGAGATGAAACCTCTTAGTGTCCGGACTGATGTGTCACCCAGTGCACGTACGGGGACAGCAGGTGGACACTACTTGAGATAATACTGAGGCAGTAAGATCTACTAGCTGAGAGGAGCATGTTAAACCGAACTAGATCCTATGCAACCAAGATTTTTCATCACATGTAGAAGAAGAAATGCAGACACACCGACGTAATAACTTCCATCAAACACCAAGGCCCACCAATGTACTTGAAGTTCGCAAAATTATCCACCCACTTAAAAACTAAAAGACACCAAGTCCTGAATGTATCCCCAACAGAGCACTCAAAGAACTTACAATTATCACTGAGCACCACGTCTCGGATATTTACCAAACATCTGGTAAATAGCAAAGATAATAACCCTTCCTAAACCACAAAAGAATGACACTAATCCAAATAATTATTTTTTCACAATTTGATTTACGTAGCACTGACATATCGACGATGAAATAGGAAAGGGCTAGGAGCGGGAAGCAAGCGACAGAGGCCTTAACTAAGGTACAGCCCCTGGTGTGAACATGGAAAACCACGGAAAACCATGTTCAGGGCTGTCCATAGTGGGGTTCGGACAAACTACCTCCCGAATGCAAGCTCACAGCTGCGCGACCCTAATCGGACGGCCAAGTCACTCAGTTCCAAATAACTACAGGCCAATCATTTTATAAGAAAGCGTAGGCAAAATAATAGAAAAACTCATCCAAACCAAAACCATTCGTCATGCCATTCCAAATGAAATATTTGGTTTCCGCCAACTTCACAACTCAACAATTAATAAGATTAATTAACATAATCACAACATCTCTCATCCATTACAGAGCAAAACCGGTTGTGTAACTGGATATCGCTGAGGCCATGGAACGAGTCAGGATCACAGGGTTGCTTCACAAATTCAGGAAACTGCAAATTGACCACAGCTACTGGAAAATAATATACGGTTACCTCAACGGCCGCCGGCGAGTCCACGCATAGTAAAGTTCACGCTAGTGTCCCACACGGTAGCTTTCTAGGCCCCACTCCTCTATTTGCTAATTGTACATGATATCCCACACACTGGAGACACAGACATTGCAATGCATGCAATCACTGATTACTCATTCAAAGTAGATATAGCCGTATCAAAAATTCGGAATGCATTGCGCACACTAGAAGAATGGTTCGAAAATTGGAGAATAAAAGTAAATGCAACAAGAAAAACTGCAGTCCTCCGTAGCATGAGGTGGAATCACAAACCATCCAGGTCCATCCATGTATACAACACGGTACTTTATTTGTTCAATAGAACTAAATATCTTGGCGTCATACTTGACAAAATACTAAAATTCCGAAGCCACATAAGTCACTTACTAAACAACGTCAGTAAAGCAACTTCAGTAAATATAGTCTAATATCCAGAAGGCCACAGATTAATATATCAAACAAACTAATACCATATAAAGACTTAATCAAAACGCTGTCCCAGCGTGGGATAGAGCCCAAGAGTGTGATACTGAGTGGTTCAAATGCACCAAAATAAATTACTCAGAACAATAACCAACTCTTACGTAACACTGTCATTTGTCGTCAACACCAAGCAACAACCATTCTAGAAGAGATCATTAACAGCGCCAGGAGCATATGTCAATCCACTTCTGGAATAATGAATCCACTTATTCAGGAAATTCACAAAATGGATGAGGTGGTCGTCCTCAAACTGAAGCATTCGGAAACCTTAATACTAAGCAAATGAAAGAATAATACCCGCATCACAAAGCATCCAGACACCATAACCTGTACACATTTGTAAAAAATCTTTAAATTACACACTGCACACAAGAGTAGGCTACATATGTAAATATCTTCATTTAAATTAAGTAACTAATTATCCCACTCATACGTACACATGAATACTAAAATTCACTTTTCTTAACATTAATTAAAACTATTAAAACATTGCAATAATAAATTAAACTACCAAAACAGAACTAGCACGCAGTTTAAATGCAAGGGATAATCATCTCAGCCGGTTGCTCACTCTGTGGGAGTAAACGCATAAACTCAATACAAAATAGTGACAGGAGTAAGTCCACGCCTAAGCTCATTACACATTTACTAAACGGGTTGCCCATATTATAGGCGCAATTCATGGAGCTCCCTCCAGTAATCACAGGAGTAGATTACACGCTAATTCGCAAGACTTGGTGTAAAGCGGGCTGCATCAAACTGAGAAACCATACCTCACATTGGCGAAAATATTGCTTACGTTAATATAACAAGTCTGGGTAATGAGCAATGAGAAGTGGGGTCACCGAATTTAGTTTTCATTTCTCCCGCTAGGATCGCCTTTCTAAGATAAAATTTTGAATATCTTCCTATGTTCAGCATGGATCTTGTCACAAGTGCTCGTGAAAATTGACTAATGTATAGCTAATTATGATACTACGGAGAAACCACGTGTTTTGAATGTTGCTTATAATCCATTTTTGTTGTAGTGCAAATAATTCATCAATATGTTGTTAACATGTCCTGTTGGAAACTGTTACATAAGTATTTTGAGGTTATGAGACGTAGCAGTATGGACCCCACAGTCAACACGAATTTATACATATTTACAATGATGTTTTAAAGCGTTTGTGGGAGTCTATAGTCTATTTATAATCACATAAAAGCTAATACTTAAAAAGGTAGTCTTTGTAAAGGGTCTCCAGTTTAGAGACGTCATTTGAATATCACATCACTGCCTAGCCTAATTTAGCTTTAACACTTCTCTGTTCAAAGGTTTGCTGTGTGTAAAAATATGAGACAGGAATCCTGTAATGTGTAGGAAGACGTTGAACAGAATGCATAGCAATTTAGTAGAAAGCTTGTTTTCAATACCGACAGCATCACACTCTACAGCACATCAATCATTCCAAGAAGCTTATCCAAATTCCTGTCATAGACCAGCTTTGATTTTATTGCCATCTCGTCTATCATGAGAGAAGCAACCTTTTCATTATCGTGCTGTAAATATTTATTTTCAGTAATAATATGAGCTCGTACCAAAGAAGAAATTCCTATCACTCTTCTGGAATGGACAATGTAAATTTGGACAGTAATATGCAGACCTTTATAATATTCTCTCTGAATTTATACTTCTGTTTACAAAAAGCTTGAATCTACTCAATCGAGAAATTTGCTTTCAAGTCACCTTGTTCAGCTAGTTCTGTAATTTTATTTAGTTGAATCTCAAGTCCATGTTGATTTTTTTATTTTTGAGTTGATGCATCCTTTGTTTAAAGTGGTAAAGAGATTTGTCTGCTTCACTACAAGTGCTGTTTGTTTCCTACATTTAGTAACTATTCTGTTCAGTTTTAAACCTGCTTTAGTGCTGTATAGTTTAATAGAATCCTTTGTGCCTGTGGTTTTATATAATGATTCACTGATAATATCAGGTGGAGGGTTCTTTTCTTCGCTGGCTGTAGATGTGGTTGGTTCTACGTAAAGTTCAATTTTCTTGTAATGTTTAGCTTCATTTCCCACTTCTGTAGCCTTCGTCTTATGTGATCTTCCTGTATGTGCTTGTGTTTGTTTGTGTGCGGGAAAACTTGAAATACAGACTGAATGACATTGGAAAATAGGATTTATAGTGCTGTGTTTATACTAATCTGAGTCTTTAAAATGCCTGCTGCAAACAGTGGACTGTACACTAGGTTTACAGAGAGATCCCAGTCTATTTCCCTGACGCGAAATTGCCAAAAACCATTTAGTTGTAATTTCCTAGTCTTTTGAAAATCTGTGAAATGAAATACTGCATCCTTCTAATAATAATAATAATAATAATAATAATAATAATAATAATAATAATAATAATAATAATAATAATAATAATAATAATAATAATGTTATTTGCTTTACGTCTCACTAAGTTCTTTTACGGTTTTACGGACACACCGATGTGCCTGAATTTAGTCCCGCAGGAGTTCTTTTACGTGCCAGTAAATCTACCGACACGAGGCTGGCGTATTTGAGCACCTTCAAATACCACCGGACTGAGCCAGGATCGAACCTGCCAAGTTGGGGTCAGAATGGCCACTCAGCCCGGCTACACCCTTCTGAGGTCTTTGATTTACAATAAGGGACGTTACAGTACACCATCTTTTTAAGTTTACCCGATGTTCGCATTACGTAAATACGGTCATTAATTTCAGTCACTAAATTATAATCACCCACACTAGCACAAAAATCTCATAAAGTACAAAAATAAGTTTTGACACGCTCGTGAATGTTTTAATGAGTACTTCGCCCGCGCAATTTTATAACTGAGAAGAGTGCACCTGGTGGCAAAACGATGCGTTTCACAATCTCGAGCAAGAACCAGTTTCAAGACCAGCGAGACCTGGTATTTCTTAGCCTTGTATAATGACCGAAGTGCCATACTCTAAGATTGTTACAAACCTTGCGGTCACCTTAAATGAGACTCTGACCTGAAATGAGCATATAACTAATGTGTGCAGAAAAGTACATGCATCCATTTATCCTTTGAAGCGTCATAAAAATGTTCTCCCACTGGACCCTAAATTAAAACTCATACAATCACTTCTATTTCCAATCTTTGACTACTGTGACAGTTTATTGACTGACCTAACCTGTGAACAAGCTACAACGTGTACAGAACTCTTCGATATGCCTTCCAGCTCCGACATGATGCTCATATAACACCATACTACAAGAACTTGGGATGGCAACGTTTAAATGGCCGTAGAAAAACGCACCAAATGACTCTCGTATATGAGTTGCTTTCTTCAAACAGCCCCACCTATCTATCGTCCAATTTTAGGCTTCTTTGTCGTTCCACGAAATTAACACTCGTTCCGGATCACTACTTGAAATAGCACCGCATCGAACAAATACCTACAGTCCTTCATTTCTCGTCTCTGCTTCGAGGTTATGGAATACGATCGCGGAAGATATTAAAAAGTCTTGCTCGTCTAGGACATTTAAAACAGTCTACAGTAAACTCCTCCAGAGTACATACAGTTGACTCGAATGAATGTAAGAGTGAATGACGTGTGAATGAAAGCAAAAATTACGTACTAGATTTAAGTTCTTAGGCTGTCCCATTTATGTTCTTACTACTCACATTTAAGGCTACATAGTAACATCGATTTCGGTATACTCAGATTGTGACACTAATATTCAGTTAATTTATTTTAGCCTTATATTTGAAAATTTTTCATTTAATATAGCTGTAGATATATTCTTTAGGTTATAAGTTGATATTTTTTTTGTTATTACCCACTCTCTATTAATCCTATAATTTTTCATCAGTAGTAACCTTAATTAATTGTATTATTGTAATTCCTTATTTGACTTACATATCTCAATAACAGTAATTGATTACAATGATATTTTAGATTTATACTGTAAAAAAATGTATGTTGTTAAGTGTAAGAGAGGGCCAAGAGCCCTTAATTTCGCCACTCAATAAAGACACAAATAAAGACACAAAACCAACGGGCGAAACTAACAAATTATAAATTACAGGCGACAATAGGCAACCATCAGCACAACGGAATCAAGCAGTTTGCCTACCCAGCCCGAAACACGCAAAATCTATATAAATAAAATTGTTCGTGTCTGTTTGTTTGTCTGTCTGTTTGTTCCACCATCACGTCGAAACGGCTGGATAGATCTCAACCAAACTTCATATTTAGAGTATACTCATCCCGGGGAAGGTTTCGATATGCATATCATTTTAAAATCTTTGAATACACGGGGGGTTTATGGGAAAACCAGAATGGTTTTTCCACCATCACGCCGAAACGGCTGGATAGATCTCAACCAAGCTTCATATTTAGAGTATACTCCTCCAGGGGAAGGTTTCGATATGCATATCATTTTAAAATCTTTGAATACACGGGGGATTTATAGGAAAACCAGAATGGTTTTTCCACCATCACGTCGAAACGGCTGGATAGATCTCCACCAAATTTCATATTTAGAGTATACTCATCCCGGGGAAGGTTTCGATATGCATATCATTTTAAAATCTTTGAATACACGGGGGGTTTATAGGAAAACCAGAATGGTTTCTCCACCATCACGTCGAAATGGCTGGATAGAACTCAACCAAATTTCATATTTAGAGTAAACTCATCCCGGGGAAGGTTTCGATATGCATATCATTTTAAAATCTTTGAGTACACGGGGTGTTTATAGGAAAACCAGAATGGTTTTTCCACCATCAAGTCGAAACGGCTGGATGGATCTCAACCAAATTTCATATTTAGAGTATACTCATACCGGGGAAGGTTTCGATATGCATATCATTTTAAAATCTTTGAATACATGGGGGGTTATAGGAAAACCAGAATGGTTTTTCCACCATCACGTCGAAACGGCTGGATAGATCTCAACCAAATTTCATATTTAGAGTATACTCCTCCCGGGGAAGGTTTCGATATGCATATCATTTTAAAATCTTTGAGTACACGGGGTGTTTATAGGGAAAACAGAATGGTTTTTCCACCATCACGTCGAAACGGCTCGATAGATCTCAATCAAATTTCATATTTAGAGTATACTCATCCCGGGGAAGGTTTCGATATGCATGTCATTTTGAAATCTTTGAATAGACGGGGGTTTATAGGAAAACCAGAATGGTTTTTCCACCATCACGTCGAAACGGCCGGATAGATCTCAACCAAATTTCATATTTAGAGTATACTCCTCCCGCGGAAGGTTTCGATATGCATATCATTTTAAAATCTTTGAATACACGGGGGGTTTATAGGAAAACCAGAATGGTTTTTCCACCATCACGTCGAAACGGCTGGATAGATCTCAACCAAATTTCATATTTAGAGTATACTCATCCCGGGGAAGGTTTCGATATGCAAATCATTATAAAATCTTTGAATAGACGGGGGTTTATAGGAAAACCAGAATGGTTTTTCCACCATCACGGCGAAACGGCTGGATAGATCTCAACCAAACTTCATATTTAGAGTATACTCCTCCCGGGGAAGGTTTAGATATGCATATCATTTTAAAATATTTGAATACACGAGGGGTTTATAGGAAAACCAGAATGGTTTTTCCACCATCACGTCGAAACGGCTGGATAGATCTCAACCAAACTTCATATTTGGAGTATACTCCTCCCGGGGAAGGTTTCGATATGCATATCATTTTAAAATCTTTGAATACACGAGGGGTTTATAGGAAAACCAGAATGGTTTTTCCACCATCACGTCGAAACGGCTGGATAGATCTCAACCAAATTTCACATTTAGAGTATACTCATCCCGGGGAAGGTTTCGATATGCATATCATTTTAAAATCTTTGAATACACGGGGGGTTTATACGGAAAACAGAATGGTTTTTCCACCATCACGTCGAAACGGCTCGATAGATCTCAATCAAATTTCATATTTAGAGTATACTCATCCCGGGGAAGGTTTCGATATGCATGTCATTTTGAAATCTTTGAATAGACGGGGGTTTATAGGAAAACCAGAATGGTTTTTCCACCATCACGTCGAAACGGCTGGATAGATCTCAACCAAATTTCATATTTAGAGTATACTCCTCCCGCGGAAGGTTTCGATATGCATATCATTTTAAAATCTTTGAATACACGGGGGGTTTATAGGAAAACCAGAATGGTTTTTCCACCATCACGTCGAAACGGCTGGATAGATCTCAACCAAATTTCATATTTAGAGTATACTCATCCCGGGGAAGGTTTCGATATGCAAATCATTTTAAAATCTTTGAATAGACGGGGGTTTATAGGAAAACCAGAATGGTTTTTCCACCATCACGGCGAAACGGCTGGATAGATCTCAACCAAACCTCATATTTAGAGTATACTCCTCCCGGGGAAGGTTTAGATATGCATATCATTTTAAAATCTTTGAATACACGAGGGGTTTATAGGAAAACCAGAATGGTTTTTCCACCATCACGTCGAAACGGCTGGATAGATCTCAACCAAACTTCATATTTAGAGTATACTCCTCCCGGGGAAGGTTTCGATATGCATATCATTTTAAAATCTTTGAATACACGAGGGGTTTATAGGAAAACCAGAATGGTTTTTCCACCATCACGTCGAAACGGCTGGATAGATCTCAACCAAATTTCACATTTAGAGTATACTCATCCCGGGGAAGGTTTCGATATCCATATCATTTTAAAATCTTTGAATACACGGGGGTTTATAGGGAAAACAGAATGGTTTTTCCACCATCACGTCGAAACGGCTCGATAGATCTCAATCAAATTTCATATTTAGAGTATACTCATCCCGGGGAAGGTTTCGATATGCATGTCATTTTAAAATCTTTGAATAGACGGGGGTTTATAGAAAAACCAGAATGGTTTTTCCACCATCACGGCGAAACGGCTGGATAGATCTCAACTAAACTTCATATTTAGAGTATACTCATCCCGGGGAAGGTTTCAATATGCATATCATTTTAAAATCTTTGAACAGACGGGGGTTTATAGGAAAACCAGAATGGTTTTCCTCCATTTTCTCTTATACTATTGATTTTATGTAAGCTTCGTTTACCGTACGTGAAACGTCTCTTCATTATAAACAACTTTCGTTATGTTCATAATTTACCTTACTCTTTAAATGACGGAGAAATTTACAATTTTCTGTTGGTACCATGCTCTGCATTGAGTGACCGACAGACCGACAACGAACCTACAGGTTACCATGGCAACGTCTCTGACTGCATGCCAGCAGGAAAGTAACGTATTGCCATTTTCCTCATCATGCTTTTAAATTCGTGGTTGTTCCTTAGGTAGAAGGCAAGAGAGGCGTCAATCGGCCTATCTGCGGGATATTGGCGGAATATCGTTGGATGTTATAACCGCCTTCGAATAGATTAAGTAATAACACCATTAGTCATCTTCTTATTATTTGTTTACCTAGGAATCAATGGACCTAAATTTCTCCTCTGTTACCGCTTTATTATATCCATAACTCACACTAGCATAATTTATTGAGGGGCATTTGATTTTCCAATACATTAACTTGGCATTTACATATTTGTCGTTATCCGGCTGTCCTCAGTTATAATCCATTTTCTATTACTTTCAACTTTCTTAACTGTATTATTTTCTTCCTTAATTACGCCGTATGTACGCGAGTGCTACAAACTACTGGATGTATTTCCACCAATACTATATTTAGAATACACCTGTCCTTGATAGGTTTTAGGGCAAATATTGTTTCTAAATCCCTGAACTGACTGGGGGTTTATACGAAACCGAAACAGTGATTTTGCACTTCCACAAAATATACACAACCAACGTTAATTTAAATCTACCTGCCTTGGTAGAAATTAATTTCTAAACCTTTTTTCTCATGTGCATCATTTCGATACGAGGATTAATAAGGGAGATATCATTAACGGACCGTTTTTTTGTACAAGTCCCATCGGACTTAACTCACGAGCGGGTGCGTGTAAAACGTATTCCTTACAACTTGAAAACTACTGAAGACATTCGAACCAAAATTCATATTTAGCATCCACCTGTCCAAAGGTAGGTTTTAAACGTAAATAACATTTCATGTTCCGGAATGGACTGGCGGTTTATAGGGAACCGAAATGGTGATTTTACTCTTCCACAATATATACAGAACAAGATCAACCTGACTGGAAATCGACCAAACGTGATGGAATTCCACCTCTAAACCTTTTTTTCATGTGCATTTTTTCGTCAGGAGGATTAATAAGGGAGATATCATGAATGGTCAGTTTTGCAGGTTAAGTCCAGCGGACATAGCCAAAAAGGTGTTTTACATGGAGCAGATTCCTTATCTATATAAATCAAATCGTAACGACTGTGTGCCTCTACACTGACTATTTTGGTGACATTTTCGTACAGCTTTCCGTTTAAGGGGTAATAATGACCATCTGCATAATTTTTGGTTTAGTTTCCTGAAAGTCCTAATTTTTACCCGCCTCGCCCAAAATCCAGATTGCCGCATAATCTGCCAGAAGAAAAAGAAGATAATTGAAATTTGACAAAATTATACGTTTTAGCCTGTAACGAACGGAAAACATCCAAGATCATTAAATTTTTCACTTTTTATCCCCGAAGAATATCGAAATATGCAGGCAATTTTAATGATGGTGCAGACCTTCGGAAATTCCCATCACATAACAGATTGCACAATCTCCGTTCAGTTTGGAATGATCTACAACTTTGGTCTTATGACTTTCTGCCGTATCTGTATCCCTTTTACGTTTGATTTTTCTCTATTAATGGATGTTAAGTCAATTTGGAATTTTCACATGCATAATTCATACCTTCGATTACGTATATGAAATACAGAATCATCAAACTCTTCACGAAAATTGGCCCACCCAGTAGCCATATATGAGCCAAATGCTATGTATGTAGCTGTCAGATAATTATCCGAAAATTAATGTAATGTGAGATAATCTTACAAGAACGTTACCCTGTTCCACGTTTCTAACTCAATCTGACCCAAGAATTGATGACATACCATAGGACCAGCCATTTAGGCCACTAAATCCGGCGTGTCTTATGGTATAATCCTTTGTCGATATGACGTACGTTTAGTAGCAGTTAATCTGTAAATGAAGGTCTTCAATATTGTAAACACGCATATACTTTCGTATGTCGATCTATATATATTCACTGATGTCGATTTGTAGCGATCGAGAAAGGGTGGGTCTGCTATTGTAATCAGTACTCCCCACACCGACTTTGACTGGCAGTATGAAAGGGTTCCTTCTCCAACTCCTGTGTAACTGTCATTAGTAAGGAAGGTCTACAATTGTAATGAATAATTCACTTCTCGATTTGACTTGCAGAAGGCAAGTGAGCATGCAGTTTTGTTTAAAACTCCCCTACCCGATTGTGTTTGGCAGTAGGCAAGGATGCCCGCCATTATAAAGAAATGTCCTCATCTAAAATGTGACTGGCATTAGGCATAGTGGCCTGCTATTTTGATGGAAACTCACCAACTTGGTGTGACTGGCAGTAAGCTGGCTGGAAGTAGGAAAATGGGCCTGTCATTATAATGATAACTGCACAACTCAATTTCGAGTGATAGTAGGGTAATTGCCTGCCATTATAATAAAAACTGTAATCTGTCTGGAAGTAGGAAAGGGGGGCTGCCATTTTAACGAAAACTCCCCAAATCGAGTCTGTCCGCATAGTAGGCAATGGGGCTTGCAATTATAATGTAAACTTCCCAACTCGATTGTGAATGGCAGTAGGCAAGTGAGCCTGCCGTTATATCACAAATCCATAACGAACACTTTACATTGGAAACAACGTACGGGGACCTCCCCATGCTCTTCCTCGGATAACGCTAAGAGACATGCAATTTTAAAACAATCTTATTTACTGTATGCACACTATTTACTTCGATATTCGAATACAATGTAGAATACCGTAGCGAAGCACGGGTACATTCGCTAGTACATAATAGAAACAACTAGGCTACGCAACAAGTAGAAACTCAAACACTGGCATCAGATGCTACCATGTCGCTTATATAGTAAAAATTACGAACACTTTCACCAACAAAAAATCCTCCCAGTCCACAGGACCTCGGAAGGTCAGCGGTCTCATCATTGATTAACCAGACAAAGTAGACAAAGGTGCATACTCGACTCTGACTATGAGTTCTCAACAATGTCATCCTTCTGCATGACAATACCAGACCCCGTGCATCAGAGGTTCTACGGAGGCAACTTCAGGTCTGGGGAGGGGGTAAGAAGTACGAGAACAGGTGGTGGTGATCATTGTTTTAAGAGGTACAACTAGGCTGCCATGCTCTATTAACATCAATCAGAGGGAAAAATTGAAGTGGTGCGATACTTTGAGAAATGAAAGTTTCGGCCAAAGAAAGACAATGGTCACGAAGGGCGTGAAAATTAGACTCCGTATGCCTCCAATGTTCTATCACCATCGGGTCTGGAAAAATCAAGAGTTGAGCCAGGAAAGTAGGATATGATAGATGAAAGTGAGTATCCTGCAACAATTAATTGGGAGCAATTGCAAGACTCAGGCAAGGACCCCATGGTTTCCAACTCAGAGTACTGGATTTT
This sequence comes from Anabrus simplex, assembly GCF_040414725.1. Taxonomy (NCBI): domain Eukaryota; kingdom Metazoa; phylum Arthropoda; class Insecta; order Orthoptera; family Tettigoniidae; genus Anabrus; species Anabrus simplex. The sequence continues at coordinate 21,806,369 of NC_090270.1, read as the reverse complement.
CCCTCGTACTCTTAGATCCATCTCCTTGCGATTTTGACTTCATTCCCAAGTGAAAGTTGGAGAGTGTTTGGGACACGAGAGGACGTTGACAAGGCTGTGAACACGGTGAGGTGAGTGGTATCCGACGTCTCCGGTATCGCTGACAACCCAGGGGACTACTCTGAGAGGTCACTTTACTCTCTGAGAATAAGAACACCCTACACCTCGTAAACATACTCTGCATCCCCACGGCACCTTACTATCCCCCACTCTTACCTGCATATTTCCATTTGTCTGACAGTACCCGATTCGTGTCAAAACTATATTGCCACGACTTACGTCACAACTCTCGTATATTGCGTATTACCAGTAGTGAGAGCGAAGAGAGTTTGAAACTGAATTTCTACAAGCTAAATATATTAAATGTTTTCCGGAGAATTACGTTTTAAAATTTCTCCTAAACTCAGTCAGTGAAACGGCAATAAGAGGAACTTGTTTCTTGTATCTCGCTAATTTTATCCATCTTCCATACACTGCTGGAGCTGTCATTCGCCAGGATAAGCAGCTCAGATCGTTGAACGCTGGCCTTCTGAGCGGAAGTTGGTGGGCACCACTTGAAGGTATTCAATAGGACTGCTGCGTTTTGATTGATTTACTACCACGTAAACGAATCCTGCTGTACAAAATTCCGGTATCTCATTGCCTCCAAAAACCGTAATTATAGTTCTGAAAGTACTAACGTGAGGCATTTGGTGGCAACTTGGAGACTGTGTTGCCGTGTGTCACGTCAGACCACATCTCAGACATGTAAACTGATGACGCTACTATCAGATAGAGCTGGGAGCTCCATGTCAATACACAAGCCAAGAACATAACTGACGGCCATCTTGTGATGACGTCACGTTTTATCATCTACTTTAGAATAACATAAAACCAACAAAAATTGAGCTATAATCACTTTTCGCGTTACATGAAAGGCGTCATTTCTGTTTATTGCCGAGGATCTCCGACCCCAAATTGAATTAGGTTTCAAGTCAAGAAGGAATACGTCCGACCCTTCTAAAAATGAACGAAAGGAAGTGAACGGCCATGAAAAGGTCGGAGATGATAGACTCCATAGGTATAACAAAGAACTGGAGTTGAGCAAACAAGTCGGATAGAAAAAGGAAGGCCATCGCATATTCGTTGTTCTTTTGCATGTTAGCTATAATTGTATTACAGGTGCTAAATCACGCGTGTTATAATAGTGTATCTGTGGGCGCACTGGAGGGAATACCTACCAACCAGAAGAAGGGGGAGGCATTCTGTATGCGAACATCTCACGTTTCATATGTAGCGCGTCTTTTGGTTGCCTGGTTTGTGACTCAATCGAACTTGAAGGCTCACAGTTAGCAAATGAAGCATATTTGAATACTATTCCATTTTCTCGATAATTACTCTTCCAATTTTCAGAATTATTCCAGTTCTTAATTTTCTATGTCCGTAACTTTAATACTGGGAATAGAAAGCAGAGGAGTTCCATTTAAGAGAAACAAAGTGAGTACTGTAGAAATATTAGGCTTTCGGGTCTTTGCCGTTTCAAGAGAAAACGTTTCGCAGAGAACTTTGGTCCGCATCTTAAGAAGAAAATCTCGACTTTTCAGTTAGAGAAAGAATTTAACCTTTTTTCTTGAAACGGCAAGAACCCGAAAGCTTATTATTATGTCGACAGTTACGCGCCGTGAAAGCATAAATCTAAACAAAGTTATTACTGTTATTTCGGTAAATATTGACATCCAGTAAAGTGATACAAGTTCATTTATGAGATTCGTGGGGCACTGACGAAAATGCAAACAGATTTTTCAATATATTGAATACTTTGCGAGTATTTAAGGTGAATAAGGTCAAACAGAATGTTGTATCAGGATCACATGTTTGCAAGACATACGTGAAAACTATTTTTATTTTTCTGACTTTCTGTAGGAACTGTGATGGTATATTGTAAAACACAATACTTTTATGTAAGATAATACAATAGGTTGCTAACACACCCCGCAGTACAGTGGCTTGCTGAGAGTCACTCCAGTGGCAAGGCCAAGCAATCTGTTGTGACAAACACAACGAACAGAGCAGTAGAGAGGATCACGAAGTGGTTATTGCTATACTGAGTGGTCTCTCTGTGGACTACAAATACAGAAAATCTGCAGTCTGTTCTTATTGGAAAAATGGAGTTTTCTACAAACGAGTTGGTGGATTTGTTTCTTATTTACGTTGAAGCACATCGTAAATCAGAAGCCACCACCCGACAGCACAGAGAACGATTTTTTGATCACTACACACCCAATAAGTTGCTGCGTACCAGCGAGTACAGTATACTGGTAGTGTTTACCATTCTATCGAGACCATGGTCGAATTTTGTTAGCGGTAGACTGCTGGGGAAAATCCTGCTTGCTTTCTACCGTAGAGGAGGGACTCCGCCTATATATAAAAACCAATATACATACACTGTTGGGTTACATCTGTTTGAACTCTACATACAATTGCTATCAAAATTTTCTTTACCGGGCGAGTTGGCCGTGCGGTGAGGGGCGTGCCGCTGTGAGCTTGCATCCGGGAGATAGTGGGTTTGAACCCCGCTGTCGGCAGCCCTGAAGATGGTTTTCCGTGCTTTCCCATTTTGAAAAAAGGCAAATGCTAGGGCTGTACCTTAATTAAGGCTATATATGCCTCCTTTCCTCCTAGGCTTTTCCTAGTGCGAACTCCCACTTCTTGCTTCAGTTGATCAATGAAAGTATGTCGTAATCTTTCTCGTTGTTTCTTGCCCTCCAGTCTTCTGGTAGTAAGCCTCCGTGACGAAGTCTGTGCCCGATACAGGCGAGTCGTCTTTACCAAGCAGTAGTCTTACTTCACCAACTCGACTGAGTACCTCCGTATTTGTGACTTAATATGGCCAAGGAATCCTAAGTAGGCATCTCCAGCACCACATGTCAAATGCCTGAATACCACTTGTCGAGCTGGAATTCCCCCACTGAACAAGCTCTAGGCTGTTTGTAGAACACTGCCGTTGTCATTCCAAGACGCACCATGCTCCCCCAATACCTGTTCGAATGCCACACCAATGTTGACATCCTTCCTTGATTTACTTACCGACACATTTTTTTTGTTATATTGATTTTCATCGCATATGTGTAGTATCATTCGTTTGAGGGTTCTGAGACCACCTGCTATTATTGCTGGATCATCTACTAATTTCAGTGTGCCCACAATTCGACCTGGAACCTGTAGGCATGTGTTTGTCCCTGCTAAGGCTTCATTGAGGATTGCGTCAGCAAAGAAAAAACGTGGAAGAGACCTGGTGACAGTAAACATTCTGGACGAAATCCTTTGCATATTCTTGGCGGTTCTGAGTAGGTACGATCAATTCAGACTACTGCCGTTTGTCTTCTGAATAGATCTGCTACCAGTGCGATTACTTTTCTTGGACAACCGATCTTCTCCAATAAAATAAACAAATCATCCCACGCCACTCGTTCAAACGCTTTCTTATAAATAATCGATAAAGCAGGCATACAGAGTTCGGTTAAGGTTAATTGCGTGAATATGAACGAATATTTGAATAATCTACAATAATGATTAAGAATTCTATTTAACAAAGACATAGTAAATTCCAGTCTGTTAAATGTTTTTTGAATCATGTTAGAAAAACTCTTCATAATATTACAATAAGAATAATACAGAGATAGCGTGTCAAGAATTATATAATAGACAATATTGGTGTGATGTTGACTTCGTGATGTTGTGTTCGAACCGCACTGTCGGCAGCCCTGGTGGTTTCCCATTTTACACCATGCAAATGCCGGGGATGTACCTTAATTAAGGCCACAACAGCTTCCTTCCCACTCGTAGGCCTATCCCAAGGCCGCCATAAGACCTCTGCAGATTGTATAAAGACAATTTTGGACGTTGAGTCCTAAGGGATAATCCAAACAGTAGGTAAGCGACTTCTCATTTCCAGTCGCTGCCATGCATTTGATTGGCGACTGCCTTAGTGACGAATTATCCACTTTGCAAGTACGCTACCGTGAGTAATGCGTATGACTGCCAGCTATACATAAGCCGTGGCAGTCAGCAGTTGAATCTCTATTTATTAACTGTCACTGCACATTTAGTTACATTATTGAACCTTTTAATCTTTCTTCATTAAGGATCCATAAATCACGTCAGGTCACATCACCTCATTCACAAATGGACCGTTTTTATTTAACGTCGCGCTCGGCTTCAGGAGTGGAATCAATAGGTTCAGCCATTTCGATGAATTAACAACCAGGAATTATTGAGGTGTTGTGATCGTACTGCTCGATTATCACACGTCTCTAATCACTTGGTCCGGTCGCGGACATTTCAACGACTAGTATAGGTGGTGATTATTGTTTTAGGATGAAGTGCAACTTGGCAACCATTCTCTATGAGAAGGAAAACAGAAATGAAGGTTTCAGTAAAGTAAAGCGGGATGGGCTCTCACCGCTGTTGTTCAACAGTGCGCTAAGGAAGAAGTGTGGAACTGTATTGTTATTGCAGATTATATGGTCTTCTTTGATGAAACAATGGAGGAAAGCAAGGGAGAAAACCCTTGAACTAGAGAGACAGGCACCTAAAATAAGTCTTCACATCTCCTTCGAAAAAAAAAATGAAATCATAATAAACAAAAAAACGCCTACATAAATACTTCAAAGTCCAAGAACAAAATATCGAAATAGTAAAAGAGTTCAAATATCTCAGACAATGGATTAGTTGGAATGCTGTGGAATGCAAATGAATGGAATCCAGGAAAAATAAATTTGAACTGGACTTCCAACTAACAAAAGATACATGCAACAAGAAAACCCTTTCATGGGGTTCAAAATTAAACATGATAAAAACAGTGATTAAAACAAAAGCACTAAACGTGAATTTAAATGGACAGGTGGGGAAACCCGAGCTGAAAGAAAGGAACATTTAAAGAAAGATCATAGGACCAACATTTCAGGAAACTAAGATAATATACATCAATAATGAAACACTCTACAAGAAAATTGAAAAACTCTCAGATACTTTGCGGAAAAGGAGGATAAATTTTTACGGTCATCTTTTCAGAATGAACTTTAATAGATTAACTAAACACATCTTTGACTTCTTCCGTAATCGCAAACAAAACTAAAATGGTTTAAAGAAACTGAAACAGACCTACTAGAATTAAAAGTTACAGAAGCTACACTATTCGATAGAACAGATAAAGTAATAAATAAAGACTAAGATATTAGGTTCTAAGACAAATCTGCATTAAAAGCCAAACCTCTTATCTCGAAAGACGAGAGGAAAGGAAGATCAGAAAGAATGAATAAATACTGGGCACACAGAGAAATGATTGTTGCAACGTACGGCAAAGAGGGTGAAACGAGAGAAGAAGAAAGGTAAGAGAATGAAGGACTCTGTAGGCCTTCCAAACAGTGGAAGTCGAAAACAACCAGAGCTGACCAAGGGAGGTCGAACAGGAAAGACGAAAGCGAGGAGCCTGATTTGTTTCAGAGGTCCTCAGCCTCAAATTGGCCAAGACTGACTTGATACTAGCTCACACACCGCCATATTCAGCGTTCTTCGGGGAAAGAGAAGTAAAAGCAGAAGCTGTAAGCCCAAACTCCTACGACAGCCTGGCCATGGACACAAATGAATGGAAGGAATCACACTTCAAGTTGCGACATGTCTTCACAAGGACTGCCGTTCATGTTTTCCCCTTCAGAATTTCCCCCTGTAGCTGGGGGCGGTAGAATAACACCCACAGTATCTCCTGACTATCGTAAGAGGCGACTAAAAGGGGTCCCAGGGTCTTTGAACTTTGGAGTGTGGATTGGCTCCCACGAGGAACTTAGTTTAGTCCTAGCATTGCTTCCAGTTACTTCTGTCAAGCTCCTCACTTTAATCTATCCTATCCGATCTCCCTTGGTCAACTCTTGTTCTTTTCCGACCCCGACGTTATTAGGTTTGCGAGGGCTAGGGAGTCTTTCATTTTCACGCCCTTCGTGGCCCTTGTCTTCTTTTGGTCGATACCTTCATTTTTCGAAGTGTCGGATCTCTTGCATATTTTCCATCTGATTAGTGTTATATAGAGGATGGTTGCTTAGTTGTACTTCCTCTTAAAACAATAATCACCACCACCACTACAGAATCTGCGACCAAAGGGGATGTCACCAACGAGCAGCTCAGTACACCTGTGCATTGCGTTCGAAGCGCTGCATGGAGTATCACATACTCATCTGCCCAAATAGGACTAAATCAATAGCTGTCTATGCAAAGGATCGTCAACTGTTCTCTGCCTATCAGGAGGTTTTCTCATGCATTTTCCAAACCGACCTGTCTTCTGTCATCCTTTTAGTCTTCCATTAATTTTCACACAGTCCATCATCTGATACCTCTTTCCTCCGCTCAACCTTCTCCCTACAGCTTTTCCTTCCAATGCATGTGTTAATAAACACCAATCCTTCTTTCTCTTTTGAATGGTTTCCAGTATTGTCGTCCTTTCTTCACCTACTCTTTGCAATACTACTTCATCCTTAATTTGTTTTGTCAGATGATCTTGTCCATTTTTCCATACGAACATTTCAAGAGAGTTCAATCTTCTTTCTTCCTCCCTTCTCAGACCCATAAAGACCAACGCTCCATACAAAGCCCTTCACTAATCTCATCTTAAATAACTCACTCATCAGTACCCTTTGCTTCGTGAAAGGTTTCTTGGCCTCACCTCATCCAAACACTTCTGATTGTGCTTCCATAATATCTCAATGCAGATACTTGTTCTATTTCACCCGAGAGAGCTATCTTTGCTGCTACATCCTTCTTCTTACTCATAATCAATGCCTTAGTCTTTTTTCGGTTAATTTTCATACCAAAGTTTTCCACGATCTGCTCAATTTTTCCAGGATGATATTCATCATTTCCTCAGTTTCTTCTAGGACCTCTATGTCTTCAGAAAATCTGATGGATTCAATTTTCTTTCCTCCACATTAACACATTGTTTACCTTAATAACAACTTCGAATTATTTCCTCAACATATATACGAGTACTAAACAACGTTGGTGAATGTCAACAACCTTGTCTAATTCCTTTACCAGTTTGGCTTTCTTCCGACAAATCCACACACTGTTTCCAGTCTTTCGACCGGGCCAGAAATGGAATGAATGAAGTCCCTCTCTTGCAGCGAGGATAGGAAATGTGCCGGCTGCCGAAGCCTGTCGCACTCCTCTGGGGCAATGATAAATGACTGACAGATGAAATGAAATGGTATTGTGCCGTGTTGCTGGAATGAAAGGTGACAGGGAAAACCGGAGAACCCGGAGAAAAACCTGTCCTGCCTCCGTTTTGCCTAGTACAAATCTCACGTGGAGTGACCGGGATTTGAACCACGGAACCCAGCGGTGAGAGGCCGCTGCCTGAGCTAAGGAGACTACCGATAGCAAATAATAGTAATTTTCAATGATATTATTCTCCTATGTATACAGTATGTTAAATATTTAATAATAATAATAATAATAATAATAATAATAATAATAATAATAATAATAATAATAATAATAATAATAATAATAATAATAATAATAATAATCATCACTAGCTGTTACCCGTGGCTTCGCTCGCGTGAATTTCCTAGTTCGATAAAAGTATTCGTTCCTCGGTACTGCACTGATACATAATCTGAAAATCCCTAAAGTATAAAAACTGACGGAAAATGCGTTTCATTTACCACAGTTCATCTTGGTAAACCACGTTTGTGGTACTGCCTATTGGGGCTAAGATGACCAGGCTACTGTCAGAGCTGTACATGGGACAAGTAGTCCTCTTTCAAGTCAAAAAGAAAAAGTGTTTCTATATTTTAAAAGGAGATTGCAAATACTTACTTCCACGTCTGTAACATCTTCATTTTTTGTCATAACATGTTAAGCGTTTGAGATATACTCATTTTAAAAATTCACCCTCTTTTTCACTTATTTTCACCCCTTAATGTGGAGTTTCCAAAAACAAAAAAGTACGTGTTTCTTTATTTTAAAGGACATTCCATTTACCAATTTTCACCCCTGTTACATCTTCAGTTTTTGAGATATAAATATCCTCATAACAGCTATTCAACACAGTGTTCACCATTTTCACTTCCTTTTATCCCCCTAAAGTGGATTTTTCGAAAACAAAAAACACGTGTTTCCTTATTTTTGAAGGAGATTCCAAGTACCAATTGTCACGTCTTTAAATTGTTCGGTTTTTGATATACAGTTGTACTCATTTAAATAATTCACCCCTTTTCTCCCACTCAGCGACGGAATATCCAAGAATCCTTTCTCAGTGAGCCCCTACACTCTAATATAAACGCATCCCAAAACTTTAATTTCTTTATGTCCAGTAGTTTTCGTTCGGTGATGAGTCAGTCACTCAGTCAGTCAGTCAGTCAGTCAGTCAGTCAGAGAGGATATGTTATTTTGCATACATAGATTGTTATTATTAATTTTTCATCTCGTTTCGGCCAACTAAGGACCACGTCATTTCAGCTGTCTCCATCGCCGGGCTCTAACATATATTCAGTACTCCCGTAGTCGTTGCCCGTGTTGTTCCTTCCCTGTTTCTTCAGCTTCGGCTTTTGTTGGAAACTCTTGTGGCCTTGACGTTTCTTCTTAAGTGGCTTCCGCTGCTCTTTATCATAATGTGTGATGCCCACCTCTTGTAGATCTGTTTCCACCTCAATGAACCAGGCCCGTTTTATTTCTCGTCTTGGAAGTAGGAGTACCCTTCCAGGGCTCCTTCTCGTCACACGACCATAGAAAGCAATCCTTTTCTTCCTCATCGTATCGGTTATCTTTTCTACATTGAAATAGAGCTCGTCTTTGATGAGGTCCAAGATTTTCCTCGAAATGTTTCTTTCTTTGATATCAAGTTTCTCAATAAGGCCCTTTTTTGTTCATTGCAAGGCACTCGGCTGCATGGAGGGCCTCCGGGCGAATGACGGTGCAGTAGTGTGTGAACTTGGCGTTTAAGAAGTTTGATCTTTTGTTGTATACACATTTGGTTTAATAGTATGCAATTTCCATTTTCTTTTTATTCATATACTATTATGATTATTGTTTTGTTTTTCGAATTGAGCCTCTATGGACTGCTTGTTAACAACCAAATCTAATTTTCAGTGTTTGTGTCTTGCTCGTCTGCCGGCTTTGACATCCTGCCAGTATCCCTTGAGCCTTTCGATCAGCGCTTTCTTCGTCTCCTCCGGTAAAGGCCTCTCCGTCTTCTGGGTTCTATCTCCACCATAAAATCCTGATAGCTTTTCACATCCTTCTGAAACTAGCTCTGTCATTTATTTTATTATCCGTAATACCCACCTTTTTCAGATCTTTCCCACACTCTTGGAACTATCTCAACTTAGATGCCTTTGGTTTTAGAATATTCCAGATTTTCTTTGTGACGTGTCCATTATTCATGCGGAAGGTGTGCTCGTAAAACACCAAGCTCCTCTTTCCAATTGTCGTTCTTATTGGTTTCATCTTGCTGTTATTGTTATTATTCGGGAAACACTTATACATTTTGACTTACCCTCGTAGATCTGCGTTTCTGGAGAGGGTACTGCCCTATAGTGGGAGAAATGATCTATAGAACTGTTTCTGTACAACAGTTCAGGTGAGGAATGACCCTTGTAGAGAACTGTACGTGATGGACTACTCTTGTACAGCACTGTAGCCGTACTAGTATCGGTCCGGAGAAAGACAATACTGTATCTAATGGCTGGACTCAGGAATGCTGCAGTGAGAACCTGATATCGCTCTGTCCACAGTGGTTAATGAAATGCGAGCGGACTGGGTGGGCAGTGGGACACCCGACCTCGCCGACTCCCAAGTTGTATATGTTTACAAATACCGTAATTTCTCTTTTTTTAGAGGGTACTGGCTGATCAATGTGCTGTACACGGTGAGTCGCTTTTCGTAACGTTACTAGCGAGCTCTCGATCGAACTTGCACCTCTTTTCTCAAGTACCAGTGTCTGCTAAGATGACGGCACTGACTTCGTTTCTTCTAGACCTAATATAACAGTCATGGAGGGTGAAAACAGAACATACGCTGGGCTTTGAAAACCTAACACCGTCGAGGTCGGAAAGGAACGCGACTTGACTAGGAGAGCTCGGATAAGTAAGACGAAAGTGAGAAGCCTTCAGTTGAAGAAATGTCAGACTCAGCTAGGGGAACCGGGGATGTATTCTACCACTACTGTCTGGATCTGTGTTAATATCACATAAGCTGCATTCCACACGATGGTTTTGTGGTGTTCTGGCGTAGCATGACATCGGTTATGCAATGTAAACAGACATACATGGTGTCTAAATTATACAGACAAAAATCTCAGGGATGCTCTTCGTGTTACATAAAGAACGATGGCACAATTCGATTTGTGGAGAACATTTTTCTTTTCGAGAATATGAGGTTTGTTTGTCACTTCCGAACACTTCTGAAGGAAAGGAAAGGAAAGAAAAGGAAAGGGAAGGGAAGGGAAGGAAATGAAAGGGGTGGGAAGGGAAGGGAAGGAAAGGAAAGGAAATGAAAGGGAAGGGAAGGGAAGGGAAGGGAAGGGAAGGGAAGGGAAGGAAAGGAAAGGGGAGGGAAGGGAAGGAAAGGGAAGGAAAGGAAAGAAAAGGTGAGGGAAGGGAAGGGAAGGAAAGGAAATGAAAGGGGTGGGAGGGGCAGGGAAGGGAAGGAAAGGAAAGGAAACGAAAGGGAAGGGTAGGGAAGGGAAAGGGGAGAGAAGGGGAGGAAAGGAAATGTAAGGGGCGGGAAGGGCAGGGAAGGAAAGGAAAGGAAAGGAAAGGGAAGGGAAAGGGGAGGGAAGGGAAGGAAAGGAAAGGGAAGGAAAGTGAAGGAAAGGAAAGGAAAGGAAAGAAATGTAGAAATATATTTATTTAAAGTTAATTACAAGTAGGACCAGAGGTCCCTTTGGCTGTAACTAACTGCCACTTTAACTTAAATGTATCACCTAACATACAAAATCTAATGAAAGAATACATAAAAAGCGTAAGATACATTTTCCTACAGAGGATATAAGAATAAGATTAAAAACTAAACATCTAGGAGGTTACAATAATACTTTAACATTTCATAAACATACACTATACTAACAGACGAAACAGAAACCTAAGAAGTTTAAAGCCGATGATGAATTAAGAGTAAAACTGAGCATCTAAAATGTATCTAGGGGATTATGATATTTCGTACTATTTAATTAATTTGGTGAAAATTCATTTACATGGCTTAATAAGTGGAAAGGTAGCGGTATTTAAGATATTTTTTCTGAGTTCCAACACTACTTTGCTGAATTTCATATAGTTTAAGATCGTTGTATAATTGAGAGGCAGTGACAATGAACGACTTACTGCACTTGACCGTACGATGCTGTGGAACCTGAAGGGTGTTAGCTGTAAACCTATTGTCCCGGTCGTGCACTTGACTCATCTGGACAAAGGACTTGGTCAAATATGAGGGAGCATTAGATTTTAAAATTCTCAGAAGTAAACAAGCAGCTGAGTATGATCGTCTATCCCTGAGTTTCAACCACTCTGCGGCTTTGTAGTAAGATGTTACGTGACAGTCTTTACGAATATTGAAGACGAATCGAACACAGGCATTCTGAATACGTTGGAGTTTGCTATTATATTTCTCAGAGATATCGCTGTAAATTACAGCGCCGTAATCTAAAATAGGAAATACCATAGTTTGGATCAGCATCTTTCTCACCGAGAAAGGAAGATACGGCAAGTTTCGTTGAAACTGATGCAATATGCCAGACACTTTCTTGACCAAGTGCTTGGCATGAAAGGTCCAGGACAGAGTGTTATCCATTAAAATACCTAAATTCTTAACACATTCCTGATACTTGACTACAGAACCGTTTACAATTACTGGAGGAATGTCCCTGTTGAAAAGATTTGATAAGTTTCTTCGATATCCTAGAAAAATAGCTAAAGTTTTGTTTTCATTTAATAGTAAATTATGACTTAGTGTATATTGATGTAGTCTTTCTATATCTAGATTTATTTTACTAATACTTTCGACAACACGATTCACAGGAAAATGGTAATATATCTGTAAATCATCGGCATACATATGATGTCTCGTGTAGCGTAAAACTCCAGGCAGATCGTTTATATACAGCGAAAACAAAACGGGACCCAACACGGAACCCTGAGGGACGCCAGAATGCACACTTGACCACTTAGAAAAATTTTGTTTGTCAAATACTACACGCTGAGATCTCCCTTTCAAGAACGATTCAAACCAAGAGAGAGCTGATAGAGATATGCCCATTGTATGTAATTTAGTCAGAAGGAGGTCATGATGAACTCTATCAAATGCCTTGCTTAAATCGAATAATACCAGAAGCGTTAGTTCCTTTCTGTCCATTGCAAACTTGATATCATCGGTGACTTTGAGAAGTGCCGTCGTAGTGCTATGGCCTGTTCGAAAACCAGACTGAAATGTGTTAAGTATAGAATGAGTATTTAAATACGAAGTGAGTTGTTGGTAAACAATCCTTTCTAATCCTTTACCTAATATTGACAAAATACTGATTGGCCTGAAATCATCAAATTTTTGAGGAGAAGGAACTTTAGGAACAGGTCTTATATTGGCCATTTTCCATACAGCTGGAAATACTCCAGATTGTAAACAGAAATTATACAGGTGAGCTATAACCGGAGTGATTATATCCAAACAGTTCATTAGGAGGGGATGTGAGATATCATCTGGTCCAACAGCCGTGGTATTCATGCTCTTAAATACCTTGACTATATCCTCAGGGTAAATGTACGAAAAGTGAAAGAGATCATGTTGAGGTTCATTTGTGTTCATGTAACTATGAATAATTTCGGATATTCTGTGAGAATTGTTCACTGGTGAGATCTTTAAGAAATAATCATTTTGCAATTCTGCAGATATGAATGAGGAAGTATGTTCCGAATTTTTCTTAGCAATACCTAGTGATTTTATAGTTCCCCAGAGAGCAGACGGAGTTGTTCTCTTAATGAACAAAGAATGCATGTGTTTGACTTTAGCATCACGGATCGCGAGTTTGGTTTTATTACGCAAGATGCGAAAGGTTTCAAAGTCTTCAGGTTTCCTGGTTTTGATGTGCTTTCTTTTTGCCTTGTCCCGCGCAGAGATTAATTTCTTTATTGTAGACGTTATCCACGGGTTAGGTGGGTGTTTGGCTCGAATTAGTTTTAATGGGGCATGCTTGTCGTACAACGCGGAAATTAAACTATTAAATTTGATGACTTTATCATCGATATTACGCTGAGAAAATACGTCATACCAGGGAGCGGAAATTACGTCTTTTCGAAAATCTTCAGGATTAAAACTGCGGAAATCCCTAAATGTGATCCATTTTCTTTCATATTTGGGTGTCGATATAGAGAAGACAGCATATAGCATATCGTGTCCAGAAAATCCACTCGCTGGGGTCTGCCCAAATTTAAGAAGGGTATCATTACAATTTGAAGCTATGGTATCGAGATTAGAATGACAATATGCAGTATGGTATGTGTCATCAAATGGTATTCTAGTTAAATTGCATGAGTCAAGTGCATCATCGATTACTACAGTTTCCGAGGACCCTGATCCAAAATGCCCATTCATATCACCTGCAAGTATAACATATTTATAATGAAAAACGTAATTATACATCGCCTCTACAAACGAATCCATGAAACCAATTTTGGGAGGACGGTAGATGCATGAAAATAATACTTTACCTATAGGTAATTCAAGTTCTAGGAAAATATACTCTGGCTTACGACAATATTCTGCAGGGGAGGTGTGAACTATTTTACATTTTATATTGCTCCTCACGTACACAGCCACCCCTCCTCCTCTCTTGCCCAATCTATCGTTTCTATATAGATTAAAGCCAGGAATGTTAATCTCTGAATCCGGAATTGACCCCTTGAAAAATGTCTCACTTACAGCAATAACGTTAATATTTGAATCAACAAAGCAGTCAAAAAACTCATCGAAATGTACCTTATCAACTAATGACTGAGCATTTAAGTGAATTATTTTCAAATCAGAGGGATAGGTTTCTGATAGATCTTCAATGATTTTGTGAATTTCAGAACACTTAAGTTTAGAAGACATACTTGAATTTGGCTGGTTGCAAAATTCCAGAAAATTAATATTCAGTTATAGGTCCTAATAAAATTACATACAGTTTTAGATTACCTGAAGCAAAGTAGAGAAGAGAATACTGAATAGAACATACTAATTTAATTTCAGCGAGGAGAGATCTTTTTAAGTTCGACAGTATTTCTCACACGGTGTTTAACACCCCCTTGTAGTACGATAATTGTGCCATCAGAAGTCCACACCTGCTTTTCGCCAAAGATGGAAATTGCCTGTTTCAACAGATGATGTCTGGTAGAGGTAAGATCTTCACGAATCGTCACCTTGGATCCACGTAACAGCCTCTTCGCACGGAAAACTGCCGATCTCTTGGTGTAGGAGACAAATTTACATATGATAGCCCTTGACTTCCCAGACCCAGGGGCACCAACCCTATGCGAGCGGTCAATATCTTCAGCGCTTAAGGGGACTTTCAATTTTTGGGCCACATTGAGCACTAAGTGAGTTGTATCCTCACCAGATTCTTCGGGCAACCCAAAAATTCGAATACTGTTTCGCCTTTGGTATTGTTCAATTTCGTCCATTTTATAATTCAATAAAGACTTTAATTCCAGAATTTCATTTTCGCGAGCTTTTAACTCATTTCTTAAATCGCTGATAACTTTAGAATTGAAGTCTATTGTTTCTTTTAGTTCTTCACAAACTTTTTGTGCGAGAACTGTTACCAAGGGTTGAAGGAAGTCGCTATTTTGTAATAAGTTCCCCACTATACCTTGCACCAGGGTCACAATCTTGTCTTCAGTTAAATTAGTGTTACCTGTGATGTAGGAGGGCTCTGTGTTCGGCATGTTGGTGTTGCCGCTAGTTGGTGTTGTGAGGGAGAGCTGCTCACTTACAGCTGACGATCGTGAGGCCCGGGTCGAGCCAGATTGAAGGGATGGCGCTGCTTCCTGCGAGGTGGTGGTGGTCCCGTCAGTCTCCGAGGGAGAGCGCTTGCGTTCAGCCGAAGGTAGAGTAGCAGAAGGGTGGAGGGTTGACCGTGTTTGTGAACGCTGTCTGGTAACAGTTGACAAGCGTGATGTGGGAGTCGTAGCTGCTCCCTGACCCTGGACAGCTGAAGATCGCGCCACATTTCTTCTGTTTTTCTTACTTCCGGCCATACCTAACCTAACTTCGAAACTTATGGATTTAAAAGAAATAAATGCTATATTTCCACAACGAGATACACTGCCCTAACACATTCACAGGTCACTTTCACTTTACTAAATCAATGCTTACACACAGGACCGTACTAAGAGTACTATACACCTTCAAAACACCTGGAATTATGAGCCGCAAATTACGCCACCATGACACTTGTTACAAAAAGGTTAGGAAAGGAAAGGAAAGGAAAGGAAAGGAAAGGAAAGGAAAGGAAAGGAAAATTCTGGAGCTCTACCTTAATTAAGGCCTCGGCCGTTTCCTTCCCATTCCTAGCCCTTTCCTGTCCCATCGTCTCCATAAGAACTATCTGTGTCGGTGCGACGTAAAGCAACTTTCAAATCTTCTTATTTTGTCATTTCTCTTTGTCCCATTGCTTTCTTAACCACTAGCAAAACACAATCCTCTCACAAAATTCCACTATTGGGTCCACAAATCTGCATTATACAGGACGGCCAGTCACAGCAACATTTTGAAATTCAAGAAAAGTGGTTGCAGCCTCGTGTGACAGTAATGCAGATGGAGAGTAGAGTTAAGTGGGCCAGAGACGCTGTGACTTGCAAGAAAGAATGGGAATCTGTGATTTTCAATGATGTAAAGAAATACAATATGAATGATCCTGATGGTTGGTCATACTACTGGCATCACCTGAGGATCAGACAACAAGGGAAAAGTCTCTGATGGTACGTAGCAGATTTGGTTATCCTCAGATCATATGAAAGCCACCGACTATTATGAACTGGTTGAAGAATATATTTTACAAATTGCAGACGAGATTGGTACAGAGTTCTGGGTATCCATACAAGTCAAAGCTTCAAGCCATCGCGTCACGTTCACAGAATAATTCCAGCGTAAATGTGTTTAAATAATGGACTGGCCAGCCATTTCTCCAGACCTTAACCTTATTGAAAACTTGATGGGGAACTTTTTTCAGGACTATATATGACAAAGAGAAACAGTATGATCATGTCGAAGAACTAAAGACACCTATCATTTGTGCATGAAGGAAGATTAGTATTTATCTGTTACAGAACCTTGTTGAGGGTATGACTGGCCGTGTGTTTCAGACTGCTGTGAAACGCGCCTTATTTCTAATATTATGATATGAAGGAAAAGTAGATGTTTCAAGAACTGTTAGATAAGGTTTAAAGAGACTGTACGAAGTGTATTACACTAGTAATGCCGCGGCTGGCAATACGTGGAAGTTGCTTTCATAAAACTGCAGGCAAAGCTTCATAACTCTCTGTAATGTGCTATAGAAGCTCGTAAGTAATGCCGTGTTCATTTAATTAACTACTAAATTGTAGTGAATGTTGCTGAAACGCATGAATATTCATTTCGTCTGCGAGAAGCTTAATCTGTGTGTCGATATATTGCGCTCGTTCGCCTGCATTAAGCGCTGGACTTGCGCTACATTTAATATGCACGAAGAATTGTATTCTTTATAATGATGCTGTTCTGCGATATGAACTCTGTTTCTGATTAAACCAATGCTGCTCTAGACAAAGGAAGCTGGAATGTTTGTAATTACGAGAACACATGTTCTGGAGAGAACCCTATATTTGATTCAGAAGGCTGTGGATGCCTCATCGTCAGCTGGGATTGATCGTTCAATACCTTCGCCTCTGTTCGGCAGGATACACACCGAGAGGGTGTGGACTGATTCATTCTTAGCTCTTTAAAGGTTGAAATTGTGAAGAAACATCAAAGTCGCTCGAACACAATTTGTAATAAGAAAATTTAAGACATATAAGACTTAAAATAAATACGTTAATAACGTTAATAATGCATTTCTTCTCTTATGATCTATGGAGTGGGAAATTCCTTCACATTCAATATGCTTAAAATGGTCAATGAATGGGAACGCTTCTAATCAATCAGATAATCGAAGGTTTCTTTCGTTCGTTGAAAAAAATTCAGGCAAGCAACTGAATGTTCAAAACATCCTTGGATTTATTTATTTCATCGTGTCAGAAACATACATTATACTTACAATTACACAGGACAATAACAAATCTGGTACTATAATCATTAATCCTTTCTGATGATGGCAGGCAACGATGTGATTTAAGCTGTACATAAGTACAAAATTAATTAAATGTTGTGTGACCAATAAGCGGCTAATTTACATGCTTCCAGAAACAATACAATCCTACGGATAAGAGCTACGAACTTTAGGTAAATAAAATATAGTAAAGTATGAGAATGTATTCTTTATTTCTTTCTAAAAATTACAATCCTCTTCTTAATCATCGTTACTCATTCGATTAGATTAGCGGTTTGCCTTTTTCTACCACTACGAGCGCTAATGTGAGTTATTGCAGAGTTTCACTTAACCCCTTATAACTACATTTTTCAAAAATCAAAAACAGCTGAGAGTGATGAACCCAGGAACACATTACAGAAATAATTATGTAAATAAGTCAATTTGGCTAGGATTTGTATTAGAAAGAAAACGAGTAAAGAAACATGCGATTTTGGGCTGTTTCTTCGGAACTGCATTTAGCCGGAAGTGATTTTCGAAATTTGTTTTTTTAGACTCAAAATTTGATACCTTTCCGGGCCCTTTATCCCTTCAACGTTCGGCAGAATTGAGGAAATTGCTTAATTTTACGTTCTTGGTAGTGTGGGGACCGCCGAGAAATGTTGTCAACATTAAAGAAGCTTATTTTCAAAGTCTCGTTTGTACTGATATATGTTTGGTGTTGTACTCAGGGTTGTTGACAGAGCTGTAAAATCAGACTTAATGTGATATCGAGAAAATAATGTTACAATAAGTAAAGCAGGTTGTGTTAATGGCTATGCTGCAGTTTTTGGATGATAAATATAATTTTTATCGTGAAATTCCCGTTTGAAACTTACACGTTAGGTGACTACCTGATTACACAGTGATTTTTCACCATGTATTTTATCACACAATTTGTGCCTGAATCATAATAATTGTACAATAAATAAATAAATTAATGCTATTTGCTTTTAGTCCCACTAACTACTTTAACGGTTTTCAGAGACACCGAGGGGCTAGAATTTAGTCCCGCAGGAGTCCTTTTACGTGCCAGTAAGTCTAACGATACGAGGCTGACATATTTGAGCACCTTCAAATATCACCGGACTGAGCGAGGATCGAACCTGCCAAGTTGGGGTCAGAAGGCCAGCGCTTCAACCGGCTGACGCACTCAGCCCGGCGTAGAATAAATTTGGGTGTTGAACTGATAAATGGATTACTCCCTGATTTTACATGATTTATTTTCAGTAACATCCCTTTCAGAATGTTGGAAAGACTAATTTTTTCTTCTCCTGTAAAATTTACATGTTATTACTTTCTATCTTTCCTATGTCATTGCCACAACTTGCTTTACGTCGCACCGACACAGATAGGTTTTATGGTGACGATGGGACAGGAAACGGCTAGGAGTGGGAAAGAAGCGACCGTGGCCTTAATTAAGGTACAGTCACATTATTTGCCTGGTGTGAAAATGGGAAACCACGGAAAACCATCTCCAGGGCTGCCGACAGTGGGATACGAACCCACTATCTTCCGAATGCTGGCCGCACTTAAGTGACTGCAGCTATAGAGCTCGGTGTGTCAATGCCTTAATCATACTACAAGCTTCAGAAAAGACTGCTGATTTCTGCGATATAACTGTTTTCCACATAAACGAAATTCAAAAGTATTATTAAGAACAAAAAACCGAATAAAACCCGAAGAAGTAAATTTAAATCCGTAAAATCATGTATTGAAATTTTCAGTTTGTGATAGTTCAGCCAAAAATTGTTGTCTGCGGGTAGAATGTAGAAAATCGCCTAATTTAATTTTTCATCTGAAACATGATTCAATGGGCTTTTTAGTTTTCCCCTAAAGTGGCCATATAAATGTCGCTGAGTTCTTCCTGGTGGCGCATGCCAGCGTAGGACACAGGACCCGGTAAGTGACGAGTTGGCTCGTAGGTCATGGCAATTTTTTGTCAGTGAAATGTTTGCGTAATTAAAAAGTTTTGGCAGCGTGTTTTATCTTATTCGACAGATAATTGTGTGCTCTACGAATATTGTGTGCCGCTAACAGTTTTGTTTGTTTTAGGTCCTAAAAGTGGAGTGTTAAGTTGACAAAAGGGAGCATTTTCGACTCCTGCTTTTCTGTGCCAAAGCCACAGAAGCTGCTCGAGAGATTTGTGAAATGTATGGCGAAGAAGCGAAGTCTCTCAGGACGTCTCAAAATTTGTTTCAGAGACTCAAAGACAGCAATTTCGACCTCAAGGACATGCATCGCTCCGTTCATTTCGATGAGGAGTGACACTATAGACCATACTGGACACTTCCCGTACTAAACTGAGGTACATGCTGACAGTGGCGCACCTGGCGGCCCGATCAGGCGGCAAGATTGAAACTACAAGAGTTGCATGTTAAATTTGATAAAGACCGGACGAGTTGTGGTTAGGGGAGCGCAGCTGTGAGCTTGCATCTGGGAGATAGTGGGTTCGAGCCCCGCTGTCGGCAGCCCTGAAGATGGTTTTCCGCGGTTTCCCATTTTCACAAAAGGCAAATGCTTGGGCTGTACCTTAATTAAGACCACGGTCGCTTCCTTCCAATTCCTAGGCCTTTCCTATCCCATCGTCGCCGTAAGACCTAACTGTATCGGTGCAACGTGAAGCCCCTAGCAAAAAGAAAGATTGAAATAATTAAACTACATAATAATTTTTACTTTGTTCTACTGCGAAAGTTGAATGTTAATACTGATAGAAATAATAAAACTCAATAATGATTTCGTTTTGCCCGAATCCTTGGCTGAATGGTTAGCGTTGAAGCCTTCGCTTTAGAAGGTCCCGGATTCGATTCCCGGCCGGATAGGGGATTTTATTGGCATCTAATTAGTTCTTCTGGCTTCGGGACGAGGTGTTTGTGTTTATTGCAACATGTTTCTCTCCATATTCAGACAACACACTACACCTCTAACTACCACAGAAACGTGCAACAGTGATTACAAGATATTGTATTTTTTTTGCTAGTGGCTTTAAGGCGCACCGACACCTTCTTATGGCGACGATTGGATAGGAAAAGCCTAGGAGTTGGAAGGAAGCGGTCGTGGCTTTAAACAAGGTACAGCTCCAGCATTTGCCTAGTGTGAAAATGGGAAAGCACGGAAAACCATCTTCAGGGCTGTCGACAGTGGGATTTGAACCTACTCAAACTCACAGCCGCGCGCCCCTAACCGCACGGCCAACTCGCCCGGTAGACCTTGTATTTTTAGATGCCTAAAATAGAAACTCAAATAGGTTCTAAAATATCTTTAGGCAGCTTCACTTTTATGTATTTTAACAGGCATCAATTAAAATACCATGTTTATTTTCCTAAATTGATAATAACTCTTTAAGGGGAAATATAAAACAAGTTTCACTCACCTCTTTCTGCAAAGGTCACAGAATATGATTTTATCGCCCGATTTGAATGAGGAATCTCCTGTAACCACTGTTTAATTAACGACGACTTCGAATCTGACACTTTCGGAATAATTCATAGTGTATAGTGCACTCAGTGTCAAGGCCGTCCCGCTAGGTGCGCTAGCAATCAATGTCTTGCGATATCTCGCAAAGTGGCACCTATTTTCTATAGTGTATTTGACTAAATCTCCTTATTCACGAAGATCCACGACAAACTACGAAGGAATTGACAGAGATAATGGAATGCTTCCACAGTACCTTCACTCGATGGGAAAGGTTCAAAAGTTGGAGGCATGGGTTCCGCAAGCTTTGAACGACAACAACAAAAATCAACGAGTCGCGATCGCTGCTGGTTTGGTTGCCCGTCATCGGTCAACTCATGGACACATGAAGCGACTCCTCTACCGAATTGTTACCAGCGATGAAATGTGACGCCTGTATGCCAATATGAAACAGCGCAAAGAATGGCTTAGCTGCAGCAAAACCGGGCGAGTAGGCAGTGCGGTTAGGGGCGCGCAGCTGTGAACTTGTATCCGGTAGATAGTGGGTTAGAGCCCCGCTGTGGGCAGCTCTGAAGATGGTTTCCATGGCAATACGAATTGCTTGATCGGAACCATTTTCACACCAGGCAAATGCTGGGGCTGTACCTTAATTAAGGCCACGGCCGCTTCCTTCCCACTCCTAGCCCTTTCCTATCAAATCGTCGACGTAAGACCTATCTGTGTCGGTGCGACGTTAAGCCAATTGTTAAAAAAAGAAAAACCTCCAGAAAACGGGCGACACCGCGATTCAAACGCTTGGCTGGAAAGTGCTGCCACATCCTGCGTATTGCCCGACTTGCCGCCTCTGGATTTCCATCTGTTCCGACCCCTCTCGAATGCAATGCATGGCGTTTCGTTCATTAATGATGTGGAATTGAAGGCTTGGTTGGGCGATTTCTTCGAGTCGAAACCAGGTGATTTCTACCGTCGAGGCATTGAAAAGCTTGTTGTTACGTGGAAAATGGTGCTGTGCGTATGGTGAGACTGGGAGGGCATGATCCAATACGAATTCCTTCGTCGGAACCAAACAGTGACTGTGGAATTTTACGTCCAGTAAATGCAACGAATCAACAACGCTTTCCAGCAAAACGACCTGATCGGTGATATGGCAACAAAATAAACCCCACCCTCACATTGCCAGTATGATGACCAAGCAAACTATTTAAACGCTTGGCAGGAAGGTGCTGCCACACATCAATCGTATTCCCCGACTTGCCGCCTCCGGACTTCCATCTATTCCGAAAAAAGAACTATTTTAAAGAAAATGTGGACCTGGAGCGGACTGGCTTCGAGTGCACGATCAGCGTTGCCAATCCGTGTTCAGAAGTATGTGACTCTCGACCATCTGTCGCTTTGCTGTTCCCATATCTGACAACACAGCTCACCCGCCGCAGGTTTCCGTTCTCAATATTACACACATGTGTTGAACATGTTAAAACAATTATTTTCTTGAACAGGCACAGGTAGATATAGTACTTCACTCGGCGAGTTTTGGTTCCAATTTTGCGTCAACAAATTTAGGCCTGGCTTCTGCCGCACAACCACACATCCACAGTTCTATCCCTTCAGGCAAGCAACTCAATGTTGAAAACATCCTGGGGATATGAGCTGCGAATTTTAGGCATGATAATGTATGAGAATATTCTTTATTTATTCCCAAAATTTACAACCCTTTCCTTAATCATCGTTATTCTCTCGATTAGATCAGTCGGCCGTGATTAGATTAGCAGTTTGTCTTTTTGTACCACTACGACCGTTAATGTGAGTCAATGCATTGTTTCACTTAAGCACCACTACGAGCGCTAGTGTGAGTCAATGCATTGTTTCACTTAAGCGACACTACGAGCGCTAGTGTGAGTCAATGCATTGTTTCACATAAGCACCACTACGAGCGCTAGTGTGAGTCAATGCATTGTTTCACTTAAGCACCACTACGAGCGCTAGTGTGAGTCAATGCAGAGTTTCACTTAAGCCGTTAACTACATTCGGTGTGGTTGTTTTTCCAAAAAATAAGAAAAAACGCCTGAGGGTATTGAAACAAGGAACAAATTACGGAAAGAATTATGTAAATAAGTTAAATTGGCTAGGATTTGAATAAAAAAGAAAACGAGTGAAGAAACAAGCGATTTTAGGCTGCTTTTCCGGAACTCCATTTAGGTTGGAATTGATTTCCGAATGATTTTAGTTTGATAGAGATATCCAAGACTCCTAATTTGAAACCTTTCCGGGCCCCTTAGTCCTTTAACGTTCGGCACAATTGAGAAAATTGCATAAATTTACGTTTTTGTCGTATTTGTACCCCTCCTTTATCTGCTAAGAAATGTTTTCAACATTAAAATGCAGGAACAACAGAAACACAATCTGCCAGGCCTGCACCAAAATTGCGGTCAATGTTGACGAGGCAAACGCGACTTGTTAGCGCACGTCGACAATTGACTCACGCCCCGCGGAGTCAAGGAATAAAAGCCGTAGAAATTACTCCACGTCGTCCGATCAAGATATTAGATGTACCACAGTTAACAAATTGCAGCCAATTGCTGTCTAGCAGTTCATGGGGCATTCTTAAATGATACATTTTAAATTCCACACATACACCAGTCATAGATGGCTGTAGGTATACCAGTCCCCTTTAATTTATACCGCCACAGCCAGAGCGTGGAAACGGAATATTACAGACATATTCTGACAAATACTGATGTGTAGAAACCCTACTGATGTGTCCCTCGCGTGACGGAAGTGACTCTACAAATTGTGCGGTGACGTCTTCACCGCTTTTAGCACCACCTCCGTTACCTGTGACGGTACGACTAAGTGCTACCTGGATGAAGAGGATTAGAAAGTTTTGTGTTGTCGGGAAAACACTTTAACTCACGTAGCACGGCGGAGAAGATTCGTATCGCGGAAGTAGAGATGGAAGATAAATTATTCGCAAACTTTCTAAGTCAGACTGTGGGCAAGGCACACTCTTCAATAAGCTCTGTTAAATCTTCCGGAGAATAACATATTCTAAAGAACAAGGCTAATTCTGAGAATGTTTCACCAGAAAATTCTTAGCATCATCTAGTTATTTAAAACTTTCCGAAGACCTAGGATATGGTTCTCAGCAAGGGGCACAATTAGGGTGACCAGCTGAAAATTAATGAGAACAGGAAAAACACCATTTAAGAAAGGGGGGGGGGGATGCCGGAAAGAAAAGGACACAAAAATCCTCCACCAAGTGTCTCAATTTAGACATATATTCCAATTTTCACATACATAAATAAAATGTATCCATATTATAAAGTAAACTAGCATGTGTCTGCATCTTCGCCTGCGTTTATTAATTCAGCTGTTAGATGTATTTAAAACATTTACTTAAAAAGCATTATAGCATTATGCCTATATATTGTGACATTTTGGTCTACTGTGATCGGCCGTGAATTTTATAAGACCGGACTGTACCCCAGGTGTCTCGCGCGACGTGCCGACAGGGAAATACAAAGGGATGATTTTTTTTTGTTTATCTTTGGTGTAACCTGCTGAGGAGTGAAAGACCATGTTATTACCACGAGAGAAGACGAAAAAAGTTTTAATACAGCCGAACCTTTCACCCACGACAAGTATTACATTTAAAATCTTTCGTCAGATTACCACGTCAGATCCGACATCCTAATAGTCACTCTCCAACAAGTATGCATAAAACCGTGATACCATACTTCAGGAAGGCACGAATAGTAATAATTGTAAAGTAAGTTAATTAGGGAATTAATTATATAATTATTTAACAAGAAATTAACAGACATCTCAATTACAACACCGAGGAATTCAGGATGTCAATTAAACCACGAGGTGTGACGTCAGAGCTCGGAACATCGGTGGTGAGCTAGTACTGGAATATTCTCATTCATTCTCTCAAGTCTGTTTCGCTGCTGTTCTCTGCTGACTGCGTGGTTGCTCGGGAAGCTACTACAGAAGGTCTCGTACAAGCCTGGACAGCCGTCATTCGCTCTACGAGGGGAGCAGTGTTATTTCAGTGCGGCTTTAGCAGATCATTTCAACATCTTAACAGACGTCAATAGTGTTAGGAAAGAAGGCACGTATCATCCTTTGCTAATTGTGAAACCACGAGTTCGATGCATTTGTGTTAATATTTTTGTGAAAGTTTCAGCGTACTACGAGTAATACGAGTTCGATACCGGCCAAGGAAATGGAAGCCTGCAGTGTGAAGTTCGTGTGCCTTGGAGACATCGCTTGGATCACGATGCAGCACTAAAAACCCAGAACCGACGCCAACGGCGTCCTAATGCCTTGAATCCTGCCTAGAAGAACACCATGGTCATCAAGACATCCAAGTTAAGTCGACATTTCATTTATACTGGGTATTATCTGTTCTATGTAGCTGTAATATGTAGTTAACTTTCTTCTTGAAGGGATTATTAATTGTACAGTAGTTTGAGTAGCTTTTTAGTATCTTTACCATGTTAGTTTCTTGCATTATTCGATGTTGGATTTGCAGTTTCACTTACTACGTGATTTTAAGGTGGATGATGACAGGGTGTCAACATCATCGGCCATGCGGGTTTCCAATAGTAATGTCATCGGACATGTATCTGATTTAAATATCAGCCATCTACTAACCTTTAAGGAATTTTACATTTCTATTCGGTTACTGTGATATTGAGGATTGTGTAAGCGTGATATTTTCATTCTTCGAAATGTATTTCTCTTATATTTTGGCCAAAAGTGTTTGCTATATTTCACACGAGGCAACAGGCTCATCTGACATATTAATGCTGTGCTAACGATACGGATAGCTTTCTTTGAATCCAATTTCATACTTTTTTTAAGGAAGGATAGTATCTTATTATTATATTTATATGTGGTTCAAGTCATTTATGTAAATGTTCCCGTAATATTTTGTACGGATGTTGCGAGTTATTTTCGCTATTTTTACCTCTCACCTTGTGCCATGTGGTGAATAATGGCATGAATTATGCTGATTTTATGTGCTTTTCGAAGGCGACTCTTCACGTCTCTATGGATAGAGGCACATTTAATATATATTTTGCGATGTTGAATGCATTGATGAACGGAGATTTTGGTATAATTTATCGTCGTTTGACGTATGTGCGAGTTGTTGTTTGTGAGCGGTAGGCGATAGCGTCTTCGTTCAATATTGAATCACGAAGTAAACCACATGTCTTCCTTCAAAATAAAATTGAGTGTATGAGATAGTTATTTGTCATACTGGATGAGCGTCATCACCAATGATATTAAATCGAAGTTGTATAATATTATTCACTTCCTCAATATATGCTAAATGTTGGTAACGTAGAGTTCGATACAGATTGGCAATATATTTTTTTTTTTCAGTCATCATTACCTAGATTGTTTGTACCAGGTGGATTTTGTACAGGTACAGATCATTATTTACAGGAGTCTGCTATTCCCAGGAGATGATTGGTCAACGTGCGGACAGATGTATATTTGTAAATATACTCTTAGTTGTAGTGGGTTGTAATTGTTTTTCCTTGGTGGATGATGGTAATGGGAGATCATTTCGTGTAATTTTATGTTGTTATTCCACAGGTTGTGTGACTTAATTTTGTTGTGCAATATCGATTTTTATGTGTAACCATCGTTGTTCCGAATTTCGGCATTGTCAGGATTATGACACATGGTTAAGGATTTAATTTAAATTATTTTTTTTTCTTTCTCTCATTTTCTTGCCTACTTTGCCACGTAATATCACGTGTATTATGTTACAACGAGCAGACAATTATTGAAAAGTCGATTTAAATTGGAAAGTAATTAAAGTAAAAAGTGAAATTAAGCGATAGAAGTAATTCGTTAAAATTCTTTGTATTTTCATTTTTATTCATTTTTTAAAATTTTGCTCAGTCATAACTTCAATATCTAAAATCTTGTTCCAGATTTTCCGGCATGAATTGACATGCGTGCGAGCATCATTCTCTAGAAAATCAAAGATAACATTCAAAGCAATATTCACAAAACAATGTGACATGGACGAAACAATTTTGTCAGAATTAATAAGAATTCATTAACTTGTACCATCTCATTTGTTTTAATTTTTGGATGTACAGCAAGAGTTGATATAAAATTAAATTTTAGCGATCATTTCACATAATCATCATTTTAAGGAAGGAATTATTACTTTTGGAATAAATCATCCACCATTTATTTGGATTTGATGGTTCATTATTTACGAATATCTGCCCATCTCCTTAATCCACACCATTTTATCATGGAACATGTCAATCCCTTACTGAGCACCCCTGAGAGGGTCGCGTGCCTCCAAATGCTAGTCGTGGCTTAAACGGGCAGAATATATATTAACACACATAGATTTTACATAAATTGTATGAATTACATTATTTCACTTTGAATTATGTTGTTACTTCCAACGCTTCAGATACCGGGTTGGTGGATGGCACAAATA
The DNA here is from genome assembly GCF_040414725.1 of Anabrus simplex. Classification (NCBI taxonomy): domain Eukaryota; kingdom Metazoa; phylum Arthropoda; class Insecta; order Orthoptera; family Tettigoniidae; genus Anabrus; species Anabrus simplex. Next base: position 21,779,121 of record NC_090270.1, on the reverse strand, counting down.
ATATTAAAACAATATAAAAACCATATCGCCGGGCTGATTGGCTCAGACGGTTAAGGCGCTGGCCTTCTGATCCCAACTTGGCAGGTTCGATCCTGACTCAGTCCGGCGGTATTTGAAGGTGCTCAAATACGTCAGACTCGTGTCGGTAGATTTACTGGCACGTAAAAGAACTCCTGCTGGACAAAATTCCGGCACCTCGGCGTCTACGAAGACCGTAAAAGTAGTTAGTGGGACGTAAAGCAAATTACATTATTATTATTATTATTATTATTATTATTATTATTATTATTATTATTATTATTATTATTATTATTATTATAGTTTCGTGTGGCTATTTCTAGCCGAGTGCAGCCCTTGTAAGGCCGACCCTCCGATGAAAGTGGGCGGCATCTGCCATGTGTAGGTAACTGTGTGTTATTGTGATGGAGGATAGTGTTATGTGTGGTGTGTGAGTTGCAGGGATGTTGGGGACAGCACAAACACCCAGCCCCCGGGCCATTGGAATTAACCAATCAAAGTTAAAATCCCCAACCCGACCGGAAATCGAACCCGGGACCTTCAGAACCGAAGGCCAGTACGCTGACCATTCAGCCAACGAGTCGGACATTATTATTATTATTATTATTATTATTATTATTATTATTATTATTATTATTATTAAAAACATATTGTATAAAAACAAACTATTATTTCCTTACAGAGCTTCCGGATAAACTGTATTAATGCCCTTCCATTTGGAACTGAGATGTATAGTGTGTTTGCTTTTCTAACTCTTGAACAACCCACGTGCAGTTGACCGAATTAAGCACCGTTTCCGAAGATTCAGTCTTACAACTTCAAGCGAGTCTCCTTGTGCCTCGTTGATGCGTACAGCGAAACTCAAGGAAACGGAGAACTTCTGACATCTAAATTAAAACTGTATATCCGAAGTGATGATTTGAAACTCAGGAATGAATACTTCATCGCCCGCGTCGAGTCCGGTCATGATGGTGTCTTGAGTAATATCCGGCATCACATTCTTGACTGAGTATCGTGTTCCGTTGCAGAGGGAAGGAAGATTCATATTTCTGAAAAGGATAATCGGGGCCAGTATCTTCAATTCCAAGATGTTCGAGAGGACTCCAGATGACTCCAAGTTGTTCAAAAGCTCTCTTGTGTAGCTGACAGCCTCATCTGTTTTACATGTCGTTTCAATAGACTTGTACATTTGCAGAACACCGAGTAATTCTTGTAAAAGTTGCTTGTTCATGACGTTCACAACTTCATTTCTCGGAGCGAGAATTGCTCTTTGACACAGCCATGCGTGAAAATTTTAAGTGAATGAAATATAATATCGGATAAATATTGAGCTTTACCTACAAAATAAGTAATTCAAACGATAAAGAGTTATCAAATAATTAATGAAGGCATGCCCTGACGTGTAAGTAGATTCATCTAAGAAAACGCCTCAGTAGAAAATCTGCTTGCCATCGATTTAGCTGGTCAATTACACGCGTACACACAGACAAACAGTTCCGGATATTACCTACTGACGTGTCGGGGATCGAAAATGTCTTCCTACACCATGGGCTTAAAATGGATTCTTGATTTGTATTTTCTATCTTACGTACGCTGCCTAGCGACAGCGAATCTAATTCTGGTGCCTTCATGATGGATTATTAAAAATATATTTCCGTTGACTTTCCAAGAAATGCAACATTTTCCCTGTACTACTGAGATTTTGGTACAAACCGCAACTTTTAACTCCCTGTGACTTAAGAGCTTGGCTTTTCTGAATCATACATGTTAGCGTTTTATAGATATTCTTGCAAAATTTAAACAAAGAAACTAATTTGCACGTCTTGCTGGTAGTTTTTGAAGGTTCAGTTGCCTTCAGGAGCTGACTGATGGTAGGCAAGAGGGCCAACTATAGTATGATACAAATCTTACACGAAGGTGACATAAAAGAATACTGATGATAGCAGAGACAAGTTGAGTCTAGCTCCTTGACTGAACGACACTACGGTAACTTCTGATTAGAAATGATAAACTAGTTGAAATTGTAATCATTGTATTCATTTATGTATTCAACTAAATTTTCATTTGCACCGTTTTTAACATCTTTTAAATAACCGTGATTAATGTGAGAAGTATCGTTTGAGTCGGTCTTATACCTTTCCGTCTGTGTGCACGTAGATTGACGTACGCGTTTTTCTTTTAGCAGCATGTAAGTTATTAGGGACGTTCTGCCATCTGTTGCCTATATTTAGAAGCTGGAAAAGTTTAGAGAATGAAAGAGTATGTAGTAGAGAATAGTATTGTTCCGTGATCAGAGGAAGTGGATACTTTCTGGCTTGACCGGCACTAATCACACATGGCAGCATGCAATGCCATTACTAACAATGAAAATCACATTTCAGAATATTGATGAAACTGTTAATTGCGTAGGATCCTGTTAAGTACAGAATGTATTGCGGACAAGGGTAAGCCTTCGCCTGCAATTACGGTCATGTAGTAACTTGATTTTAGGATTACTCAAAGGCGACTGGTCTGAGAGACCTGTCAATGTCTGGTACTTCACCGGCAGATAATTCCGTAGAGAATGAAACAAAAATGAAGGAAATCAGTCTGGTAGAACGGACGAATGAATTAGCCAAAATTGTTTTAGTAAACTCTTTTAACAGATATTCACTTTATTATTATTTTCTTTTCTTTGCTATTTGTTTTACGTCGCACCGACACAGATAGGTCTTATGGCGACGATGGGATAGGATAGGCCTAGGAATGGGAAGGAAGTGGCCATGGCCTTAATTAATGTACAGCCCCAGCATTTGCCTGATGTGAAAATGGGAAACCACGGAAAAAACCATCTTCAGGGCTGCCGACAGTGGGCTGGATACTGGCCGCACTTAAGCGACTGCAGCTATCGAACTCGGTTTTATCCTCCTTCTTCTTATTGTGTTACGTAGTTTCCTTTTAAAGAGGTCTGGGAGTTCATTACGTGTTCAGTGACTGAAAGGCACAACCCACTTTGTTTACTCAAACTGGAGAATGTGCAGCATTTTTTAAACCGCGGATCGCTGAACTGCGTAGCTTCCCCTCGAATATTAATTATGACAAGACGTGTTAAGGTAAATGGATTGTACATTGTACTGCGACGTGCGTCACAAATTACTTTAGGAGACGTCAACACTACTCCTGTCTTAAGCACTGATTGTCGCAGACAACGTTATTTGATATTGTGTCACTGCCAACTTCTTCCGTGCTTCGAACATCATCTCTCAATGAGCAGCGTCAACAGGCATTATTTAACTTCGTAACACCAAGATTGGTGTTGAATACTACATCAGAGTGAACCTGTTATTTTTCCATTGATGTTTGAAACTTAGTTCGGAATGTCGTCTTTCAGTCAGTGCACTGTAATGTTCCTGGAGTTACAAGCATGACTGATACTGGACTGAGCCGTTCAAATTCTTGTCAACTGCGTCCATTGTCAAACATTACTCTTAAAAAAGTTTTCCTAATAAATGTTTAAAATACTGCAATTAAATTTTGCATGCATTTGTATTTTGTAAAGTAAAACAAGCGTGGCTCTGTGATGTAGTGGTTAGCGTGATTTGCTGCCACCCCCGGAGGTCTGGGCTCGATTCCCGCCTCTGCCACGAAATTTGAAAAAGTGGTATGAGGGCTGGAATTGGGTCCACTCAGCCTCGGGAGGTCAACTGAGTAGAGGTGGGTTCGATTCCCACCTGAGTCATCCTCGAAGTGATTTTCCGTGGTTTCCCACTTCTCCTTTAGGCAAATGCCGGGATTGTACCTAACTTAAGGCCATGGATGCCTCCTTCCCTCTTCCTTGGCTGTCCGTTGGCCTGGGTGAGGCACTAGTCCTCCTCCCCAGTTGTATCATTTGACCCAGGAAACTGCCCTTGAGGCGGTAGAGGTGGAATCCCTCGCTGAGTCCGAGGGAAAACCGACCCTGGAGGGTAAACAGATTAAGAAAGAAGTAAAACAAAATTATCTGGATTTATTGCTTAACATCTTGTTTACTTTAAAAACACACTGTTGAGAACCGAGGATGACGCAATCAGTAAACACACTCAGTTATAATCGACAACACTTCGCTGGCATGACAAAAGTCTTCTGAACTCACAGTGAGTCTTTGACTGGTAATCTTTACCTAGAAAGCGCTGTCCTTTGTAATCGTGGCCGATCCGTCTCAAGTTTAACTTCCGTTCACTTGCATCACTACCACTTCACATTGCAGTTCCATGTAGTGGTGGTGGTTGCGGTGGTGATTACTGTTTTAAGAGGAAGTACAAGAGGACTCAGCTGAGGGCCAATCCACGATCCCAACTTAAGAGCCCCTGGTGCTAATGACTACCAAATGCCATCGAGCTCAGGTGCGACTGAACGCTCTGTCTTGAGAACACAAGGATATTGACTGACGTCAGGTATTAGACGGGCTGTGTAGCTCAGAGGGTAGAGCAGCTGTAGTCATCGGATTCTTGTTTTCGAATTTTCATCGAAATAATGAAATATTCTCTTAGTTACACTCTCTGGATTCATCTCGACCATGTGGCCATTCTCCTTCTTTTCCAGACTCTCCGAAAGTTTTTCATGTTTCAAATAATTCTTTATTGTACTTTTTCCTCCATTCATTTTCATTGTTCTTTCGACCAATAATTTTTCTTAGCATTTTTCTTTCTTTAAAACTAAACATTCAGCTGCATGCAGGGTTCAACTCCCGGTCCGGTCGGGGATTTTAAACGCTTCTGATTAATTCTTCTGGTAGGGGGACTGGTAGTTTTTGTTCGTCCCAACACTTTCCTCTTGATATTCAGACAACATACTACACTACCAAGTAACACAGAAACACGCAATAGTGATTACATCCCTCCACATGGGGTTCGCGTCAGGAAGGGCATCCGGTCGTAAAACAGGGCCAAATCCACATGCGCGACGCAGTTCACCCCCATGACCCCACACGTGTGGGATAAGCGGTAGAAAAAGAAGATTCAGCTGTACGATTTTATGACGGTATTGTAATGATGAAGTTTCACTTTCATTGACTTTTAACAATTTGTAGTAAATATCTTTTGTTAATTAATAAGAATATTAAAGACTGGACAGGAATAAAAAGTACCGAAGAACTGTACCGTGTTGCTGAAGACAGAAAAGCATTCCCCACATTGACCGCCAACGTCCGGGAGACTGGGCAGGGCACATAGAATTATTATTATTATTATTATTATTATTATTATTATTATTATTATTATTATTACCGGGAAAGTTGGCCGTGAGGTTAAGGGCGTGCAGCTGTGGGCTTGCATCCGGGAGATAGTGGGTTCAAACTCCACTATCGGCAGCCGTGAAGGTGGTTTCCCGTGGTTTCCCATTTTCACACCACGCAAATGCTGGGGCTGTACCATAATTAAGGCCTCTTCCTTCCCATCGTCGCCCCTTGACCTTGCACATCGAGTTTGCTTTAAAAACGGGCTGTACTGTGCGAGAGCGTTAGTCACCTGTGACATTGGACGGAGTGACTGTGAGATGGTCAAGAATGCCTTTACGACGACGAAGAGGTCGGTATCAACATCTCACTGCCGTTAAACGAGGCCGTATAATAGGGCTACCTGAAGGTAGATTTTCCTTTCGCGCTATTGCAGAACGACTTGGCAGGAATTTCTCCACTGTGCATGCGTGCTGGCAGCAGGGGTCACGAGAAGGTAGTCTTGCAAGAAGACCGGGCTCCGTACGTCCCCGTGGCACCACCGAGAGAGAGGATCGCCGTATTTGGCGTATGGCTGTGGCGCAGCGAACTGCGTCTGCAGCAGCATTTCGAGCGGTAGTTGGCAGTATAATGACGCAACGAACTGTTCGAAATCGGCTACTTGAAGGACAGCTCCGAGCCAGACGCCCTGCGTCCTGCATTCCATTTACCCCAAACCACCGCTGTCTGCGACTTCAGTGGTGTCAAACGAGAGCTCATTGGAGGATGGAGTGAAGGTCCGTTGTGTTTTTTGATGAAAGCCGGTTCTGCCTTGGTGCCAGTGATATCCGTGTGTTGGTTAGAAGGAGGTGAGCGCCTGCATTCCACCCGTCTGCGGTGTCAACACACTGGACCTACACCGGAAGTTCTGGTCTGAGGAGTAATTTCCTATGACAGCAGGAGCACTCTCGTGGTTATCCCACGCACCCTGTCTGCAGATGTGTACGTTCGTCTGGTGATTCAACCTGTTGTGCTGCCATTCATGTACAGCATTCCGGGGGTGTTTCCCAACAGGATAACACGCCCCCATGCCACTGTCGTAGCTCAACGTGCTCTAGAGCGTCTCGACATGTTGTGTCGATGTGGCAGCATGGGCAGTTCTCCTGTAGGGTCAATTCCGCGTCAGTCTTATAAATATTTTCTGGCCCAGTTTCATTTTAGCCCCGCGGTACTTTACGTAAACTACTCTACAAATATATGTCTAGCATCATTGGAATTCGCCACGTAGGTTCAGCAGTTCTCACATCGGGAAAAAGAAGTGGGGGAGGAGTTGAAAAATGACGAAATTGTTTTCGAAGAAAAAGCGATTGAGTGCATATTGAACAATTATCAAGATGCGGTCAGAAGTTTGAAAGCTACAGGATTTGCCTCTGCGATTGGGTGATTACGACAGGCTAAAGATTTAGTGGAATGGCATGCAATCTAGAGTAAGACCACTACAATTTTTAAAAACCCTCTGTTTTGAGTGACGGAGAGTGTGAAATACTGTATTATAACGCTGAGAAAAATTAACAAGGACAATTCCACGAGTTGTTCCTGCTGACTTTTATGTTCATACCTTCAACGGCCTTTTCTCTTCTTTAAAATTAAAAATCAAATCAGTCACCACTGATATGCAGTCACCCTGGTGGCAGATTCTCTATCTATTTTTACCTAGTATTTTCTTAAAAACTTGCAAACAATTTGGAAATTGTAAATTATTCCAGTCCCTAACTCCCCTTTCTATAAACGAATATTTGCCTCAATTTGTGCTCATGTATTCCAACTTTATCTTCGTATTTTCATCTTTACTACTTTTGAAAACACCAGTAAAAGTTATCGTTTCCTTTCTCCAAGTCTTCCCAGCCCAAATATTGCAACATTTTCGTAACGTTACTCTTTTGTCGGAAATTACCCAAAACAAATCGAGCTCCTTTTCTTTGGATGTTTTTCCATTTTCCGAATCAAGTAATCATGTAGCCAACATCTTCGCTCTTCGAAGCTTCAGACATATTTTCTTTTTTCACTGTTTAGGATCAAGACAGGGTCGCTATGATAAAACCCAACATTTATCCCGCAAATGGAAACGGGTGTCTTTCCTCAATTAATTTTTCTCTCCCAGCTCGGTAGATGATGACCACGACATCCTCAACTCATAATTTCAGCAATAACGCACAGTGTTGTGTTTCCACTTGATGCTTCGCGTAGCTTCCTTATATTTATTCCAGGGCACGTTCCTCCACCAAGATGCAAATTAGACTGAGTCAGGAGCAGGACACTTGTGTTGTGAGCTAGTTTATCGTTCTAAATAACCCGTCTAGTTAATTACTCGAGGAACCGACATATCCCACAACATGCCTGATCAAATGTCATCACCAAGTACGCTAATAAATGATTACATCACACAGCAGTAGAGAACTTCTTCTCACATCCCGGTAGGGCAAATTATGTACCACAGTCAGATGCCCTTCCTGACGCCAAATTTATGTGGAGAGATGTATTCAATTTAGCATGTTCTCATGATGGGTCAGTGTATTGGGACAAGCAGAAACACCCAGTCTCAGAGTTAGAAGTATCAACAGCAGGTAATTAAATCCCTGATCCGGCTGGCAATCCAACATCGGAACTCTCTGACCCGAAGATCACAACAATGACCACTTAGCCAAGAGCTCGTCGCGTCGTCATTCCGTCTCAAAATGATCTTTTGATATAAACATATCTTACGGCTTGGCGTCATCCGAAGATTTGTGTAACGTGTGCGGGATAATGTGTGACGGAACTGTAAACACAGCAACCGTGCAAGCTGTGATGTAAGGTATGGATGGATGGCCAGACAACGTTACCTAGCAACCATGCAGGCTGTGATGTAAAGTATGGATGGATGGCCAGACAACGTTACCTAACAACCGCGCAGGCTGTGATACAAAGTATGGATGGATGGCCAGACAACGTTACCTAACAACCGCGCAGGCTGTGATGCAAAGTATGGATGGCCAGACAACGTTACCTAGCAACCGTGCAGGCTGTGATGTAAAGTATGGATGGATGGCCAGATAATGTTACCTAGCAACCGTGCAGGCTGTGATGTAAAGTATGGATGAATGGCCAGACAGTGTTACATAGCAACCGTGCAGGCTAAGTCTTATGGCAGGTTGCTACCTGAAATAAGCAGCCGTTGACGGATGGCCATGACCGGGAGACATATTTATGATGATTTGAGTTTGGTAAATGGGAAAGTGTTTTTTTAATAATATAATATTTATTCTTCCTCAAATGACTGGGGTTGTCAAACCAATAAACAATATCATACAGTATACATTTAGTACGCAATATAATTACAACACAGAATAAAAACATTAATTCTATCGGTAATGTAGAGAAAACAACACTTAGGCACAAAGAGGCAGAGTGGGTGGAGCGTGAAGGTGCTGTTCGAACGTTGTTTTTAATTTTGGAAACTGAGCATTTCGCATAATGAATTCCTGCTGAACTCAGGAAAAATACAGAATTAGAGTTAATGATTTTAAAAGTTTTCAAGAAGTTTCATGAATTTGAGAGGACACGTTCCAATACGAGGCACATTCAAAAAGTAAGTTACACACGAGGTCAACGAATGCCTGTTCAGTTACGAAGTGCATTTCAAAGAGGCACAGAGAGACCATACTATTTTTGACTTACACATATAGTCTCTGTGAAGACCTTTCCCACAACCGTTTAATTCCCGGACGATAGAAATCCGTTCTTTGCTCCTGGAACCATCGGAGAACTGTGTTTTCATGATTGGCAAACCTTGTTCCATTGAAATGTTATTTTAGCTCGTCGAATGCATGGCAGTCGCATGGTGCAAGATGTGGATTGTGCTGCCATAACTCCCACCGAAACCGTTGAAGTAAAGCTTGTGTTGTACGCGCTTTCTATGAGGTTATATTCTCGTAAATAAGAATGTTTCCGCCTCTTACTCTTTATAGCCTTGCACAACGACGTCAGTATTTGGCAACAAGAGTCACCATTAATGTGTAAACAATTCCTTCACAGTCGAAGAAAACAATGACTCTGATCACACACGTTCTTCACCAGTATATAAAAGCAGTGTGGCCTCGAACAAGAGTAGTTGGTGCTGAGTTGTGGTCTTGTGTTGTTAAGTGATGTGTGCTGAGTGGTTACTTGCGAGTCTTGAAGTGACAGTTCAGTGTGTGGAGTACTCACGTGAGTTGATTGTGCGAATTACAGGCCTTGTCTGGAGTCAAGCAAAGTATGCAGCCGTTTTGTGTCGTCGGCTCGCACTGACCGTATGGAACTGCTATGTAAAGTGACAATGATGCGTGCAAAGCGAAGTGAAGACTGAAGCCTGTCTGTCAAGATTACGGACAAATGCTCGTTTCGCGGAAAGGGTACCAGCCGAAAAGCTACTGTGAGGACGAGATAGTTTTGTAGTAAGTAGTGAAGTGTTGTCAAGCATTGTCGAGTATAACTGTGTGTATGTGTGTGTGTGTGTGTACAATGATTGGGTCACCCTCCATTACATTAGTTCGACACAGACACTGTTTTATTCGTAACATTGTTGACATTTTTCGATTAATGATAATTCAGTAATATGTTGCAATTGTCACAGCAACAACATGCCAAAGCCTCAACCGGTACTGGCCATCCAAGGCCTACGTTGGCTTCCACATCCGCCATACTCACCAGACCTCACTTCCAGTGATTACCACATGTTAAAGTCACTCACTGGGAGGAAAGATGTTCCATTCGGGTGAAGCTGAAACATAAAGGCGCACACAACCAAAGGATTTTCTTAGGTATCCACACTTCGTAAGCGCTGGAGGACTTGCACTGTACATGTCGGAGACCACGAAAAAATGATCCAATTCTCTACGACTTTTATTTTATTTGACTCGCCATTCTAGCTTCCACCCAAGTCCCAGTGTCACTTATGGCTGTGGCAGTCTAGAAACTGTTGAGGGAATCAGGTGAGTAGCTCGGACAGTAGAGCGCTTGCCTTTGAGCTGTTCTACGGGACATGTTCTACGGGACGAAATTCCGGCAGCTCGGCGTCTCCGAAAACCGTAAAAGTAGTTAATGGGACGTATAACCCATAACATTACGCGTGGTGGTGGTGGTGGTGATTATTGTTTTAAGAGGAAGTACAACTAGGCAACCATCCTCTATTTAACACTAATCAGATGGAAATAATGGAAGAATGAAGAAGAATGAAGATATCGGTGAAAGGAAGACAAGGGCCACGAAGGGCGTGAAAATGAAAGACTCCCTAGCCCTCGCAAACCTAATAGCGTCGGGGTCAGAAAAGAACAAGAGTTGACCAAGGGAGGTCGGATAGGATAGATGAAAGTAAGGAGCCTGACACAAGTAAGTGGAAGAAATGCCAGGACTCAGCTAAGGGCCTCGTAGTCGCCAGCCCACGCTCCAAAGTTCAGAGCCCCAGAGACGCAACGAAACATATTGCTACTAGGGACTGAAGAGAAGTACTTAAAACTGAGGACGTGAACTCCAAATCATACTAACTCCAAAATTTAACAAATGCAAGAAAGAGGAGAAACATAATGCACTGGCAAAAAACATATCCAAACACCATGAAATGAGGAATTTAGAACACGGAAATTTATATATTTGTCCAGGTAACATATTTAATTGATTAAAGGTACAATACTATTGGACGAGAAATGCCATTGCAAATGTGCCATGCTGGTCTAATAATAACTGATTTAATCGCCTGACTGTTGAATGCAGGCATGCAAACGTGTATGCGTTCTATCGTACAGGTGCCCGATGTCAGCTTGTGGGCTGGAGTTCCTTGCCTGTTGCACTTCGTCGGTCAATAGAAGGGAAGGTAATTCCGCTTGTGGATGACGCTGCAGTTGTCATCCAATGATGTCCCATTGGTGCTCAACTGGGGACAGATTGGGATCCGAACAGGCCAAGGCAACATGTCGGCACTCTGTAGAGCACGTTGGGCTACAATATCGGCATGGAAGCGTGCATTATCCTGTTGAAAAAAGAAAACCGGCAATGCTGTTCATGAATGGCAGCACAACAGGTCGAATCACCAGACGGACGTATACATCTGAAGTCAGGGTGCATGGGATAGCCACGAGAGTGCTCCAGCTGCCATAGGAAATTACTCTCCAGACGGGAACTCCCGGTGTAGGTCCAGTGTGTCAGACGCCACAGACAGGTGGAATCCATTCGCTCACCTGGCCTCCTTCTAACCAACACATGGCCATCACTGGCACGAGGGCAGAACCGGCTTTCATCGGAAAACACAACGGACGTCCAATCTATCCTCCACTGAACTCTCGCTTGACACAACTGAAGTCGCACACGGCGTTGGTTTGGGGTAAGTGGAATGCACGCCGCAGGGCGTCTCGCTCGGAGCTGTCCTTCAGGTAACCGATTTCGAACAGTTCTTTTGCGACACTGTGATGCCAACTACCGCTCGAATTGCTGCTGCAGACGCAGTTCGCTGCGCCAAAGCCTCGGTGGTACCACGGGGACGTCCGGAGCCCGTTCTTCTTGCGAGCGTACCACTGCTGGCAGCACCCATGCATAGTGGATCGCACAGTACAGCCCGTATTTGAAGCAAACATGATGGGCCACTACTAGCGCCACGCTATTGCGATTTGCGGGAAATCAACGTCATGTTTCAGATGTATGAATACGCCTACCAATGTTCGTCAATCTAGCACAAACCGTTCTTGGAGTTAGGATTTTTTTTCCGCCAGTGTACTTGTGTTTGTTTATTTTTTATGGATTTAATTTTACTAACCACAATACATTAATTTAAGGTAAACGGTACTTTCTTGTATCAATTATTTTATGTCTAAAAATACAAAAAGGAATTGAGTTCGAATTGTTTATAGTTCCAGAAGCTCACAAATACAAATAATTTATGTTACAGATATTATAACCAAAACCTGTTGGGAAAGAAAGAATCAGATATAAGTTGTGCATTCTTTATTTATGCTTATTTATGATATATTTATTACCTATTTCTTACATATTTTAAGCATCTGTGCTTGTTTCCGTCCGTCTGCACCACTTTGTTTTACATTAGCTAAAAATTCTTACATCTCATTTCGTAAAAATCTTTCAAACATGAAGTTCCCTATTCATAGTCACTTCCGTACTATGATTCATTACCACCGCCATCATTAGCTGGTTTTGATTTTAGAGATTCGTAGAACTGTTTGTCCTCTCCTCAAATGCACTTGTTCATGTTGGAAACATTTCTTAGCAGGAAAGCAGGGTTCCCCATACTACGAAACACGTTAAATTACTCAATTTCCTTTACTATGGCAGAAGTTGAAGGGATAAATGGCCCGGAAAGGTTTCAAATTTTGAGTCTTGGATAGCTCTATCAAACTGAAATAAATCGAAAATCACTTCCGGCCTAAATGCAGTTCTGGAAAAAATCAGGCTAGAATCGCTTGTTTCTTTACTCGTTTCGCATTTGATTCAAATCCTAGCCAAATTAACTTATTTACATAATTCTTTCTGTAATGTTTTACTCGCTTTAGTACCCTCAGGCTTTTTTTGATTTTTTGAAAATTGTCCCCAGCGAATGTAGTTACAAGGACTTAAGTGAAACTCTGCGTTGACTCAGATTAGCGCTCGTAGTGGTAGAAAAAGGCAAACTGCTAATCGAATCGACAGGATAACGATGATTAAGAAAAGGACTGTAACTTTGGGAATAAATAAATAATATATTCTCATACTTTATTATATTATATTTACCTAAAATTCGTAGCTCATATTCCTAGGATGTTTTCAACATTGAGTTGCTTGCCTGAAGGGCTAGAACTGTGGATTTTATGGCGACGATGGGATAGGAAAGGCCTAGGAGTTGGAAGGAAGCGGCCGTGGCCTTAATTAAGGTACAGCCCCAGCATTTGCCTGGTGTGAAAATGGGAAACCACGGGAAACCATTTTCAGGGCTGCCGATAGTGGAGTTTGAACCTACTATCTCCCGGATGCAAGCTCACAGCTGGAGTCTCCCAGACCGTCGCCAGATCAGGGTGCACGGTTTATTTTCCTGCACGTTTCCTTGGAATCCACGAGAGCGAAGCTGCGGTAACAGCTACTATTATACACTTTCGAATCCAGGAAAAATCTCTCTATTCAGTAAAGTGAAGAAAACAAATATGAACATTTGATGACTTACACATAATGGTGCTCTTAAGTGAACAGAGATCATCAGATACACCAAATATATGAAGCTATTAAGCACGCCGTTTGAGACATGCATCTCTTGTCCAGGAGCTATCAGACTTCTTGGTACTCGACGAGGAGCATGGGCAGGTATGAAAGATCAATCGCAACAAGATCAGAAGTACATGATCGCATGGCCATTTATCATCCGCCCTAGAGCTCCAGTGAACGAGGTGGTGGTGATAACTATTCTAAATGAACAGCCTCGCAGGATCACATTAAACAGGAAATGCAGACAAATTTTCCAGTTCAGAATTGAAAACTGTCTGGTTCGATTGTACTGTCTGATGATCTTCCCTCAATAACGAAGAAAACTGGGTGACACAGAAAACACTCGATGGGATAAGCTCCAGTGTTATTAGGATAGGAAACAACTCGAAAACTTATGTTTGCTTGTAAGTTCACTCTGTCAAAATGTGCTGAAAAGCTAACCTTGGGTGCATACGATAGTAGAGCGCTAGTTTTCTGATTTCAAAGTGACAGGGCTCCATCCCGGCTCAGTCCACTGGTATTGGTAGTTACACCGGCACGTACATCAACTCCAGTGGGACAAAATATCCGACATCTCGACGCCTTCTTTAGAACGACAAATTAATTTCAAAAATCAACCAATCAGAAAATGTAAGAACAATTTACCTAAAGTCTTCATTCTTGCGGTATTTGTAAGTCTGGTTCATCTTATCGAGTAACATAGGAGTATCGGTAGATAAAGGATGAGGATAAGCCTCAAGTTCACAAAATCCTAGTTTCGACCGTAGATGAGAAATATCAATTCGAGATAAATGTTTAACTCGCTCTGCTGCATTCGTCAACACGATAAACACCGAGATTTGTTTACGTGTTCACTCGTCGGACAGGAAACCAGAGTGCCATGTCTCATTATTTAAACCTGTGTTAATTATTTAGTCGAAAGGAATGCCTTTTGTTGAATTTCTCCTAAGATACAGTTCCGATCTCGAACACAAATATATTTTGTAAAATATAACGCATTTCGAATAATTTAAATTATTAATTACTTTAAGATGCTGCTTGGAACTGATAGCGGCGTTATCAATAAGGCTTAATAGGCTGAGCGTGAAATAAAGTTTGAATTTCATTGTTCAAATGATAAAGGGTGGCGGAATGTAAAATATCGTTGTTTACTGATTTACTAGTATGGTTACTCATTTTTTCCATCTCTTAAAACTATAATCGCCAATAATTTTCTTTATTTAAGAGATAAAATTTGAACTTATGGTCATATCCTAATTTCTTCGTCTGCGAGGTCTTAGGAATCTTTCATTTTCACGACCTCTCCTGCATTCTACAAAGTGTCCCAATTCTTCCATATTTCCCCTGATTAGTGTTAATAAAGGATCGTTTCCAAGTATTACTTCCTCTTAAAACAGTAATCACCACCACCATCACCACTTTACAATTAAGCAGCAGTAATAGTAGTAATAGTAGTAGTAGTAGTAACTATTATCAGTATTCTTTAGCACCTCAATAAATCAATGGGGACGAGTCTTTCACTCGTAAGTCCCGATCATTTTCAGCGAGGTGTGATTCTGCTGGTTTGAGCACAAAAGGGCAACTCAAGAATCACAGGGGTATTATTATTAGTATGAATAGTAGTAGTAGCAATAGTGGTGGTAGTAGTAGCTTAAGGCCACGGCCGCTTCCTTCCTATCCTGGGCCTTTCCTATTCCATCGTCACCATAAGACTTATCTGTGTCGGTGAGACGTAAAACAAATAGCATAAAAAAAGGTAATAGTAGTAGAGCGTGATCCACTGCTCAATGCCACACTCGTTCATCATCTAAAAAAAAATTTGAGATTCCTTTCATCCTCGCTCAGTATTAATACGACCACTCACAGAGACAACTTGTTCCGCTCGCCCGAGGAATGAAAAACAAACAGTGGCAGGATTTATTACTCGCTGCGAGGGAAACAAAAGGTCAGACATTTCTTCAGGACTGCATTTAAATCCATACCGCCCGACTGTCCAAATAATAACGGAGTGAAAGAATGTGTCCTATCGGATGGCTTAAAGCGATGCTCTCTCCCCCGTTTGTGTTCCATTCCCTGCAGCTCTAGCGCACACTTATTGAACTTGAGAGATATGGGTCAACAATTGGGGACCTGAATTCTAAAACATGCTCACTCCAAACAAGTCGAAACGTGATGAAATAGTCTAACTCGTGCTCACTACAATGTGAAATGTACCCTTGAAACTCCCTCTGTTTTCTAAACGATGCCAGGCCCAAGGAGTTAGCATGATTTGGAATTCAGATGATCGACTGGAGTTAGCATGGATGTAAGTAGATAGATTAAATATGTATTTCAAGGTATTTTGCTGCAAGTAAAAGGAGAGATTCATTAACAATAGCAGAAATCATAAGAATTAAGTCCAGGTATCTTCAATCGTGTCTGGAATAAGTTTTTTAACTCCTCTATGACTGAGAAACAGAACAATAAACGTATATATTTTCCGAACTGGAGCATGTATTATGACGAACCTCAGCCTATTAAATCAGTGACCGGGCGAGTTGGCCGTGCGTGTAGAGGCGCGCGGCTGTGAGCTTGCATCCGGGAGATAGTAGGTTCGAATCCCACTATCGGCAGTCCTGAAAATGGTTTTCCGTGGTTTCCCATTTTCACACCAGGCAATTGCCGGGACTGTACCTTAATTAAAGCCACGACCGATTCCTTCCACTTCATAGACCTTTCCTATCCCATCGTCGCCATAAGACATATCTGTGTCGGTGCTACGTCAAGCAAATTAAAAAAACCTCGGTACGCTGCAGTAATCCTATCTATCAGGGATGAGAGGAAACAGAAGACAAAAAGCACATCACAACAAACAATGGTCAATGTAATGTTATTTTTGATCAAGTTTATGAGCTTTCTATATTGCAGGCCTTCACATTAATTTTCTTTCGACTCTGTGATATTAGGGCGACTTACAAAATTATTTATATCGTAGACTGTAGTTCCTTATTCTCAGACTTTACATACCGATTTTCACTAAATTCTGTTTACCCATTTTCTCGTGACTCGGCGCTGATATGGACTTAGTAACAAAAATCCACATTCATGAATATCTCCGATTATATGCGGTACGGTAACAATGTATAAGACATAAGTGATCGGAAATTTAATAACTTCTTACATAACTACTACTAACGACATAACTAAAGTTATGTTAGTTATGTAGTATTTACCGATACGACCACTAATAACATACATAACTTATTTGAGAATTACATTTCAGACCTTCCCCTAAACTATCATTTCACTCAGCGTGAATAAAATAATTTGTAGCCTAGATTGCAGTGGTTCATCACCCGACATTACATACCGATTTTCATTAAATTCTCTTCAGCCGTTTTATCGTGATGCGTGTACATACATACTTACATACATACAGAGAGACAGAAATTGTGGAAAAGTAAAAAATGCATTTCGTTGTTACTGTGGACATGACCGACACAGAAATACCATTCTTTTCAAATTCTGAGTAATGCACAGACAAAACTCTTATTTTATATATATAGATTTTTCGATACGACCACTAACAACATAAATAACTTATTTGAGAATTACATTTCAGGCCTTCCCCTAAAATACCATTTCACTCAGCGTGGATAAAATAATTTATAGCCGAGCTTGTAGTGGTTCATCACCCGACATTACATACCGATTTTCATTAAATTCTCTTCAGCCGTTTTCTATTGATGCGTGTACAATCAGACAGACAGACATTACGGAAAAGTAAAAAATGTATTTCCTTGTTACTGCGGACATGACAGATACAGAAATACCATTCATTTCAAATTCTGAGCACTGTACAGGCAAAACACTTATTTCATATATATAGATTACATTTTAGGCCTTCCCCTAAACTACCATTTCACTCAGTGTGAATAACATTATTGATAGCCTAGATTATAGCGACCTATTCGCCGACTTTGCATCCAATTTTCGTGAAGATACGACCACTAATAAAATAAATATTTGACAATTAAATTTTAGGCCTTCCCCTAAACTATCCTTTTTTCTCAGCGTGTATAGCCTGTATTGTAGCGACTTATTTCCCATCTTTGTCTAGCGATTTTCATTAAGACACGACCACTAATAACATAAATATTTGAGAATTAAATTTTTGGCCTTCCCCTAAACTACCATTTCACTCAGCGTGATTAAAATAATTTATAGCCTAGATTGTAGCGGTTCATCACCCGAATTTACATTCAAATTTTCATTAAATTCTCTTCAGCCGTTTTCTCGTGATGCGTGTACATACATACATACATACCTACATACATACATACATACATACATACATACATACATACATACATACATACATACATACATACATACAGATAGACAGACAGACAGAAATTACGGAAAAGTAAAAAAAAATGCATTTTCTTGTTACTGTGGACATGACCGATACAGAAATACCATTCTTTTCAAATTCTGAGCAATGTACAGACAAAACTCTTATTTTATAATATATAGACTAGCTGTTACCCGCGTGGATTTCGCTATTTGATGAAAGTAATCATTCCTTTGTACTGCACTGAGACATTATCTGAAAATCCCTAAAATATAAAAACTCACTGAAAAACTGAGTTTCATTTACCCCAGAACCTCTTTGTAAACCACATTTGTGGTATTGCCTCTTGGGGCTATGATGACGATGCGACATAGAACAGTACGTGTGAGAAACAGTCTTCTCTGAAGTAGGAAACAAAAAATTACATGTTCCTTTATTTTTAAAGGAGATTCCAAATACCAGTTTTCATATCTGTAACATCTTCAGTTTTGAGATATGAGTACACTCATAAAAATAATTCAACTCGTTCTTCAGTTCTGCCCCTCCCCCCATCATCACCACCACCACCCTAAGTGGATTTTCCGAAAATAAAAGTGCGTGTCTATTTATTTTTAAAGGAAATTCCAAATACCAGCTTTCACATGTGAGATTTATAATGATTTCAAGATACACTTTTTCAATTATTTTCACCTCCTTAGGTGTATTTTCCAAAAAATACGTGTTAATTTATAAAGAAGTTTCCAAATAGTATTACGTCTGTGACATGTTACATTTTTTAGATATACTCATTTTAAAAATTCGCCCATTTTTATTTTTTCACTCCGCCTTAAGTTGATTTTTCGAAAACAGAAAATGCGTGTTTCACTATTTTTAAAGGAGATTCCACGTACCAATTTTGACGTCTATAAACTGCTAAGTTTTTGAGATACAGTTATACTCATTTAAACATTTCACCCGCCTTTTCACCTCCTTAGCGACGGAATATATAAAAATCCTTCCTTAGTGAGCACCTACACTGTAAGATAAATATATCTCAAAATTTTATTTCTTTATATCCAGTAGTTTTCGATCGGCGATGATGAATCAGTAAGTGAGTCAGTCAGGATATGTTATTTTGTATATATAGACTAGAAAATGTACTCGTGCTTAGTTCTGGTATTCTGCCTTGTACACGGATTTCTACGTAAATTACTGTACACGCAGTGATCAAGATTATGTCAAATTGCATGTCTATTAGCGTTATCCAAGAAACGCCAAGGGGAGGACCTCTTACGTTGTTTCCGATGTAAGGTACGCGTTGGGGACTTTGATGATAATGGCAGGCCACGTTTCCTACTGCAATTCACAATCGAGACGGAGAGTTTTCATTATAAAAACAGGCCCCTTTTCCTAATGCCAGTCACAATCGAGTTAGAGAGATTTGATTATAGTATAGAAATGTAGCTCTATGTAATGTATAGGGGATCGAGATACGACAAAAGTCATAGGACCAAAGTTGTAGATCTCTCCCAATTAAGTGGCGATTGTGCTATCTATTTTGTGATACGACTTACCATTTAGACAACAATCTCTCTGAAATGAAGATCTGCACCATCATTAAAATTGCCTCCATGTTTCGATATTTTTCGGGGCCAAAACGTTATACATTTGAACATCTTGGAATGTTTCCTCAAATGTAAGTATACACGTTTCGAGACTAGCACTCGCATAGGCCTACGTACGGGTAAATTAAGGAAGAAAATATTACAGTTAAGAAGGTCGACAATTGAAAATAGGATAATAACTGAGGACAGCCGGATAGGACACATATGTAAATACCAAGTGGATGTATTGGAAAATGACATGCTCCTCATTATATTGTAATGATATGAGTTACGGATTTAAGGAGGCGGTAAGAGAGGAGAAATTTATGCGCAGGGATTCTTAGGTAAACGGATAAGTACTGTAGATGATTTATGTTGTTATTACTTAAGCCTAAAGAGTCAAAGCAGTGTCTAGAAATTAAAACGGAAAACAGAAGTAGAAGAGAAATACAGTAATAATAAATGCATGTGCCAGAAAACATCTTACGGTGTGAAATAATGGACTACACTCCGCGGTATTTTTGAAGTATTAGTGCGATTCGAAGACGATTGTAATCTCCAACGTTATTCCGCAAATATCCCGCAGAATGGCAGGTTGTCGTCTCTCTCGCGTTCTAGCCGAGGAGAAACGAGGACTTTACAGAAATGATGACGAAACTGGCATTAGGCTACTTCCCTGCTGGCAGGCAGCCATGGTAACCAGTAGGTATGTTGTCAGTCTGCGAGTGCGTCCGTCATCCAAGACAGAAAATAGTTATTTCCTCCGTCATTTGAAGAGTAAGCGGAAGTATGTACGTAACAAAAAAATGTTTAAAATGTAGGGAAGTTTCACATATAGTCTACGGATTTTAGAGAAAATAAATAGTATAAGAGAAAATTCTTCTAGTTTTCCTAAAAAAACCCAGTCTATTCAGTGATTTTCAGATCATATGCATATCTTAACCAGCTCCTGGTTGAGTATACTCTAAATGTTAAGTTCGGTCGAGATATATCCAGCCGTTTTGGCTTCATGCTGGAAGAGACAGACACGAAAGCTAAAAACCACTGATGCGGCGTTGAGTTGACGTAAAACGGATAAATATCTGAAAAATTGGGAAAACAAACAAAATTACAGACAACGGACCCCCTAAAATGTGTAACAATTGAAACCATAGTAAGTTGATTCGGATGCTGTGTGAGTGTTCTTCAAGTACAAGGGCAAGGGTTCCAGTAGCTGCAAAGCAATAGCCATATGTAATAGCTGATACAGACGAAGTAGTGTTGTCCAATATATTCAACTACAATCAACATATACTTTCAATAATATTGAGGAGAATATTAACGAAGCCGCCATTTTCCCTTCTTCACTGACATAGTAACCACACTTACCACATCAGTTTCAGCATGGAGGTTATATATCAATAAAACATGCATTCCATTAGTAACTGAAAACAAGCCCGGGAATGCAATGGCAGCTGGCGGTGGTTATAGGCCAGTTTAATATCCTCAGTTACACCAAGATATATCGACGAATGAAAACACTGACCACTCAAGTGTCCAACCCCTTTAACCAAGACCACGTCCGTATTACCTATCATATGGTCAACGCTTTAATACTGGGTTATGTCTGTTAGATTTCATATTTCTAGGTTATGTCTGTTAGATTTCATATGTCTACAGATAAACTTAATTGTATTCTACAGCGATATATGCAAATTTCCCAGCTGGTAATTAGTGTTGATATCAGCATAAGTAAATATATTATATTGAAACGGGAATGCCCTGTCGACATTCGCCGTCAAAGTATTTTTTACGTAACTCACGCTAACACCCGTCTACTATGATTTGAAAAGACCGCTGAGCGCTCCGGCAGCGGATGTGACAGCGGGGCAGGTGATCGCTCGCTGCAGGGAACCAGCCAAGGCCAAGTGACGTCACGATCGAACAATCCATTCCTTCTATTTCATTATCTCCAGAATGAAATGTCCGATCAAAATTTTAACCACGTCATCATGTAGATCCTTATACCAGATAATACCGTACGAAATTTCAAGGAAATCGGCGAAAGAATAGCAGAGTTATTGAATGGCGAATAATCTTGTATTTGAAACATCACAGTCCGACTCACGCATATAAAAGAAGCGTGCTGGCTCAGTAGAATTCAGTGTACATGTGTCTTCGTATCCCAGCTGCCACGTCGTGCGGGTCAGCTGTGGAAGTTGTACTCGAGATCGTTACTCTGTCCGGCTGAGTGCCGATGACAGGACGTGAGTGATACAGTTAAATTTTCTAAGTGTTAGAAATGCGATCTTAGGACTTTAACTTTGTGTGAGATTGAAGGAGGCGAATTATCTCTAGTTATTGTCAGTGACTAACTTGTACAAACAGTGATACAAGAGTGATCAAATTGGTTTCATAAAGTGTCGAATTGAAAGGGCTCAGATGATTGATATTTTAAACAATCACGAAGTGACTTGTGGATTTCATTTCAGTTCGCAAAGACTGTACCTCAATTTATTTTACGGGACTGTTCCGCATGAACTTTTCTCAAGAGACTGTATTTTTCGTAAGACTGCGCTTAACTCATTTCATAAAGACTGTGCGTCAGTAAAAACTTAATTTCTTTCCATAAGACTGTGCCTTCGTGAAAATTTAGTTTGTTGCCATAAGACTGTGCCCAAATAATACTGTGTCTTCATGAAAGAAGGTAATTTCTTTTCATAAGATTGTGTGCTCTACATTCATAGAACTGTACAATTATTTTATCCTGTTCAAGCATTACGTTACACTGTGTCCTAGTGACTTAATTTATTCCTTTTCATTGGACTGTGTCAAAGTAATGGTGTTCATTTCATTTCGTAAGGCTGAACCTTAAAGTCATAGAAGGTTCCAGATCATTGTGTTACCCCATTAATTACGAGTTCGTCGACAAGTGTATCAGACGATAATTACTTTCTTATTTTGAACTGTGCTAATTTTCCTCATCGTCACAAACTGTGGTTTTCCGAAGTGTTTGCGTCCAACCCTATTAACTGTGGAACTTGTGAATTTTCGAACATTGTCGTGCAACAATCTTTAGTGCAGAGCGGTGGAGAAGTGTCGTATCAGATTCTATTGGCATTCTGTGCGAAGTCCACAAATTTCTCCTCTCCCTTCATGGGATGTTGGTGGAATAAAAGATAATTAAATATTCCACACTGCACGCAGACATCATCAGACGTCAGACTCCCAGGTTCGAGTCTCAGCCGAACTTCGAAAGTCGTCAACCGCCGTGGGATAATGTGGTGCCATGGTGCTGAGAGGAGTCCTATGGTGAGGGGGAAGGAGTTCGACAACGTGGGACATCACCGACGCCGAGGGACGACGTCTCTCCCTACCTCTACCTGGATATTCAAAATCTCAACTGTTCGTCTGTAAAAGGTGATATAATTTGTCGAATTTTAATACACACAAGTTTCAACTTAATAAGAACTTATTACACTACCCATCTCTCTCTGACTTTCTGAGCATGGACCGTACACGCTCTGGCGTCAATCCATGCTTTCCACTGAACTAAAGTACGGGCGTTCCCTTCACAATATATACGGCTAAATTGAATACCGTGCAATTATTAATTCCGTTCTTGCGAATAAGTGTGCTATGACATCCTGAAAAGTAATCCTTGGGCGAATCACTTAACACGACGACTCAGATTAACACCGATGAAGTTGTTAACGTTACAGCCTGTCCACATTGTGGTAAACTCTATAAGGGGAAGCTAGGAGTGAGCATCCACAAGAATATAGAACCGCACTGTTAGCTAAGCAGCCCGATTGGAAATCAGCGGGGAATGGTCGCGCACCCCTTTCAAATGATCATGATGCCTTGCTTCCAGGTAATATCAACGAAACTATTAACAGGCCAGACATAACGAATCACAGTACATATATCCAAAATCAAAACACACAGACATACAAAGATATGATGCAACAATTTAAGTTGGAATTCCAGAATATCGGTAATGACGATAAATTATGTAACCATGGCAAGGAATTCATGGAATTCGTATCCAAAACCGTGCATCAACTCCCCGATCCAAAATACCCGGACGTTAAACTTTATGGGATACGGCGAAAAAAAAAGTTTTTAACAATCAACGTACATTCACCCAATCAAGCAATCCAGAAAGGGCGACCAAGAGATATAGAATAACGTGCCGTGAGAACTATGAATACCAAAAAATTCAATTCAATTCAAGAAAAGGGAGAATCATGAAAAAAAGAAAGACTCCCTTTACATTAGACGCCCTAATATCACAGAGTAGGAAGAAGACAAAATTATGAAGGCGTACAATAATCGAAAGCTCATGAAGCTGATCAACATTACATTGATCATTGTTGTGATTTGTCTCTAATAGATGGGGTTACTGCTGCGTGCCGAGTAAACCAGCCTGCCAAATATTTGCGGAAAGTAGCTGTGGCTTGCACTTGCTATGTGATTGTCCTCTCTACGACGTGCTCTACAGCTAGTGGAGTAGGTGCAAGAAAGATTTGTGGAACACAATTTTTCAACTAAGTAAACATGTACCAGTAAAAAAATAGACCATACTTTTGGGGAACAGAATGGTGTCCGGAATATTCCAGAATACTGCGAAGTGTGTTGTCACCATCAGCCTGACAAATGTGCGCTAGGTAACTGAATCCATAGAATGAATGGTGAGTGTATGCGAAATGGCATTTAAAGTGCATACCTCTGGTGTTCAAATTTCGAAGTTCATTTAAAGAGCAAATTAAGCCAAATGCTTTCGGGACTGGATTTCCACCACTTTATAAAGAGTATTTTAAACTATAACTAGAGGGCCCGTGGTACTCCGCAGCGTTCGTTATAGGTGAGATAACTCGTCTTGATACGCCTGTCGTAGTCCTTTTCAATGGTTTTATGAACATTCAATAAGAATCGCGTTATGGTATGCCGCAGTTCTTAGTCCTACTTCATCCATTCTGACGTCATCATGCCGTCCGTTTGGTAAAAATCTATCCATATACTCGTTTTTTATCCTGCCGTTTTTAACGTAAAGCTTGGTATTGTGTCGTAGAAGGAAACGAATGGTATTTTCAATCGCAGTTCTTCTATATAGAACGGATGTCTTATGAGAAAATTTCAATCAATCAATCAATCAATCAATCAATCAATCAATCAATCAATCAATCAATCAATCAATCAATCAATCAATCAATCAATCAATCAATCAATCAATCAATCAATCAATCAATCAATCAATCAATCAATCAATCAATCAATCAATCAATCAATCAATCAATCAATCAATCAATCAATCAATCAATCAATCAATCAATCAATCAATCAATCAATCAATCAATCAATCAATCAATCAATCAATCAATCAATCAATCAATCAATAGGGTTGTAGTTACTGGAGACTGGTAAGAAGTGTCAACTAATTAGGCTCATTCCAGAGATAAAGTGGTAACAAGATCGCGCAATTCTGTGCTTCTCGTGCAGTAATGAGTTAGCGATTACTCAGAGTCAATATTTGCCAGCCCATGTGTCACTGTCAGAGGTGAACAAACAGGCACGGAGTGATGTTTGTAATTTTAGTGTGGAATATTACACCCCAGGGCCCAAGAAACGTTCCCTGTCTCATCTGAGATGACTGGGTGGGAGGGCAGTTCTGATTCGGATGATACATTTCTTACGTCTATAACTTCGAAGTCCACGCAGTGGCCTTAATCGTTAGGGCGTCAAATGTAGTATATGGTTCGAGTCTCTTTGGTCGAAATAATTTTCACCATTTGAATTTTGGCCGACGGGGTAGGAAAGTGGTGGTATGCAATGTTTTAATCACTAGATTGCGTGCCAAAAGCCTGTACTCAATTCGAAACCGCTATGCAGTGTTCGTGTGGAGTGAGGTTATATGACGCTGTTCATTATGATTCGTCCATCGAAAGGGAACGTTAAACTTTGAGCAGACAGACAGAAGTAGGCTACATGCTGACACCGGGATTCTCCCTCTTCCTATCACATCACCATCATAACCAACCAACCAACCAACCAACCAACCAACCAACCAACCAACCAACCAACCAACCAACCAACCAGGACGCGCAGGTCTGCCATGGGAGTCAATGAGAGAGGGCTCACCAGAGGCCACCCGTAAAGGAACATTTTTTTGTTTTCTACAAGTTGCTACGGTTGAAGAGGAAAAGTCTGGGAGTGGGAAGGAAGCGGCCGTGGACTTAATTAACGTATAGCCCCAGTATTTTTCTGGGGTAAAATGGGAAACCAGGGAAAAACATCTTCAGGGCTGCCGATAGTGGGATTCGAAACCACTATCTCCCGAATGCAAGCTGACAGCTGCGTGCCCCAAATCGCGCAACCACTCGCTCGGTATGAATATTGTTACTTGGGTTGTAAAATAACTAACGATAGCAGAAGTAAGGATGACATAAAATGCAGACTAGCACAAGCAAGGGAGGTCTTTCTTAAGACAAGAAGTTTGCTCACTTCGAACATTGCTACAGCAATTAGAAAGCTGAATTTTGAAGCTTCGTCTGGAGCGTGGCATTGTGTGGAAGCGAAACATGGATGATAACTAGCTCAGAAAGAAGGAAAATACAAACGTTTGAAATGCGGTGTTATAGAAGAATGATAAAGGTGAGATCGAATCACGAATGAAGATATACTGAATCGAAATGGTGAGAGAAGAACGACCGGAAGAAGAGACAGAATAATAAGACAAGACAGCCAGGAATTGTTCACTTAGTTTTTGAGGGAAGTGTAGGAGGTAGAAACGGTATGGATAGACCAAAGTACGAATATGAAAAGCAGATTAGAGCAGATGTAGGATGTAGTAGTTACGTACAAATGAAAATGTTAGAATATAATAGGGTGACACGGAGGGCTGCATCAAACCAGTCTACGAACTGATGACCCAAACTAGTTCTATTTTACAATTGCTTTACGTCGCACCGCCAACGGCCGTAGCAATGTTGAGACACCGGATCCCGTGAGATCTCTGAAGTTAAGCAACATTGGGCGTGGTCGAGAAGTGGATGGGTTGCCACGCGCTGTTGGTGGGGGTAAGGGAATTGAAGAGCGGAAAGGAATTGGCCACCCTACCGTACGTAAACACGGGCTCAAGTACACCTCTGCGGAGGTTCGGACCTTACCTTACGTCGCACCGACGCAGATAAGTCTTATGGCGACAATGTGATAGGAAATGGCTAGGAGTGGGCAGGAAGCGGCCATGGCCTTAATTAAGGTACAGCCCCAGCATTTGCCTGATGTGAAAATAGGAAACCACGGAATACCATCTTCAGGGCTGCCAACACTGGGGTTCGAACCTACTATCTCCCGTATGCAAGTTTACAGTTGCCTGCCCCTAACCGCACAGCACACTTGCCCGGTAAATTATCATTATTATTATTATTATTATTATTATTGAAACTCCACAGCTTGTTTCGAGTCATTCGACCGAGTGAGGAATGGAATGAATGAAGCCCCCATCTAGCAGCGAGTATAGGAATTGTGCCAAAACCTGCCGCACTCCTCTGGGGCAATGATTAATGAATGACAGATGAAATGAATTGATATTGGAGAGTGTTGTTGGAATGAATTATGACAGGGAAAACCGGAGTACCCGGAGGAAAACCTGTCCCGCCTCCGCTTTGTCCAGCACAAATCTCACATGGAGTGACTGGGATTTGAACCACGGAACCCAGCGTTGAGAGTCCGGCGCGCTGCCGCCTCAGCCGCGGAAGCTCACATTATTATTGGTTGATTTTCTGAAAGGTGATATTCTGATAAGTTGGTCATCCTACTTACTCTCCACCGCTGATAATTAGACAATTAAAAACAAAATTCTATGATAATGAAACGCATTGGGAGCAAGACTGGGGTATGGCGCCCTGACCACTCGAGAGTGGTATTAAACCTAAGACTGTACAAGAGAGTACAATTTCCTCTCCGGCAGTAACACCATCCATCACGGTGTGCCCTCAGCCGCTCGTATATTTTGCCTTTAACCTGGAGTAACCTTCGAATAAATCCACCGCCGTCTGGAGCTCTTATCTTGTCTCGCGGGCACACAAACATCAACATCGCCCACTTACTACAAGACCACGGTGTTTCTCTGTCCGCCGGCTTCTTCCCAGTGCAAGTCGTACGTCTGCAAGAGGACTCTTTATAACGAGTAGACAATCCCTCTTGACATTTAATTTCTATTTTAAACCATCCACTTCATGATCCGTATCGATAAATTAATCAATAAATCAAGGAGACAAATTGTTCCACCCAATCGATAGTTTTTATTTTGCCCTTAGACTGACTAAACATCATCAGCTACACTTTTTGGTTTAGGTAGAAATTCATAAAAGTACAGAGATATGTTATTCCATATGAATCTTAAAACAATCTCTAACATATTGAACCCATGACCTTTGTGCCCTAAGAACATTATGAGTAATGTAACAATTAAATTAAAAGTTGGATTCTTGATAGCATGGATTTGACACGTGACGAGGGGGTGATTACCTTCGGTCCCACGCTCTGGGGTACGTGACGTCAACCACACGTGTCGACGGCGGAAGAATCTCAAGTAATTTTTATGAACTATTTCAAAGCGCGTGTACACGGCGTGACCACGCCAAGTCAAAAAATATAGTGCCTATCAAAGGAGGTCAATCATCTCACAAATCGAACCCGTAAAATTTTTAAATGTCCATGAACACTACCATCAGAAATGTAGCAAGCATGTAGTCACTTTCAAAACTCTTGAAATTACAGTTTAGGTAAGTCAGAAAATTTAGAGAAATTTTCTTGGCGGCAAAGGGAGAGATCCGAAGAGAGGGGGTAACTGCTATAAATATGAAGGGACGCCATGACGAAGCTTCCTCCTCCGGCATTTGTGATACAAAGCGGACGAAAAATTGTTGAGCTGCTCTGCTAAATCAAACCAACGAAAGTAGACTGAGTTCGACTGCAGATTTTAGCCAGTGTGGCTAAGTCTTGACTCCGTGGGGAGATAGTTTTCTTGAGAGAAATAAGTGTATCAGATAGGACGGTCAAAGTACTGAAATATTCTAATGTGATTGAGTAATTCGTGTGCGGGAATAATTGAAATCCATCGTGTGCGCCCAGCAAACAAGTGAAGGGTATTTTCTTTTTTTTTATGCTTTATTCCAGGAAACCTGAAGAAACATAATGAGATGTACAGCCATGAATGTAAAGATGGCTAAATAAATGCCAGGGTCACAGGTGAGCCCTAAGACGAATACTGGCGTGGACATGAGGTAGGTGGCTTTCCATCTTACTACCTCTTATATCTTGTCTCGTGATTTCTTGTATTTGAATGGGGATTTACGACGCAGTGGTCACCCCTACTAAGTTTTGTAAATGTGAGGGTACGACTAAAAGAGTCATTTGTTTTATTTTCCACTTGGATAAAATTTTGAAGTCTTGCGAGTGCCATATAATGTTGTAAAAAGTTATTGAATAGGGTTCCGAAGTGATATCACGTCCAATGTAGATCGTCATCCGTGTGAGTGTACTGCCTGTATTTTGTGATGTCAAAGTAAGATGTTCATTCGATGTAAAATTCTTCTGTCTGCAATTTGACGTTAATAATAATAATCCATGGTTACTCATTTTCAATCGAGTGGAAGCGCGCTGTCGAGTGAGAACCTAGGGGATGAATTTGGTCACGGAGAGAAACGTTTTCCTATGCCCATTTTAAACTGTGTCTGACTGACAATAAAAAGATCTAGTAGAATGTTTCAGTCATTTCTCGTAAAAATCAAGTTATTAAATACGATATCATTTATGCGAAGTTATTCATGATTAATGCATTGTGCGATATTAGACGTCGGTATTTCTAGTGAGGATTTTATTCCAGTTCTTTGTCAATGATAATTGTGGAGCTGGGAAATAGAGGTCAGTTTTGTGAATCAGGTTGGACCTGTCATTGAAGCCGGGACACTGAAGCCCGAGGAGTGTTTTATATGAGTTGAGATGAGATGTGCGAATCAGGTTAGAGTCCTGTCATTGAAGCCGGGATATGATAGCCCGGGGAATATTTATAATGTTGGGAATGGAAAGAAATTCATAGAAATCCATAGTGGTATAATTGGCGACGCGTATAATTAGTGTGGGCATCTTGAAGCATAATCTGTGCATTTTGTTGGCTAGAATATCGTATTTGTTTAATTATGTCGGCAGAGTTTAAAGGGAACATTTGAGAAGTCAGTCATCTGTGAATAAACCAGGTGGTTCCTGTAACTGCCAAGCGAGCGAGGGGGGTGAGACACCTCAGCTATCTAACGGGACAGGCTTGGTATTGAGACTGTATTCTCGGCCAGGAAAACGTTAAAATGCTGGATTTAGTTGAAATTTCATAGCCGGTAATGATCTAAGTATTGTGAAATACTGTAATTGGGGACGTAATGAACATTTGAAATCACGAACTTTGAGTATAAGGAACAGAGTAACCCAATTTCAAGGTTGTCCAAAATATAGAGCGATGGTCGTGATGATCGATTTGTCTGCGAGGGGTGTGCAAAATTCATAATGGTAATGACGAGATATGACATCGTAATTATATGGCGAGTTGTTTGGTTTGTACGTAGATTATTAGGATATCCAAGTGTTAATAACGGTTAGGATTAGATTAGATTTTTAAGCATGATATCACGAGATGAGATATATAGCTGGGCCTGAATGATGTAACAAATTCTTTTCCAGCCAGATAAACATCGCAATATTGAATTTACATCACAGCTGCGTAGAAAGTTGTGAAGAAACCAGAGTCCGCGGAGATAAAATTTACTGTTCTTTAACATTTCGATAAATCATTTAAATTTATTAAATTATTAAATTCAGTGAAACCGCATTTTGAAATAACTTTAATCAAGCGAATAACTTGGAGATGCATTCTGGAAATTTTAGTTTGTTTTTCTGGGGAATATTAACATGTAAAGTAACGATTAAGGGGACATATCCGAAGGAAATGGATTTTACTGCCACAAAGTTTGTGAGCATTGTTGTTGTTGTAATTATTGAACTTTGATTGATTGAGCAGTGAATGTGCTGGGGATAGTAAAGTGGAAAATTGGGTCATCAACCGATGTAACTTAATTGTGTTTAGCCTTCAGCCTAGAAACTTGGATGGTCAGGGGGTCATCAACCTCAGTGACTTAGATTAGGGCCATATGCCATTGTAGCATCATTTCCTTGCGGTCATCATCCACAATGACTTTAAAGTAACTTAGAAGATTAGAGGTCGGTCCATGACATAGACGCAGGTCACATCGATTCAATTAAGGGTCCATGCCGTAGAACCACTGTGTGGCACACACCGATTGGACGGCCTTAATTATAACCAGAGTCCAGAGTTCGTGTTACGAGGGCTGGACCATAACGAATCACTATGATGGTACATGTGGTCTCACATGGAAGCCGAATTTAAGGATTTCCAGACTTTCCTTTCTTAAAAGAAATAATAATTGAGACAATGGTTTCTAGTAAGAATGCCCATCAGGCAATTACGTTAAAGTCTCACACCAGTGTTCTGACATTTATGTAAAAATGATTGTGGTGTCCAGTGGACACAATTGACTATGACATCGTTGACATAGTAAATTACTTCATTTCCCTGAATAAATAGGAATCTCATAAATAGACCTTTCATTCCAGTAGATAGATTAGAATTAATGAACCCTACCTTTACCTCAGCAAGTGACGAAGAACCCGAAACGACCCAAGAGACAGATCTCATGAGCTTTGCTGATAGGTAAGGAAGGTAGGTATCCCTCAATATGGACCAAAAGGGTTCAATATCAAAAAAAATTATTAGGTTAAATGTTTAGAAACATGGCGAGTGGTTGGGGGAAGGGAGGTATTTTGGTTAAAACTTATGGCTAGTAAATATTTATAAAAACATGATATAATTGATGACTGTTTTATGTTCTCATAACTTGGCACTGTGTTTGAACTGGAAATTCCTAGTTGTGCCTTGTATGTTGAGGCTAATGATATTTGTGGTGGAATTTAATGTTACTCCAAGAATTCAAAAGTATGTTCAACACCTGTTTGTGCATCGAACGGTTAGTTGGTTTGCGATACGACCCCGAAATATAGGAGCGTTGCCCCATGTTCTTACTACCTTGGGAATGGCGCTGCTCTCGTAGCCTTTTATGAATTTCTACCTAAAACAAAAAGTGTAATTTCATTTATTTTGCCAATTTGTGATATATTTTTCTTCTTAATCTATTTACCCTCCAGGGTCGGTTTTTCCCTCGAACTCAGCGAGGGATCCCACCTCTACCGCCTCAAGGGCAGTGTCCTGGAGCTTCAGACCTTGGGTCGGGGGATACAACTGGGAGTATGACTAGTACCTCGCCCAGGCGGCCTCACCTGCTATGCTGAACACGGGCCTTGTGGAGGGATGGGAAGATTGGATGGGACAGGCAAGGAAGAGGGAAGGAAGCGGCCGTGGCCTTAAGTTAGGTACCATCCCGGTATTTGCCTGGAGGAGAAGTGGAAAACCACGGAAAACCACTTCCAGGATGGCTGAGGTGGGAATCGAACTCACCTCTAACTCAGCTGACCTCCCGAGGCTGAGTGGACCCCGTTCCAGCCCTCGTACCACTTTTCAAAATTCATGGCAGAGCCGGGAATCGAACCCGGACCTCCGGCGGTGGCAGCTAATCACGCTAATCACTGCACCACAGAGGCGGACTGTGATATATTCATACCTTTTATTTCAACTCAAGACCGCATCAGCGTTTCTTAGCTTTCGTGCCTGCCTGCTCCACAATCACGAAGAAATGGCTGGATAGATCTCGACCAAGTCCGCTTCTGTGGTGTAGTGGTTAGCGTGATTAGCTGCCATCCCCGGAGGTCCGGGTTCGATTCCCGGCTCTGCCACGAAATTTGAAAAGTGGTACGAAGGCTGGAACGGGGTGCACTCAGCCTCGGGAGGTCAACTGAGTAGAGGTGGGTTCGATTCCCACCTCAGCCATCCTCGAAGTGGTTTTCCGTGGTTTCCCACTTCACCTCCAGGCGAATGCCGGGATGGTACCTAACTTAAGGCCACGGCCGCTTCCTTCCCTCATCCTTGCCTATCCCTTCCAATCTTCCCATCCCCTTACAAGGTCCCTGTTCACCATAGCAGGTGAGGCCGCCTGGGCGAGGTACTGGTCATACTCCCCAGTTGTATTCCCCAACCAAGAGTCTGAAGCTCCAGGCCACTGCCCTTGAGGCGGTAGAGGTGGGATCCCTCGCTGAGTCCTAGGGAAAAGCCGAACCTGGAGGGTAAACAGATGATGATGATGATGAGTTCTCGACCAAACTTATTTAGAGTATACACATCCAGGAGCAGATTTTGATGTGCATACGATTTAAAAAATCACGGAACAGTCTGGGGATAAGTGAAACGTCCCTTCATTTTAAATAATTGCGTTATCTTCGCCTACTCTTCAAACTGACGGAGAAAAAAAAAATCCTATTTTGTGCGGGTTTCATGTTCTGCATTGAGTGACCGACACCCGTATGGCTCGCCATCATTCCTGTAAACTCGTGGTTGTTCGTTGGGTAGAAGGCGAGAGAGACGTCAGTACTGCTCGAGCAATGGTGGGTCGTGGACATTGCAATGAACAAATCTCTCTCCGGAAAGCAATTCCACTTGATTTGTATCATTTCTACTTCGTTATATATATTGCAAGTGAAGCCTCCGTGGCTCAAGCGGCAGTGCGCCAGCCTCTCAGTGCTTACATCCGTGGTTCAAATCCCGGTCACTCCATGAGAGATTTGTGCCGGTCAAACGTAAGGTGGGACAGTTTTTTCTCCGGGTATTTTCCATGGAATTGCTTCTTGTACTCTTGTCATCGTTGTTGGGTAATTATGTTTTAACTTTACTTTTTATTATCGTACTACTGTAAGTGACCATTGCCACCGGAATATTTCCCAATTGTGATGTATTCAGTAATAATAATAATCATCATCATCATCTGTTTACCCTCCAGGTTCGGTTTTTCCCTCGGACTCAGCGAGGGATACCACCTCTACCGCCTCAAGGGCAGTGTCCTGGAGCTTCAGACTCTTGGTCGGGGGATACAACTGGGGAGAATGACCAGTACCTCGCCCAGGCGGCCTCACCTGCTATGCTGAACAGGGGCCTTGCGGGGGATGGGGAAGATTGGAAGGGATAGACAAGGAAGTGGGAAGGAAGTGGCCGTGGCCTTAACTTAGGTACCATCCCGGCATTTGCCTGGAGGAGAAGTGGGAAACCACGGAAAACCACTTCCAGGATGGCTGACGTGGGAATCGAACCCACCTCTACTCAGTTGACCTCCCGAGGCTGAGTGGACCCCGTTCCAGCCCTCGTACCGCGTTTCAAATTTCGTGGCAGAGCCGGGAATCGAACCCGGACCTCCGGGGGTGGCAGCTAATCACGCTAACCACTACACCACAGAGGCGGACTAATAATAATAATAATAATCATATTCATGCCTTGGTCTATCCATATCGTTCTTACCACCTACATTTCCCTTAACAAGTCCTGGGTGTCTTAGGATCTGTCTTCTCTTCTTCTGGTTACATCTCGCCAAATCGTCCTCCTGAAACCAATTCCATTCAGGCTCTTAATTTGTGATTCGATCTATCCATCTCACCTTCAGCATTTCTTCTGTAACACCACATTTCAAAAGCTTCTATTCTCTTTCTTTCTGAGCTTGTTCGACTGCACTCCATTGCTTCTGTTTTGGATTCATTTATTTTCATCTCGTACTCCTTCTGCAAGACTGTGTCAGTACCTCATTAGCACTAATCAAATGGGAAAAATAAATGGAAGGACCCCGGCACTACGAAAAATTACGATGTCACCCAAAGGAAGAAAAGGTCCACGAAGGGCCACGATGGGGTCGAAAAAGAACAAAAGTTGACCAAGGGGGTCAGACAAGATTGATGAAAGTGAAGAGCTTGGCACAGGTAAGTGAAACAAAGGAGCAATGCCAGAACACAGCTAAGGGCCCCGTGGTCGCCAACACACGCTCCGACGTTATGAACCGCCTTTAGTCATCTCCTACGACAGGCAGGGGACACCGTGGGTGTTATTCTACCGCCACCATACACAGGGATATTTTAACTGGTACCGAAATCTAAATGCAGTCAATTTTTCCGATTACAGCTTAGTGGATATCCAATAAGACCTGATATTTTTCTCAATTGTAGAGAAACGTCAGCTAAAGAGTCACTATCATTCACCGTTGATTATTGATTTAATAATAATATTATTGTATAAGTAAAGAGGATTGTGTTATCTGCTGCACGCTCTGATTCCCTCTCGTACACAAGTTAAATAACACATCAGCTCATATTGTCCACATTTGCTAACAATCTAATTACTATTGTGATTACATATTGTTGTGCTAATGTGATGGAGGTTGAGATAAAAGGGCCCTTGATTACTTCATGAAGGTAGCAGGAGGCTGTGGCTTGGAGATAATCCTCGATAGATCTACACAATTAACAAGCACTTATCCGTCCGAGGATTTAGGGCAGCTGCCGTCAGCACTGAGACCGGACTTACTCAACAGTCATACTCGTCGGGCTCTTGTCACCACTATTGGTAGAAACAATTCCTAAATACAAAAGAAATCACTTTTTCATTTGCGAAAATCCAACAAATATATCTTCCAGTCATGGCCACCCATCAACGGCTTCTAATTTCAGATGGCAACCGGCACGGTTGCTAGGTGACATTGTATGAGCATCCATACCTTACATCACTACCTGCACGGTTGTTATAGTTACATTTCCGTCACACATTTGGCCGCGTTACGTTACACAAATTTTCGGATGACCCCCAGCCATAAGACATATATATGTCAAAAAAAAGATTCTATGCGGACACTGAATATTTTTTGTGAATTATAATTTCTTTACCAAAATACTGTAAGCTAATTAACAATGACAATACCTTCTAGACGTGCAACATTCCAGGGTGTCTTTTGCTCAATACCTTCCGGAAATTCATAATAGTGATAATATTTTCGTTCCCTTTTCAGTCCAAATTTGAAACACAGTACTTAATTTAATGTGTTGACTCTTATTCTGCCCGCCTCTGTGGTGCAGTGAATAGTGTGATTAGCTGCCACCCCGGAGGCCCGGGTTCGATTCCCGGGTCTGCCACGAAATTTGAAGAGTGGTACGAGGGCTGGAACGGGGTCCCTCAGCCTCGGGAGGTCAACTGAGTAGAGGTCGGTTCGATTCCCACCTCAGCCATCCTGGAAGTGGTTTTCCGTGGTTTCCCACTTCTCCTCGAGACAAATACCGGAATAAGGCCACGGTCGCTTCCTTCCCTCCACCTTGTCTATCCCTTCCAACATTCCCGTCCCCTACAAGGCCCCTGCTCAGCATAGCAGGTGAGGCCGCCTGGGCGAGGTACTGATCCTCCTGCCCAGTTGTATCCCCCGACCCAATGTCTCAAGCTCCAGGACACTGCTCTTGAGGCGGTAAAGGTGGGATCCCTCACTGAGTCCGAGGAAAAAGAAAAAAACCCTGGAGGGTGATTAAGAATAAGAAGAAGAAGGAGAAGACTTTTATTCTGTTTCTATCCATCGATTTTGTACAGATTGTCAGTGACAGAAGGATGGGAAACGGCTAGTATTGGGAAGGTGGCGTTGAGTAAGATACAGCGCCAGCATTTTCCTGGTGTGAAAATTGGAAACTACGGAAAATCATCTTCAGGGCTACCAGCGGTGTCAGTCGAACCCACTATCTCCCAAACGCAAACTCACAGCTGCGCGACGCTAACCGCACGGCCAACTCGCTCGGTCTACCGACGTCTATTATTTGTTTTTTAATACAATGTTCTTCTTCTTGACGGCTGTCATCAGGGAGATTTGTTTCTTGTTCTCAGCAACTCGGGAAAGAGTGGAGGTACAGAGCCCATACCACTCTCGTAGATTCCGTAGCCAAGATATTCTCTTTCTTCCCCTTCCTTCACTTTTACCTCGTAAGAAAGCTGAAGGAGTCTATATGTATTATTTCGAATGAAATGGCTAAAGTACTAAAGTTTCTTCTTTTTGATGTTGTGCACGACGTTTGGGTCTTCGATCAGGCGGAGTACTTCAGTGTTACGTATTCTGTCAACCCATGATATTCTGAGCAGGCGTCCGTAACACCACATCTCAAGAGATCGAAGTTTTTTGGTGGTCTTCTCTGTTAGGGCCCAAGTCTCGGCACCATAAAGTAAGACAGAAAGTGCATAACACCTATGTAAATGGAGACGGAGATTGACCTTAAAGCCCCTGTTACAGAAAAGTTTGACCATTCTCTTGAATTCAGTCCTTGCCTGTTTAAACCGAGACCTAATGTCAACAGCATTGTTCCAGCTGCCGAGATACTTAAAGCGCTGGACATGCTCCGGTGATGTGCCAGCTACTGTTAACAGGTTATTTGCTTACGACCATTACTTCGTCCTTTTTCGTGTTTAATCGTACACCTGCTGCAGCATTGTGTTTATTCACACAGTTTAACAATATTCCTATTCTTTAATAAGTTAACTTGTTTATTTACCTCCGGAATAGGGACTTCGGTACTGAATACAGGGACAGAGTAGAAAATAAATTGGCAACACTGAATTATTTGGTCGTGTCGATGATTCGGAATTTCAAGTGCGACGTTAAACATTAGCTCAAGTTTCATCGTGGGAACAGCGTCATGCAGAAGACATTACCTGCTCCATGAAGCGAACAGTATAGGCTTCAATCTCACCTCCAAGGACAAAGTAAGCGAAAGGAGGGATGGGGTTATTGTTTGCCCTCATTCTTCCTCCCCTTTGCCTCCTCATTTTATTATCCCTAAGCTTTGTCTAACTGCCATTACTAAGCTGCGTGAACGTGGTAATCTTCAACTGATTCTTTTCAACCCGGAAGGCGGACAAAGAAGGGGAGAGAGGGTCAGAGAACAAGTGCAGTCTGTTTGCTCCAAGTGTGGTGAGGATAACGTCTCTTCTCCCCTACACAGTAACACCGTCGGTGTGCTGGACGCTGATCGCAAGGCCAGGCCTACACTGGCAGTTATTTACTGCTTTAAAATGAGAAGCATGCCTTTCACTGGTTGCGGATATATGGGCAGAATTTTACGACGATGCTATCGGATATCTTTTTCCTACGCCGTGCTACAAAGATTAACCATCCTCTTTCTACAAAAGTACTTACCCTCAGTGGATCAACAGATTTATATCAGCATTTTCGGAATTGTCGAACTCCACTGTTGGTGACCACGAACTACGGTATATTTCCTCCCTTGTACTCACGGGCGCCTCAGTACCTGGTTTTCGCTACGGCTATGAGCTCACATCCTCACCACCGTACGCTTTCTCTACATCTGATGCAGTGATTTCAGGAACGAATATGAACACTACAGTCAAGGAACTCTTACAAACAACTTGGCCAGATTTCAGATTCATCTACACTGACGGCTCCAAAACTTCCACCGGCTATTCACATCATCCCGGCGGTGAAGGTGGTACTGAACAACGGTCCCTACCAGAGCAAACTTCCGTCTGCACAGCGGAAATGATAGCAATTCTAGCAGCCATATTTTATGGTACCTCACCATACTTCCTGAAAATTCTCATCCTAACAGTCTACTTCAGCGTGTAACAGTGTTTCAAACTGGACCACAAAGATCAATAAGAACATCCTTGACATTCTGCTATTAGTGAGAAACGCAGAACTCCGAGGAATGACAGTTCACTTTCTATGGATCAAGGGACATGCCGGAATCGTACACAATGAAACAGTAGACCTCCTCGCTACACAAAGTACAATTGCAGCCAACTTACGAGCAATCCAACTCCCTTATACAGCCTTTCTCCCCATTATCCCTATGGAAGCTCAAAGAAAATGGTCAACGCAATGGAATACACAGGATCTGCACAAATGACGACATTATGTCGCACATCAAGCTAATATCCCTTACAAACCATGGTTCTACATCATCAAACTCGCCAGATCTCACATCACATCACTCATACGCACGAGACTCGGACACGGATGTTACGCCAACCATATCTACCGTATTAAAGTGTTGGACTCTCCCACGTGTGAGTATGACCCTCCGTGTGTCGCAGATTTGAACCACGTTGTAATTGTTTGTTCAAAGTATAATGCTCCACGAACAGTAACGCTCTCAAAATTGATTAAAATTGGAATTACATTTCCAACTGGCGTGTTAGTTCTTCTTTCTCCTGTCAACAAGAGAGTACATTCCATTTTAGCAGAATTTCTAAAAAATTGTGACTTAAATATATAATTTGTGTCATTTTTATCTCTCTTATTTAATCAAAAATGTGTATTGATTTTAGTCACGTTCAGAGAAAAGTGCAAATCATCAATTGTGAATGTCAGAACATCCATGGAGTGTGTGGTGTGAAAGAGACTGTCTTAGGTGATATTTTCTGTCTGCCACTTCTGCCATTTCTTTCATGTGTCTCTCTTATATAAATTGTTGTGTGACTTGTAATGTTGTACAGATTTGCTGGCTGAATGGCTGATGGAGCCATGTCGCCAAAGAAATGAACAAAAAAATGTACGAACGGTGGCGGCAGTTTCAAGGTCGTACTGTCGAGAATAGGCCGGGTTCCATTGAAGGGCCCTCATTCCAAAACTCGCTAACTCCATTACTAAAACAAAAATTGAATTACCTACTGAATTGGGTAAGTCTTCAACAGGGCAAACTAATCTATATAAATAAAGTTGTAGGGGGTCCAATGTCTGTAATTTCGTTTGTTTTGCCAATTTTTCAGATATTTATCCGTTTTAGATCAACTCAAGACCATATCAGTGGTTTTTATTTTTCGTGTCTGTTTGTTCCACCATCACGGCGAAACAGCTGAATAGATCTGGACCAAACTTCATATTTAGAGTATACTGATCCAGGATCAGGTTTTAATTTGCATATGATTTAAAAATCTCTGAATAGACGGAGGATTATCAGGAAAATCAGAACTGTTTTCTGCAATTTTCTCTTATACTGTTGATTTTCTGTAAAATCCGTGGACTATATGTGAAAGGTCCCTTCATTATAAACAACTTTTCTTGTGATCATAATTTCGCTTACCCTTCAAATAACGGAGAATATTACTATTTCTTGCGGGTCTCACGCTCTGCAATGAGTGACCGAGAGACCGACAACGAACCTACAGGTTACCATGGCAACGTCTCTGACTGCTTGCTAGCAGGGAAGTAACGTATTGCCATTTTCGTCATCATTCCTGTAAACTCGTGGTTGTTCCTTGGGTAGAAAGCAAGATAGACGTCAATTGGCCATTCTGCGGAATATTGGCGGAATACCGTTCGAGGTTACAATTGTCCTTGAATAGCACTAAGTGGCGCTGTTAATATTTGAATAGCATCGCGCAGTGTAGCCCATTATTTCACATCGTAAAGTGTTTTCTGGAATTTGCTAAAATTTTTACTGTATTTCTATTCTACTTCTGTTTTCCGCTTTAATTTCTGGCCTCTGCCTTGCCTCTTTACGCTTAAGTAATAACACCGTAAGTAATATTCTTATCTGTTTACCTAAGATTCTCTCCGCCTAAATTTCTCCTCTGTTAACGCCTTCTTATATCCCTAACTCACACCATCACAATTTATTGAGGGACATTTTATTTTCCAATACATCCACTGTGTATTTACATGTTTGTCTTATCCGTCTGTCCTCAGTTATAATCCTATTTTCTAATCATTTCTATTTTCTTAGCTGTATTACATTCTTCCTTAATTAATACGCATGTATGCGAGTTCTAATTCCGAAACCTGAACATTCTTATCTTTGAGGAGAAATTCCAAGCTGTTCAAAGGTATAACTTTTGGCCCCGGAAAGTATCGAAATATGGATACATTTTTAATGATGGTGTAGACCTTGACTTCGGGATAATTGGTGGCTAAACGGTAAGTCGTATAAAACAACAGATAGCACAATCGCCGTTCAATTTGGAGAGTTCTACAACTTTGGTCCCATGATTTTTTATCATGTCTCGATTGTTGATATTTTACAGAGGGATGCATTTATCGATTATATTCAAATGTCTCCAAATCGTTTGATACTGGCATTAGGAAAATGGGCCTGACTGTATAATGAAAACTCTCCATCTCTATTGTGAATGGCAGTTGCCAAGTGTGCCTGACGTTATAGTAGAAACGCCCGAACTCGATTGTGATTAGCATTAGGAAATGTTGCCTGCCTACGATACATCGGAAACAACGTATGGCGTCCTCCCTCTTTCATTTCTCGGATAGACTGAGACACATGTAATTTAATATAATCTTACTCACTGCTTTTACAGTGATTTAGGAAGAAATCCGTATAGCCTACCGTAGCGAAGGACGGGTACATTTGCTAGTAAAGTAATAATACTGTTCCAAAACCTGTCAAAACCTATTATAATAGAGTTTTGAAATTCAGTGATCATTGAAGAACTCGCTAACTCCATCGCTGATATCGTTCCAAAATCTACTATATAGGAGCAACCAATGAATGCTACACATTGCAGTCACGTGAAGTGATCTTCTCGGTCGCTAAATGGTTTGTGCTGTTATTGCTGTTACTGATGTGATTGAAACAAAATTTGACGAAAAATGAATTGTGACAGAACTGTAACAACATCCGCTGTAAGGGAAACGAAGAAACAGAACGAGTGATCCGAGTGAATGGAAGAAAACAATTATGAAAATGCCAAGGTATTGGAAAGATGTCATGAGGCAGGATAAATGGTACTGGAAACGCCCACTATAATACAAATATAGAAGAAGACAAGACTGTGATGAAGAGGGGGTAACGATTTGGTGACTTCGCGCCTGAAGTTGTGCCAAGATGTGTGGAACTGAATCCAGCGAAAGTTGCGGACATCAGGACCTAACTGGCGAGAAGTGGGCTGAAGATGAACGTTATCGTATTATCAAACTCATGTTCAATGACAATGAAGCTACAGCACCGAGTGGCGCTTTGTGACAGTGCGTAGTGATGTGGTGGTGATTATTGTTTTAAGAGGAACTGGGCAACCATCCTCTATAATTTGTACTGTGAGCACACCGATGCTAGTTAAGACGAGGATTTAAGAGTCTAAGGTGTTTATTTACCAGCATTTACCTCTTTTTCAGGATTTGAGATACTAATTTCATGTTTCAGTCCAATATTGTTGTGAACACACTATGATATGACTCTTTCTGTATTGAGCATTACATACATTTTGGGTCTTTCGTAAGTATAGTCGAACCTTGATATCTCAAACTTCCATTACTCCAATTTTGAATATCTCGAAGTAACTTAAATTTCCCGGCCCTTTGTCCTATTCCTCAAGTGTATCTATTTGTCTATTAATCGAAATTCGGTTGCACGAATTTCTAGATTTCCCGAAGGAAATATTTCGCCCCTTGAAGCAAAAAATACTCTGTAACTCGAATTTTGTGCAACATTA
Organism: Anabrus simplex; assembly: GCF_040414725.1. NCBI lineage: Eukaryota > Metazoa > Arthropoda > Insecta > Orthoptera > Tettigoniidae > Anabrus > Anabrus simplex. Next base: position 21,737,299 of record NC_090270.1, on the reverse strand, counting down.
ACTGTGCAATACGGCATTTGTGGTTTGTGAGGAACAGTTAACAAGTAAGGGTTACCGTGATGCTGGGAGCTAATATGACGGGAACCGATAAACTAAAACATCTAGTGATCGGAAAATCGGCGAAGCCTCGCTGTTCTTGGGTATGAATTAATTACCGGTCACGTACGAAAGCAACTCCAAGAAGTCGCGGATGACAAGCTCCATTTACGAATCTCGGCTGCGTCGTATTGACGAGAAGTTTCAGCGTGGAGGGAGGAGAAGTTTAACACTAACAAACAGAAGAGACTAACCGATATTTTCCAAAGGTCTTAACGGAGGTATGCTTGTTGTTTCACTACTGTATGCACTGTATCCTGTCTTCTATAAAGTTACTATAATAGGTTATAATTAAAGTGATGCCGTAAAATAGAGTTTGTTGTATATTTTTAAATATTGTTAAGAATAATGTATGCGATATAAGCCCATATATACATATGATTCAATTGTGTGCTATACATGCTCAAAAACGGCATTCTCTAGATCTCATGATTTCGATAACTGGAGGTGAACTGAGCTATCGAGGTTTCACGGTATTTCTCTTCAATACCGCTAAATCCTTTAGCATTTATGTTATACAATTTACTTTATAACTCGAAGCTATCACGAATCTCTTTACTTGAGTGGCCATTCTTAAACTGCCCTTCTCCATATGGTATCATTCCATACGTCTCTTTTTCCATTCTGACATTCCAAAACACGCTAACACCGGGCGAGTTGGCCGTGCGGTTAGAGGTGCGCGGCTGTGAGCTTGCATCCGGGAGATAGTGGGTTTGAATCCCTAGTCGGCAGCCCTGAAAATGGTTTTCCGTGGTTTCCTATCTTCACACCAGGCCACCTTAATTAAGGCCACAACCGCTTCCTTCCATCTCCTAGGCTTTTCCTATCCCATTGTCGCCATAAGACCTATCTGTGACGGTGCATCGTAAAGCAAGTAGCAAAAAAAAAAAAAAAAAAATATACACGCTAACTCCATTTCTATTTTTCGTTTTTCACACAATTACTTTGACGAATTTATGTAAAACTACTACAAACTCACCAGCAAAGCCTCCTTAAAACACCCCGGGTTAATTGTGCAGCTGATCAAAGTAGAAAAACGTTTTATGTGTTTGCTGAAAAGTTTCCTCAAGTGGAGTTAGCAAGTTTTGGAATGGAAGGCCTCGTTTCTAGCGGTAGTTTCCTGACCACGCTCTGGCTCCAGAGGCAGTAGTTTACGGCGAACCACTCTGTTGAACTCTACTTATTGAATATCCTCAGTTGTTTGTATTTGGCTGTTTTTGTTTGTTAAAATGGAGCTTGTCCGCGTCTGTGAAGCAGTGGTTAGCGTGATTAGCTGCCACCCCCTGAGGCCTGGGTTCGATTCCCGGCTCTGCCACGAAATTTGAAAAGTGGTACTAGGACCGAAACGGGGTCCACTCAGCCTTGGTTTTCCGTGGTTTCACACTCCTCCTCCAGGCAAATGCCGGGGTGGTACTTAACTTCAAGTCACGGCCGCTTGCTTCCCTCTTCCTTGTGCGACCCTTTCAATCTTCCCATCCCCCCACAAGGGCCCTGTTGAGCGTAGCAAATGAAACCACCTAGGCGAGGTATTGGCCTTTCTCCTCAGTTGTATCCCCTGACCCAAAATGTCACGCTCCAAGACACTGCCCTTGAGGCGGTAGAGGTGGGATCGCACGCTGAGTCCGAGGGAAAAACCAAAGAATGAAAACGTAGTGTAAAATTCGTGGACAGCAAAAACCAGAAAACGAGAATAAAACCTGAAAATCGGGCACCATTTATCCGAACGTTAACCCACACGATCCGTGGAATCTAACCTTCAACAAGTAGAATTTCAGATTTACATTTAATTGAGGTTATCCACCAGTCGACTATCCTATCGGATATTGGAACATCCCCCGAATGGATCCTAAATCGAACCAAATCGACTATCAGTTGCTTTGGATATGTTGCGAAATATTACTTGAAAGTTAACAGCAATTTTCACAATCAAAAATAAAATTCCACCATGTATTGTCATCTCGTGACACCCTTAATTTACAGATGAATTCCGAACCTGAAACGTGCATCACCCCAAACAGATGTTCAGAAGGAACCAACAACAATCGATCCGACGGGATTTTACGTTTCATAGTTCTGAAGAAACAAAATTGCGAAATGCAAGAAGACATTAATTCATTATGCATTTAGAAGAAATGCCAAACACTGTGCCAAAGATTTCTCTAAGGATTTTTCTTTCGCGTTTTTCTAAAGTTTCAGTTAGTGATCTGGCTTCAATTATTATTATTATTATTATTATTATTATTATTATTATTATTATTATTATTATTATTAGCAGGGTTTTTTGTGGTTCACAGAGAGGTGAAGAAAGGTACTGGTGGGAATGGGTCTATCTACTATTCACAGATTAATTTAAAACTTAAAAAAATAAAGGTTATATTTCTTTTCAAATCTCAAAACTTAACAAAGTCTTCACTTAGTGAAGGAAAACCAATGTATCACATACAATGACAAATTAGATACCACCGAGCTCGATAGCTGCAGTCGCTTAATTGCGGCCAGTGTCCAGTATTCGGGAGATAGTAGGTTCGAACCCCACTATCGGCAGCTCTGAAAATGGTTTTCCGTGGTTTCCCATTTTCACACCAGGCAAATGCTGGGGCTGTACCTTAATTAAGGCCACGGCCGTTTCCTTCCCACTCCTAGCCATTTCCTGTCTCATCGTCGCCATAAGACCTATCTGAGTCGGTGCGACGTAAAGCAACTAGCACAAAAAAAAAAAAAAAAAAAATAGATACCAGAATAGAAAACCCTAGAATAGGGAATTTAACACATTTGGGCTTCAAGCCCCTAATTTACAAATATACAATGTAGCGTTTACATAGATAAGGAGAGAAATCTCCCAAGACAGAACCACTTGCTCCAACCAATAGAGCCTTCCAGAGGCACCCCTCAATATTACAGTAAAATTAGCAATCTCAGAAAAGAGCTTTACATGCTCTTCAACTTCAACCAAGGAGACTGAGCTCCTAATTTCTTACAGCCCACTCAAGGCAACATTACACCAAAAATCTTACAAATTTCTGGCCTCTCTAGGACCAACTTACAATTTACAATTTTGTACACAGGGGTATATATTACCCAAACTACTGGGCCTTCGTGGAAGAGAACAACAGGTTAAATTACTGGCCCGAACACCAAAATGTATGGGGGCGTACACTTGCGTTTCTTGAAAAACTCGGTTTTAAAACCCTACTTGGGCTTGTGGCCCGATGATGCAGAGGCTAATCCCACACAACTGAAGTGACTAGAAAAACAAGTTACTTCGTAATTTACAGGAACGGTTACAAAATCGTAGTCACCTCAAGATAAATTGAAGGAGAACTCGAGAGGGTAACACACTCTCTATCCCCGATTTACAATTTAAGTCTTTATGAAACTTTTCATTAGCCGAAAAAGTTTACATTTTAGAAAACAAGTGGTTACATAGTTAAAAATTAGAACCTTCCCCTCGTGTAAGTCTGCGGAGGTAGCTACAGAGATATAAAACTGGTAGCCATTATCTGGGCTGGTGAACTGCCTGGTGAAGAATGAGGCGCCCCGCCTCCCGTCTTAACACACACACACTCAGTAAGACGACGATCAATAAGACACGGTAGCTTGAAAAAACCGCAGCTTATATACCCGAGGGGATGGTTCGAGGGGGTTCTGGACTAAATCAGGACACACCCCCTCATTTTTATTGGCAAATTCAAAAGGTACAAGAAACCTATTATTCGCTAATAATTAATTACAGAAAATCCCTGATTGGCCAGATTCAAAAGCTGGCGGAATGAGAAAGAAGGGTTTCAAACCTTGAAATAACAAAATAAATGAACATTAATTTAGTTGAGACAACATAAGAACACCAAACTTCTTTCAACCACTAATTTTTTGCCTTGCACCAGAGTGCATTACCTCAGTTTTTTGTAACGACATCTATAGAGAAAGGTTCAAACTTCCTGACGTAAACCGAAACAAAACCAATGAATCCAGTCAGTTTAGGCAACTTCAAAATAACACACTACTCTGTTATTTCTGGGTGACATCTTCTGGTCAATGTCCCCACTTCATGCCGTAGCTGTTTCACGTTCTGTTTGATAGATAGAGCTCCTTAAGGCGCTTCTTTTAAATGTGCGGGGTTGAGGTGTACCTCCCGGTACAATTATTATTATTCATCATCATCATCATCTGTTTACCCTCCAGGTTCGGTTTTTCCCTCGGACTCAGCGAGGGATCCTACCTCTACCGCCTCAAAGGCAGTGTCCTGGAGCTTCAGACTCTTGGTCGGGGGATACAACTGGGGAGAATGACCAGTACGTCGCCCAGGCGGCCTCACCTGCTCTGCTGAACAGGGGCCTTGTGGAGGGATGGGAAGATTGGAAGGGATAGACAAGGAACAGGAAAGGAAGCGGCCGTGGCCTTAAGTTAGGTACCATCCCGGCATTCGCCTGGAGGTGAAGTGGGAAACCACGGAAAACCACTTCCAGGATGGCTGAGGTGGGAATCGAACCCACCTCTACTCAGTTGACCTCCCGAGGCTGAGTGGACCCCGTTCCACCCCTCGTACCACTTTTCAAATTTCGTGGCAGAGCCGGGAATCGAACCCGGACCTCCGGGGGTGGCAGCTAATCATGCTAACCACTACACCACAGAGGCGGACATTATTATTATTATTATTATTATTATTATTATTATTATTATTATTATTATTATTATTATTATTATTATTATTACATACAATTAGGAAGGCTCGGCTTGTGTCGGTAACATAATGGGCTTACTCGGTCTAAGCAAGGAATCACCATCTTGATTATGAAACTACATGTAGGCTACATATATATCTACAAATATTTATAACAGAAATAATTATAACATATACACTCATAAATATGCACAGATGATGTCGCTAAACAACTTTTTATCTTCCCGTTTTGGGAATCTGTTCTTCAGTATTACTGGAGCTGCGGCCTGGAACTTCATGCTATTTGGTGTATCTCAGAGGAAATGTCGTTCCTAGAAACTTTCTCACAATGTAGAAGGTGCTCAGGAGGGTGGCTTTCTGTAGTTCAACGTATGTGTGATGATGCAGGTTTAATGCGGCCAGAGAGCTGTGCGAGCTTTTCGGAATAACACCAGTACATGACATAATAATAATAATAATAATAATAATAATAATAATAATAATAATAATAATTATTATTATTATTATTATTATTGAACCAACGGCCGTAGCCGTGTTGAAACACCGGATCCTGTGAGATCTCCGAAGTTAAGCAACATTGGGCGTGGTCAGGAGTTGGATGGGTTGTTACGCGCTGTTGGTGGGGGGCAAGGGAATGGAGGAGTGGAAAGGAACTTCCCACCCTACCGCACGTAAACTCCGGCTCAGGAACACCTCTCCGGAGGTTCGGACCTGCCTTCGGGCAGAATAACCCTTACCTCGTGTCCTCATTCTGAGGTGATGCAGCTCTTTTCAGGCACACCCCCATTGGGGGTGAGCTGCATGTACCATTTTAACCATATACCAGCCCTCGTGCCATTCTTAAATTTCTGACAGTACCGGGAATCGAACCCGGACCCCCAAGGACGGCAGCTAATAACACTAACCGTTACGCTACGGACTCGTTGGCTGAACGGTCAGCGTACTGGCCTTCGGTTCAGAGGGTCCCGGGTTCGATTCCCGGCCGGGTCGGGGATTTTAACCTTAATTGGTTAATTCCACTGGCACGGGGGCTGGGTGTATGTGTTGTCTTCGTCATCATTTCATCCTCATTATGACGCGCAGGTCGCCTACAGACGTTAAATAGAAAGACCTGCACCTGGCGAGCCGAACCCGTCCTGGGATATCCCGACACTAAAAGCCATACGACATTTCATTTCACCCTTACCTTATTATTATTATTATTATTGATTCGTTATGCCGAACTAAGGAGGTCGTGTGAACTTATTTTGCACATCGTTCCTTCTTGTCTTCTCCGCTTCATCCTTTCGCTGTGCTTCTTTACGCGTTCTTCCGTCCATCCTGTAGCTTGTCTTTTAGGTTGATCAGCAGATTTCTGTTTGCTTATGAGATTTCTGAATTTTTTTCTGTCTTACAAGATTTCTTCATTTATACCTTCCGCCTACAGTTGCCACTGGGTGGACTGAGTATCTCAGTGGTTGCTGTTGTCGGTCCCAAGCCCGGATAAACGAGCAGGGTTGACTTAAAGCCGTAAAATAACACTCAGGAAATATGTTGAGCCAACCTCCAAGGCTCAGTACCTTAGTTTTATCCCTAAGACCGACTTCGATCGACCCCTCCCCACTATCTTCAACTTGTTAGCATGATAGAAATGTCAGTTGACAAAACAATTATTAATATTATTATTATTTCTTGATTTGTAATTCCCAACTAAGGAGCGTGTTTGAACTTATTAGCACGTTTTTGGGTTTTCTCCTTTTCCTTCCATTATCTCCTCATTCTGTCCCTGTGATCCTTTTTGAGTTGTTCAGTCCATCCTCTATTTAGTCGGGTGGCCTTTACAGAAAATTTGTGCTTGTGAATGAAATTTCTGAATTTTATTCTATTTTGAATTAGTTCTTCATTAATGCCAAATTAATTTAGGTCTTCACTGATTTCTTTGTCCGGCTCCATAGCGTGCTAGCCTTTGGTTGTAGGGGTCCCGACGCGCAGGTGGTCTAAGGGAGTCAGATACACCAGGCCTCTTCGGAGGCCACAATCATTTATTATTATTACTGATGTCTTTTAGCCAATTATTTTGATTTTTATTGATAAGGCTAAGTTAAGATTTTCTTTGTGAGCCTGTAATCGTTCTTTTCTGATTGTGTCTGTGATTTTTTCTCTAACCAGATAACAGCCAGAATACGTTGAGACAAAAGTTTAGTTGTAATTTTGAGATCGCCTACGGTTGATCTGCCCATAACCTTCAACTAATTAGCATCATGGAACTAACAGCTAACAAGGCTTCTACCCCAGGCCCTAGTGGATATAGTAGGTTTTCTCGGTCATCGGATTTTGGGAGACCGAGAACATCATGCGGGAATGCATCGGAGCTTCCCAAATCTCTCAAACCGAAATGCAAGCACTTCATATGAGCTTTAATTATAATTATTACGTCTTCATTAACTTTTTAACTGAGTTTGGCGTGGGGAAGGAGATCGGGATGTAAAAGCATGCCATATAATATCATCTCACCTCATCCCCCATCCCGTATCAGGACTCGTACCTAATGTATACGTTCTGAAGTGCCACTCAGTTGTGAACAGTATTTTCAGCTGACCATCTCACGCGCACCACCTAAGTCGGGGTCGGTACATGACCAGCCTTAGTTTCCTGTATTACCCAGGGACAGCGTGCTCGCCGTCTGTGTGGCTGCGACCACATTGGATCATTGCTAACCACTTCGTTGCCTGCGGACGCCACAGCTCGGAGGATTTTGCCATTTAAATGCATGCAAATCCCATGCGGCAGTTTACATTTATTTCTCGAGCATATCGTGCATTATGCAAATTAAAACAGGAAAGAGATACCGCCAACATGGTCATTACGGAAAACTTCTTTTCATATATTAAAAAATCTTATAAGTAACTCAGTGCTCAAACATTTCTATGGTGCTCTGTTGAGTCCAAACTCTGGATTCATATTTATCGCAGTACTCGCCACGTAAGGCTATCTAGTAAAAGGCAAATATCGCCGCCCTATTTTCTTTTCTTTAATGGTTCATCGCTGCTCCAACTTGACTAGTTGCATATAGAAATCACGAGACATAACCATCAACAAACTAACCTCAGTGTAAGGATCAATAATGGAGGTTCCCTTAATCAAGTAAAAGATAATAAATGATCAATTAAGATACATTTTCAAGCTTAATGAGGAATTAAGGAAATACAAAGTAATCTCTCACCCTCACTCAATTTAATGTTATATGTTTCTGCATTTATTTTGGTATAACGCATTACTATAACCGTATTTTTTGGTGTTTACTTTGTGTAAATAATTTAGCTCCCTTCTTGAAATTTGCTAATATTTGTCAGAATGAAGAGAAACCACGCTGTAATACGATGTGAATTCAAGTTCTAAGGCCTCCGATTTTTTTTTCTCCAGACTGGAAAGAAATAGAAATATGTGCATTGTTTTAAAATGAGCCCGCGTTCGTTGTCAAAACTTCACAGAGATGGCAGCACTATACGACAGATGGAATTTTAGCGCCAGCCGCGAGAATGAGAACTGTTTTAGATACTTAAAATGGCGACGTTTTCCTTACTTGAACAGCGTGCAATCATTCGTTTTTTGAATTTGCGTGGTGTGACACCAATTGAAATTCATCGACAGTTGAAGGAGACATGTGGTGATGGAGTTATGGATGTATCGAAGGTGCGTTCGTGGGTCCGACAGTTTAATGAAGGCAGAACATCGTGTGACAACAAGCCGAAACAACCTCGGGCTCGCACAAGCCGGTCTGACGACATGATCGAGAAAGTGGAGAGAATTGTTTTGGGGGATCGCCGAATGACTGTTGAACAGATCGCCTCCAGTGTTGGCATTTCCGTGGGTTCTGTGCACACAATCCTGCATGACGACCTGAAAATGCGAAAAGTGTCATCCAGGTGGGTGCCACGAATGCTGACAACGCACCCGCACATCGAGCTAACGTTACGCAAACGTTTCTTCGTGAAAACAACTTTGAAGTGATCCCTCATGCTCCCTACTCACCTGACCTGGCTCCTAGTGACTTTTGGATTTTTCCAAGAATGATAGACACTCTCCGTGGCCGCACATTCACCAGCCGTGCTGCTATTGCCTCAGCGATTTTCCAGTGGTCAAAACAGACTCCTAAAGAAGCCTTCGTCGCTGCCATGGAATCATGACGTCGACGTTGTGAAAAATGTGTACGTCTGCAGGGCGATTACGTCGAGAAGTAACGCCAGTTTCATCCTTTTCGGGTGAATAGTTAGTTAGAAAAAAAATTGGAGACCTTAGAACTTGAATGCACCTCGTAATACACACATGCAAATATATTGCATGCACATATGCCGTAAGTCAATAAGAATACACAGAGGCTAAGTCTGCAAACCGTACCCAAGTCGTGGCAAGACAAGGTTAGGTTAAGTTATGTTGATGATGACATTTCCTTCCATTTGAACTGAACTGATGTTTGTAGAGGAGGTAATGTTACTTTAATTTTCGGAGGAGTTCTTGCAGATTTTTTCTTACTTCTTACACTTCATAATCGAATTTTGTAAGTAAGTATTCTACAAAATAACATAATTAATAAAATGGTGCGTTCGTCATTTCACACCAAGAACGTTATTAATAATGCATTATTGGAACATGCCACAATTCTACTTAACTGATATTATCCAAACAGATTTACAATCCCACAGAAAAAGAAAATATGCTTTAATTATACTCGCAAATGTAACACGAATCCACCTCTGTGATGTAGTGGCTAGTGTGATTAGCTGCCACACACGGAGCCCCGGATTCGATTCCCGGCTCTGCCACGAAATTTGAAAATTGGTACGAGGGATGGAACGGGGTCTACTCAGCTTCGGGAGGTCCACTGAGTAGAGGGGAGTTCGATTCCCACCTCAGCCATCCTCGAAATGGTTTTCCGTGGTTTCCCATTTCTTCTCCTGGAAAATGCCGGGCTAAAGGCCACGGCCGCTTCCTTCCCACCTCCTAATTCATCCCTTTCAATTTTCCCATCACCATCAGCATAGCAGATGAGACCGCCTGGGCGAGGTACTGGTCCTCCTCCAAGGTCGTATACCCAAGCCAAAGTCTCATGCTCCAGGACACTGCCCTTGAGGCGGTAGAGGCGGGATCCCCCGCTGAATAAGAGGGAAAAACCAACCTTGGAGGGTAAATGGATTAAGAAAGAAAGAAAGAAAGAAAGAAAGAAAGAAAGAAAGAAAGAAAGACATGTAACACTAGTTTTTCAACAATATCGCAGTGCCAATACGCAATTCTCGTAAATTACAAAATAAACCATGACTGTATAGTACCAACGTGCTCGATCAACAGTAACTGCAAGACGTCGTATCGACAAGTCGGGTCCCTAAACTGTATGGTTAGAGACTCTGACTCGAACCCAACTGTTAGAGAGCAATTAAAATCACTGCCTTCATTATTAACAGGGGAGAAAGAGTATTGCGATAATAACATACAAATCCACAAAGGACATGATGTAGGCAGAGTTCGGCTGTTGCCATGATACCCACTTGTTGTACAGGGAGAGTTCCCAAGTTATCAAGTACTGGTGCACAGCCTCAGGCAGCAGCTCATGTTCTTGGTGGAGAGTTAGTAGCGTTAATCATGACAAAGTGAGCGGCTAATTTCATAACGAGGACGAGAACAATATCTTATAGGCTCACTTACCTTGGCGCCCGCCGCCGGGGTCTGAGGAATTCCCTCCCGACTATAGAACAGTATGTGATGAACACGGGTCATTCAGCCACAGATATTGGTGCTGGTGTCAGTTTTTGACGTGACAAGTCTATAAAATCAGGCTTCATACATTCGAACCTTACTCTTACGAAATTGTGTGCTCACATTCCGGGTTACTGCCCCGAATGGTTGAGGAATACCGTGTGATTCAGCCGCCCCTTCTAATGTAGTTTTATGCAACCAAATTAATGTGCGACATGGTTAAAAGGTGGCTACTCCACTGGAGGACTACTGTGTGGTAGGCTACTAATGCCCAGTAAGCATATTTTGCTCACGATTTTCAATCGTACCGACAGGCTATATCGTCCGCTCGCAAAACATGACGCCTTGAAATCATGTAGCGACGTCCTTTCACCATGTAACTATTTTAATGTGTTGTGCCTCATGACCGGGTGTAACGAAGAGGGGAATCTTCTTCGTCTTAATCTGCTTACCCTTCAGGGTTGGTTTTCCCCTCGGACTCAGAGAGGGATCCCACCTCTACCGCCTCAAGGGCAGTGTTCTGGAGCTTCAGACTCTGGGTGGAGAGATGCAACTGGGGAAGAGGGCTCACCTGCTATGCTGAACAGGGGCCTTGGCGGGGGATGGGAATATTGGAAGGGATAGACAAGGAAGAGGGAAGGAAGCGGCCGTGGCCTTAAGTTATGTACCATCTCGGCATTTGCCTAGAGGAGAAGTGGGAAACCACGGAGAAAACCTCCAGGATATCTAAGGAGGGAATCGAACCCACCTCTACTCAATTCACCTCCCGAGGCTGAGTGAACCCCGTTCCAGCCCTCGTACTTCTTTTCAAAATTCGTGGCAGAGCCGGTAATCGAACCCGGGCCTCTGGGGGTGGCACCTAATCACACTAACCACTACACCGCAGACGCTGACAAGAGGGGAATCAATGCGTAAAACTAGGTAACAGTGCAGCAATTAATGTCTTAAGCATCGAACCGGATTGCGTATGTACCATATTCTCGTCGTACTACCAGCATGTCCATAGCATTGTGGCGTACCGCATGTGGTTAGGCGCTAGTCTAACATCGACGGAAAGTGCCATCGGCTGTTCGAAGCCTGCATCGTTAAATTTTTCTTTCATCCGTATGATGTTTGAATACGGAAACACAGGCCCATGGTTACCATATTCAAACTGTAGAACGACGCTGTTATTCACCTTGTGCCCTGCGCATACTCCGCTAGTTAGGGCCTGAATGTAAATTGTGCTGTCATTCGCTATGTCTTCCACAGAGGAGTACGTTGAAATACTCCTCATTTATGGGGAAGCAAGACAAAACGCGTGCGAGGCACTACGTCTGTACAAGGAACGGTATCCCGACAGGCGACACCCGGCTGCTACGACATTCCGCGTGTTGAATGACGCGTAAGGACAAGAGGCTTGATGTCCAAGCAGCCACCAGTCCGCGATAGGCCCCTTACATCGGGTAAAACAGAAGAGGCCGTTCTGGAGGCAGCTTGTAGTGATCCACACTTAGTACAAGGACGATTTCACAAGAGGTTCTATCGGTGGCTGTTAGGCAGGCTGGACAATGATTCAGCGTTCGTATCGCACATCTTGTCCTCGGACGAATCGCGCTTCTACAATAATGGAAACGTCAATCGCCACAATACACAATGCACAATACTCACTGAGTGCGACAGGCGGCCCATCAAGTACGAAGGGGAGTGAATGTGTGATGTGGAATCTTGGGGTATCACCTGACTGGACATTATTTCTTTGAGGACCATTGGGCGGGCCCACGCTATCTGCACTTTCTGCGTCAGGAACTCCCACTGCTCCTGGAGGATGTGCCCTTGCACGATCGTTTGACGATGTGGTTGCAACTGGATGGAGCTCGGCCACATTCGACTTTACCCGTTCATAACCATCTGAACGAGGAACTTCAAAGGAAATTGATAGGACGAGGAGGTCCTGTTTCTTGGCCCGCCAGATCACCGGATTTAACGCCGTTAGACTTCCTCTTGTGGGAGCATTGGAAAATCGTCCTTCACACTAAAGTTCCAGAAAACCCTGACCAGCTCCGGCAACTCATCACGGACGCCTGCCGACCAATAACACCTGAAATGCTTCAGCGCAGCCGCCTCTGTGGTGTGGTGGTTAGTGCGATTAGTTGCCACCTCCGGAGGCCCGGGTTCCATTCCTGGCTGTGCCACGAATTTTGAAAAGTAGTACGAGGGATGGAACGGGCTCCACTCAGCTTCGGAAGGTCAACTAAGTAGAGTGGGGTTCGATTCCCACCTTAATCATCCTCGAAGTGGTTTTCCGGGGTTTCCCACTTCTCCTCCATGCGAATGCCGGGATGGTTCCTAACTTAAGGCCACAACCGCTTCCTTCCCTCTTCCTTTTCTATCCCCTCCGGTCTTCACATCACCCTTCTTGAGCATAGCCTGAGCGGGTTACTTGTCCTCTTCCTCAGTTGTATCTCCCGACCCAAAGTCTCACGCTCCAGGACACAGCCCTTGAGGCGGTAGACGTGGGATCCCTCGCTGATTCTGAGGGGAAAACCAAACGTGGAGGGTAAACGGATTAAGAAAGAAAGAAATGCTTCAACACGCAAGAAGATCTATTGGACACCGGGTCCGAATGCGCTCAAACCAAAACGGTCATCACATCGAGCATTTGCTGCGACAAAACATTTGTTAGGGTAGTTGTGTTCCTATTATTTCCGGTCTGTATGTGTCCAGCCTGCTAACTAATCGGCCCTTCATAGGGCCATAAACACATTCATTTGCACGCAGTTTGCATGAAAGAGGGCATTGAACTTACATTGCGTGCAGTACATATTAAAAAATATTGTAAAAGAATGGAATCTTTGCCCCGGGCTCGAACCTCCCACCTCACACGTTCGCCCTCTCCACTGCGCCTTTACCAATTACGTTACGGGTCCGCACGACACACTGCGCAGATTATAGCATGTATTAGGTTTATTGTAGTCACGATATCAATTTAGTGTTCCGCCGGTGTGTCAGGTGAATATGATCTAGAAGGCACACGCATGTCTTCCAGTGCGTAATGCGAGTATAATATTGTAACTGTGCAACAGGGTTACAGATTTCATTCATCATTTTTAAAAATTATTATCATTAATTGAGCCGATTCATTAGATTTTATATTCTGTTCTTCATCATTTAGACTGTAATAATTAGGTATCACGCATATTACATGATTTAATCATTGGATGAGGGAATTTTGTTTGTCATTATTCTGTATATTAATACGTGAGATTTGTTGGTTTGAGATAGTCATACTGTAACTTGTAACTGTGACCAGATGAGCTGGCATATTATTTTGCAATCGAGGCTAAGTTTAACCGAGACTGTATGAGGCAAGTAAATTTTCCACTGACACATGCTATATGGTTTGTAAGTGTGGTCAAGCTTTATGACACATGACTGATGACATCAGTGCGTGGTCATGTAGTTTCGACCGAGTGTCTGTATTCGCTAGCTACCGTGTGTGTATGTGGAAGGGATGACCAGATAGTCGGGAGATGTCTGGTCATTACGAGTTTATAAAAGTAGAGGTAAGAATAGTTGGCCCGTCTAAGAGTGGTGGTCAGACGTCTAAGAGTGGTGGCCAGAGCTAAGAAGAGGTCTAAAGTGTTCTAAGAAGTGTTTGAAGAGATCTTAGAATAGTCGAAGAGGTCTACGAGTGGTGGTTTGATCTGAGTAGAGACTGGTGCTGGGCTGATAGTGAAACATCATCTACTTGTGAGGTGGGACTTCACAATGTAAATTTATTTTAGTAAATTAATCAGAGATTTAGAGCAGTGGTTTGCAGAAGTATAGGATATATATATATATATATATATATATATATATATATATATATCGAATTTTACCGATATATACAGTTAATTGTCGTCATGATACTTCGAATTCTTTATTGAATTCTATTATACAATTCGCGAACTTTGTTCGAGAATGGAATTTAACGTAGATGCATCTAATACTGCATAGAACTGTTTTAGTTATTTCAACAGTCTCTATATAGATATCAGGACGTGTGAAACTAGATAGTATGCCTGGATATTACAGGTGTTTCAATAATAATTTCCAATTTCTTACAATCTATTGAGTGCACGTAACCGCATTGGAGGTCACTACACTCGGAAAGGAAATGCAGGTCAACTCCAGGTTACATAAGAAGATAAGATAACAGCATACAGCTTCCAAAGGTTTTTACAGGAATTTCAAGTTCAACAGTGATGTGTGCAGACATCAGGTAATTACAGCATCCGACATGTTATGCTTTAATAACATGAAGAAGAATGTTATCAGCGGCGATATCATATTTCACTTCAAGTTCATGCCAATAGCTTTTTTATTTAGAATAAATTTTCTGTTTCTGTAACAGCAAATCTCACAGGGTATATTTCTGTGTGTTAAAATTAAAGTACGGCAATGCTAGTTCATTGTGACGTAAAGTACAGTCATAAATTCAGTTTTCTTTTAACAATAATAAGTTATTCCATTTCCAAGTACAACCGTCAGTTGTGGAGATGCAACCGTAATCTACTATTGCCCCTGATCCATATTCCTGTATATTATTATTATTATTATTATTATTATTATTATTATTATTATTATTATTATTATTATTATTATTATTAATATTATTACAAGACGCCCAGCCAATGTATGTGGGTTTATGAAGTGAAAAGTCATGTGCTCACGGTTTGGAGTAGACGTGAAACTGGAGATGTGTGTGGTTATGATCTCGATATGAACAGTCACGTAAGATTAAAATATTGTTTTTTATTCAAGCAAAAATAACGAAGATTTAGTAACAAAGAAGGACTATTAGGTCAGTTATATTTCCACACTTCTAACACACACGATATAAATCCGCACATGCAACAGCTTATGAGATTACTTGTGTGAATGATGTGGTGTTTACTCCCAATAGCCACTTTCACGTCATGAATATTTACATGTTGGTAATTAAAAAAGTCATGTGGACACAACGCGCTTAAATATCAGCGGGATTAGAGTGGTTATTGTTAGTTTAAAAACGAATCTGCAATGACTAGAGCAGCACAGAGTGGCAGAAGAGTGAAGTAGGGATAGAGCCTTTCATTTTAATACGTGCATGGAGCAAGTGGTAAATCGCCGTTGAAGGAAAGGGAATCATGCTGACTCGGAATAGAGCTAGGAATTTTAGGTGCTGAATCTTAATTTTTTTAGCTAAAAAATACCCAAATTACTTTGTTTTGCAAAGAAAACATTGGATGAACATCCCTAACTGTGTTTTAGTTGCATCTTTTCTGAATACTAGCACCTTTGGTACCTTTTCTCAATGCTAGCACTTATTTGCATATTTTCTTATTATCAGCACCTTTTACCACTTGTTTAATACTTTTTTTTGGCTATTTTTCCGCATTTTATTCCTAAAGAAATTAAACAAGAAAAGACAAACATTTAGTCTGTAAAGCTTGGTTCTCTGTAGTTCCTCAATTCGTCGCTCCCTAAGCAGCACTAATCGGGAGCTTAAGTGATTGTTGAACTATCAGCTTGACGGCCTTCATCAGCTGATTATCTGCCGGCCTTGTTATTATTACGTAGGTGACGGTTCAGAATACACTTTGACTGTGTGTGGTGTCTGCCATTATCCTATTAACAAATAGCTTAATATTACGCTTTGGGCTGTTACTGTTGAATCAGTATCTGAAACAGAAAACGAACGCCAAGAGAGTACGTGATCAGTGCTAAACGGTTTAGTGCTGATGGTATTGAGAGCGGCGGGTCAGTTCAGGCGCAATGTTTGTGACATATCCTGGTTTGAGGAGTATGTTTTTATTTCGGAAATGTAGTCTAGGTGGTATAGTATCTGGCATCTTAATCGTCAACAGCGATTGCAGCGCGTCCTCTAGAAACCATTTGCACTTACATACTACGAATCTGGAAATGGACGAACATTCTTTTTCATTGGTCAGCTTTGAAAGACGTCCTTTCCGCATCGTGGGCGTGAATTTATTCGCACCACTTCATCATCATCAGAATCGAACCCTCGACCCCATGCATGCTAACCCAAAACTCTATCTATTGCACACACCGTACAGCACAACTAGTCTGTCCTGACAGAGGTAGTTACCCTACACTTGTTTACAGTGTTGCCAGATTGCCACTCTTCAACGTTCTTTTACTGCCGGATATACTCGCAGGACGAACTTTTGTGAGAGACATTTTTTTATGTCTGGCATGTGAGGAGTCGTGCTGCGACGCCCGAGTGCGCGAATTTCGCTTCATCCTGTATTTATTGAAGTAAAAGTAACTGTTATTATTGAAACTATCACTTCCTTTCACTATAATTATCGTTGCCAGTCTCTACATTCCCGGAACCTCTGGGTTTGCTATGATAACTGTTTTATTATTCTTGCTTTCTTACCCTGTTCTCAGTTATCGAACTCGGACCCGCCCAACGACTCGTATCAGATTGATACTGTGTTCGATGCAGCCTGAGAGTCAGTATGATTATTGTGTTCATAACACTCTATAGCAGACTTGATGGCCCATAGCTCGGCTTGAAATACTGAGCAGCTGGATGATAATTTGTATTGGGCTTCCTTACTTTAGGGCTAGTATCACCTGACGTTCAAACTACAGTCAGATGAAATGAAATGAAATGAAATGGCGTATGACTTTTAGTGCCGGGATTGTCCGAGGACATGTTCGGCTCGCCAGCTGCAGGTCTTTTCGATTTGACTCCCGTAGGCGACCTGCGCGTCATGATGAAGATGAAATGATGATGAAGACGACACATATACCCAGCCCCCATGCCAGAGAAATTAACCAATGATGGTTAAAATTCCCGACCCTGCCGGGAATCGAACCCGGGACCCCTGTGACCAAAGGCCAGCACGCTAACCATTTAGCCATGGAGCCGGACTACAGTCAGATACATTAGTGTTATGAAGTGTGAAGTTTGCCATTCTGAGCAGCTGCATTGTTTTCGCATAATGCAGACATGGAGTGGGTTTTCTCATCGATTTCCATTCAGTGGACAGATGAGAGAAACATACACTCTGAAGGGTGTACTCTTAGTAAAATATAACGTTAAATCCTTAACATAGTCTGAGTTTTATAATGTTTCTCAAATATGAGAGCTATTTTACAGCACAAGGAGGACTATTTAGTTCTTGGTATATTTAATTTGTGAATTACATGCGGTAAATAGTACTTATTGCCATATAGTTTCTGTACATAATTTCCCAATGTCATATATTTTAAATTCCATCTTCTTGTTACAGTGTAAGGGAGCTGTAGCCAGTCCACTAGCATCTGTGGGTTTATTCTACCGAGAGAACCAGTAAAAGCTTTTGAAATAGCCCTAGGCAGGCTGAAAGTATAAAGAAGTGAAGCGAAAACGTGTTTAAAGAAATACAGAATTCGCCAAAGAGTGTTGTGGCTCATATACTTCCCATCTCTGTCACACACACTACCCTTCTTTGTCACTTAAAACATCGTTCTCTCTTTCACACTCTCACACTATCCTCCTTTCTCCAAATTTCCTTGGCGACAGTGAAAGAAAAGCAGGATTCGTCTACGTGTTTTTCTTTATTCTTAAAAGTGCGTGGGTGGATGATTTTTTTCGATAGAGTTAACATTGATATAGAACATAGACATTTTCTTTTTGGTGTTGTTAATATTATTACGGCTAGCGAACACCGAAGCTATCCTTAAACTTAACTCCTCTATCAGTGGGGATATTACGTGCATTCTGTTTTGTGCAGCTGTTGTGAGGTGCAGACTACAGCTCATCTCTGTCGTGCCACAAGTACATTTTTGAGGCGACTCGACGTGCACCACAATGTGAACCTTTGGGGCGCAGTTTATTTTATTATTATTATTATTATTATTATTATTATTATTATTATTATTATTATTTCAATTTTATGTACGTCGCACCGTCACAGATAGGTCTTATGGCGACGATAGGATAAGAAATGCCTAGGAGTGGGAGGGAAGCAGCCGTGGCCTTAATTAAGGTATAGCCCCAGCATTTGCCTGGTGTGAAAATGGGAAACCACGGAAAACCATCTTCAGGGCTGCCGACAGTGGGATTCGAACCTTCTATCTCCAGCATGCAAGCTGACACCTGCGCGCCCCTAACCGCACGGCCAACTCGCCCAGTTTTATTTTTATTAGGTTTATATACCGTATATGTAACTCTGTTTCTGACAGGATATAAATAAATTACTGCACCTAGTGTCAAGAAGTTCCGTAGAGCCCTTTTCCCGTGATGTCGTTACAGACAGACAGACACTGAGCTGACTACTCTATAGGGATTTGTGCTGGACAAAGTGGAGGCGGGACAGGCTTTTCTCCGGGTAGTCCAGTTTTCCCTGTCATATTTCATTCCAGCAAATCTCTTTAGTATAATTTCATCTGTCAGTCATTAACCATTGCTCGAGAGGAGTGCGACAGGCCTCGGCAGCCGGGAAAATTCCTATCCTCGCCGCAAGATGGGGCTTCATTCATTCCAGCCCTGACCGGGTCAATGACCGGAAAACAGTCTGTGGACTTTCATTTTTTATTCTACTTCGTTTCGGCCGGGTGTGCTCCACGTTATTTGAACCATTTGCATCTTCCAGCTTTAATTATTTTCCCCGTATTCCCGCATTCGCTTTTTTTGTGAGCCTCTGTTCTTGTATCCGTTCACTTTTTGTCTGTTTTCAACTTTAGAATCGCTGGTACGTTCGAACTTTGTTCCTGGATGTCTTCATGTGTCATCCCTCCTTCTCAAAGGTGTTTTTGTTCGACTCGTTGGCTGAATGGTCAGCGTACTGGCCTTCGGTTCAGAGGGTCTCGGGTTCGATTCCCGGGGATTTCAACCTTCATTGGTTAATTCCAGTGGTTCGGGGGCTGGGTGTTTGTGCTGCCCCCAACATTCCCGCAACTCATACACAACACACAACACCATCCTCCACCACAATAACACGCAGTTACCTACACATGGCAGATGCCGCCCACCCTCATCGGAGGGTCTGCCTTACAAGGGATGCACACGGCTAGACATAGCCACACTAAATTATTTATTTAAAGGTGTTTTTCAACTTCGGTGAAGAAGGGTTTGTTTACAAAGTAAGAAAAGGTCTGGTTGGTCAAACTCTGCGAGCTCATGTGGCCATAAAAGTTAATCCTCCGTTTCCGAATGGTGTCCGGAATCCTTTCCACATTCTGGTTCAATTCACTGTTATGCCGTCTCTTGTACTTACCATCTTCTCTGATTGGTCGCAAGATATATCTCAGGATTTTATTTTTGCTTTTAACTTTTCAACTAGACTCTTCCTGTTCATTCTGCTGTATACAGGGCCTCTTGACGAATGCTTAGCCGTGATGGACGCTGATTTCTAGTTAGTATGCCACTTCCATGTAAATCTTACTTTGTCAGAGTTGCTAGTTACTATTCACTCGTCTTAAAACATTTTGATTTAATTTTATTATCTATATATTAAACGTGCTTACTAGCCGGTCCCGCGGTGTACGGGTAGCGTGCCTGCCTCTTACTTGGAAGCTCCGGGTTCGATTCCCCGCCAGATCAGAGGTTTTTACCTGGACCTGAGGGCTGGTTTGAGGTCCACTCAGCCTACGTGATTACAATTGGGGAGTCATCTGACCGTGAGATAGCGGCCTCGGTCTTGAAAGTCAAGAATAAGGGTCGAGAGGAATCGTCGTGCTGACAAGAGCACACCTCGTAATCTGCAGGCCTTCGGGCTGAGCAACGGTCGCTTGGTAGGCCAAGCCCTTCGTGGCTGTAGCGGCGTGGGGAAGGAGGTGGGGGGGGGGACGTGTTTACCAGAACAGCTCTGGAAAATCCGTCCGGTCTTTCTATTGGGCCGATTTGCTTCAGTTTTTGTTTTATTCTCTCCGGAATTACTTAACGGTGAATCATGAGACATTGATATGTCTCTGAGTTCAGCCAACTTTGAGTAATCATAAAATAATATCATTAAATATTCACTCCAATAACTGTATGCGAAGTTTACCCTAACCCGCAATACATTCTGTACTTAGCGGATTGCTAAGCGATTAATTCTTTCATTAATATTGTGATATATGTGATTTTCATCGTTAGTAATGTTATTGCATGCAGCCAGGCTTGATTACTACCTGTCAAGCCAGAGAGTATACACTTCCTCTGATCACGGAAGAATTACTATTCCCTGCTAGATACTCTTTGATTCTCTAAACTTTTCCAGTTTCCAAATATATTCAACAGATGGCAGAGAGTTCCTAATAACTTACATGCTGCTAGGAGAAAAAAAGTCTACGTACAAACAGACCCTATCATGACACACGCTTTAGACCAGGGCCATCCAAACAGCGCTCCCCGAGCGCTAGCGCTCTGGCCGCGCTCTAAGCCAGTGCTCCGAGCGCTTTGGGGGAAGGAAGTTTTGGTAGTGGTGGGAGGAGCTTGGTTGGCTGAGCGAGCGGTCTGCCCGCCCCGCCGAAGCGAGCACCCGCTCCATCAGTCGCTAGTCTAGTCCAATGCGCTTTGTTGACAACGTGTAACTAAATCAGTTTCGCAGTTGTCATGACTGATATTTAAAAAAAAAAAAAAAAAAAAAAAAAAAAAAAAAAAAAAAAAAAAAAAAAAGGAGTTGTGAAGTAGCACCCTTTAAAGCAGAATGGGAAATTTCATTTTTCTGTACAGCTTATAAAGGTCATGCCAAATGTTTAATATGCCACCGAGATTTGCTGTGTTAAAAAAAATGGAACGGCACTACAGTGCCAATCACAGGGATGATTACGGTGATTTGACAGACGCCAGTCCGCCAGTCGCATATCGAAGTTGGAAGAATTGAAAGAAAATTTCAAGCAGCACTATTCTGTAAGTGTAGCCTCCGTGGCTCAGGCGGCAGCGCGTCGGCCTCTCACCGCTGGGTTCCGTGGTTCAAATCCCGGTCATTCCATGTGGGATTTGTGCTGGAAAAAGCGGTGGCGGGGCAGGTTTTTCTCCGCGTACTCCGGTTTTCCCTGCCATATTTCATTCCAGCAACACTCTCCAATATCATTTCATCTGTCATTCGTTAATCATTGCCCCAGAGGAGTGCGATAGGCTTCGGCAGCCGGCACAACTCCTATCCTCGCCGCTATGTGGGGGCGTTATTCATTCCATTCCTGACCAAGTCGAATAACTGGAAACAGGCTCTGGATTTTCATTCTTTTCTTAATGTTTGATTGCGTTTCCTACACATTACATACATCGGAGTACCTTTCGATTTGTATATGCGATGCATTTGTTATGGCAAAACAGCCCTATCAATATGATTTCAACAAACCCACAAAAGCCGTCGGCCGCACGACTGTACGTAATCCTCCTTCTCAAGTTAATCACCGCCCAGAACCCGCAAACCCCAATGACCATGCCAAGCAGACAGGTAATCATCAACTAATAGCAACTTCCCCCCACAGCCACGCAACAACATCTCCCGACACCCAGCTAAAAGTAGTACTCCCTTCCTCACTCCTTAAAGCTCTGGAACAACAGCGTAAGCAACCATCGACAGTTAAGCAACATCGGTAGTGGCCACTCAATGGTTGGGTGAGCACCACCTGCCATGTCGCCTAACTCCAAGGCACTTCAGGCAACCACGACTAACGAACACAACACCCGGCGCTCACGCGCCAGGCCATACACTGGCCAATGAAGACTGAGGAATACAAAAATAACCTGAGCAACAACACCCCATCAACTGCAGAGAATTATCATTTAACACAGAGCATTCAAGACCTTTCAGAGGTCGAAAAACCATAAACTTCGCGGCCCCTGGGGCTACGCCCCAGAGCCGACGAAAGACGGGTTCGTCGTATCACGATTAGTGCATATAAAATTTGTAAAAATATCACGAATTTTAAGTTACACGTTTTCAGGAAACTGAAAACACATTGCCTCCACTAAAAACACTTAAGAAAAAATTTCTTCACGTCGTACCGACACAGATCGGTGTTATGGCGAAAAGTGGGACAGGAAAGGGCTAGGAGTGGAAAGGACCCATCGAGGCCTTCAGTAAGATACAGGGTCAGCATTTTCCTGGTGTGAAAATGGGAAACCACGGAAAACTACATTCAGAGCTGTCGACAGTGGGATTCGAACGCACTGTCTCCGGAATGACCCAAACCGCGCGGCCACTCGCTCGGTACTACAAACACTATCATTTCTATCGTTAAGGTACTGACTTCAAACGTGGCATGCTGTTCCCATTTTTCGTTGTTGCCAACTTAAGCGAACCCAACGCACCTCCGAGTTCACTGCGGAAACGATTTTCCTACGCATACATACCTTTTTAAATTTTATTTTTACAATTTGCTTTACGTCGCACTAAGACATATAGGTCTTATAGCGACGATGGAGTAGGAAAGGAAAGGGGAAGAAGCGGCCATGGCTTTAATTAAGGTACAGCCCCAGCATTTGCCTGGTGCGAATTGGTAGACCACGGAAAACCATCTTCAGGGCTGCCAACAGTGGGGTTCGAACCCACTATCTCCAGGATGCTAGCACACAGCTGCTCGTCCCTAACCACACGGCCATCTCGCCCGGTCATATATATACACATCAAAAGATGTATATTCTCCTCGTGTGTACTTATTGGTTCAATATGAACAGAGGAATAAAGTTAAGGCCTGCCAGGTCTGCAGTTAGAGGCCCCCAGACGGCCCCAGAATGTGTAAATAAACGCATAAATAGCTTTACGTGAACGCTACTCTGCGCGGGAAAAGTGACCTAGTAGAATGGGCTTGGAAGGTTTGCTTTTACAGTGCGTATGAAGAGTAATTGTCGGATAGTTGTACGTAGGTGGATCAAAAGGTTAGTTGCACTAACGCGCCGCAGCAGCGCGCTGTGTGTCGCAAACGTGGGCACAGCAGAGGAAGGGACAGACACTGCCCACACGTCTGTTAGGCAGGTCACTGTGGTGTCCCGTCTAGTATTGTGTGAATAGTGGCCAAATGCAATGGCGTGTCAATTGGACGTTTACTCCAAATATGAGGTGCGTGCGACAATCCGATTCCTATGGGCCAAAAGGAAGAATTGCACGGACATTCATCGTGAAATGAGTGCTGTGTATGCGAAGCGGGACATTTTCCAGCAAGGTATCGTAATGTGGTGTCAGCAATTCGAAGCCGGATGCACGGATATCACGGACAACCATCGCGAAGCAGGCCCGCAACGTCCAGGACCCGTGCAAAGGTCAACAGTGTGAATGCGATCATTAGGCAGAACCGGCGCATTAAATTGAGAGAAATCGCGACGCAGTTGAACATGCCGTATGGCAGTGTGTTTGCCATTGTTCACGAGGACCTTGGATATCGTAAACTGTGTCAAAGATGGGTCCCACATCTTCACAGCGATGAGCACAAGGGAAAACGTTTCTAATCCTCCCTGGCATTTTTGCAACGCTATGCCGCAGACAGCAACGGGTTTCTGCGGCGAATCGTCACAGGCGACGAAACGTGGGTCCACCACTTCACCTCCGAAACGAAGCGAACATCATTGGAATGGGTGCAACCCTCATCACCACAACGAAAGAAGGCCAAGGTTCAACCTTCAGCTGGTAAGGTTATGGCGACAGTGTTATTTGACATGGAGGGTTTGCTGCACGTGAAATTCGTGCCGAAAGGAACGACGATCAACGCGGCGTCGTATTGTCAAACGTTGCACCGTTTGCGTAAAGCAATTAAAGAGAAGCGCCGGAGGCAATTGAGCGCCGGTGTGATTTTGTTGCACAATAACGCAACACCTCACAAGGCCCGCCAAAGGAGAGAACTGATGCAGCGTTTCAAGTGGGAGGTCTGGCAACATCCACCCTACAGTCCCGACCTAGGGCCATGTGACTTTCATCTGTTCGGTAAGCTCAAAACGGAGCTTGGTGGTCGACGTTTTCAGACCAATGAGTAGGTGAAGGCCACTCTCTCTGATTGGTTGCAGAACGCTGGAGGAAATTTCTATGCATCTGGCATCGACAAGTTGCTTGTGCGTTCGCAGAAATGTTTGGAGTCTCTTGGAAACTATGTGGAAAAGTGACGTTACAGTGTATGTCGTTATAGTCGTGTTGCTGTTGTTCAGGTGGTGTAATAAATGGCCATAACTGGGAAGTGCAGCTTATTTTCTGATCTGCCCTCTTATCTGTCTGCAAATTATTAGTCTAAGACAGTTGTCTCTCGTAATTCGAGCGGCACGCTCTCTTAGAAAATGTACAGTGAGTTTCTCTCATTGGTTGGCCGGCAGGCGCGTCCAGTTTATCTGCCCCTCGTTGACTCATCACTTCCCGGTACACAGCGCAATGCCCGCACTTCGCAGTTCAGGTCCGTGCTTAGAACGTGTATTAAGTGTTGATCTGTCGCTCCAACTGTTCTCGAGTTGTGAAATGTTACTTCGGGTATAATTCTCATAATCGCTTGACATGTGTACACAGTAGAAGAAAGGGTATTTACGTACGATAATTAAGTCAATTGCCTGCTGTCATTTCTTGATGGATACAGTATTTTTGCATCCATCTCTTGGCACAGGCCAGAGTAAAGTCTAGCTTCCACCGAAGTCCCAGTCTCATACATGGCTGTGATAATATGGATGTTCCTGGGGTATGAGTGTTGTTGAGTAATGACATTTCGAGGATGACTTGTGCGTCTGAGTGTTATGACAGGTGTTGCTCATAGAGTTAGTCATGCTACAATAGCACTGTCTGCCCCAGTGAGGAAAGCAATGGCAAACTACCTCACCCCACATCTTGCCTAGTACGTTTCATTTGGTCTTTGCCATTGGTTTTTGTGGTTTTCTTATAACGGCTTAGACTTTGGTGGTGCACTTTCAGGATCCAACCAGCCTCTGGGCTGATGACCTAACAGACAGACAATTATGTGGACATAGAGTCTTGAAGGAAAGTCGTTAGGCGATTTGTAACACAGTTTCCAGGTGCACGCCCTCCATATAGAAAGACCGTATAGTAAGTCCTTAGTATATATTAAATGGATATAGAATGTACTAAAGTATCTGATGTAGTTAAACCTATACTAATAATATAAATTGAGAGAGCAACATTTGTGAGTTTGTACACATCTGGACGGTAATCTCAGAAACTAGTGGACCGATTCTAAAACTTCTTTCACTAATAGAAAGGTACATTATCCCAGAGTGCTATAGGCTATATTTTATATTGTTAAATATAAGTTGTCACAGACTACCAAAGGCGTTTAAGGGATGTGGCAGAAAGAAATCAATTCACTGATACATTAATTAGGAAAACTTCGCAACAATTAAACCTAAAGACTTGAAAGTTGCAAAGAATTTTACTTTTTCCGATTACAGATTTCGTAGGAATACGTATTTTGGAAATTGATCCCCAAGGGTTAGGGGGCAGGGTTAAAAATCGAAACCTAGGAAAACTGCCGAGTGGGGTACGAAATGAAGGAGTTTAGTTTGTGAATTAAAACATTAATTTGGAACTTCTGCAGAATCGGTCTGGGGTTTAGCGAGACAGGAAGGCTGAGGGGCGGGGTGTTAGAAATCGAAACCTAAGAAATGCGGCCGAGTGGGGTATTATATGAAAGAGGTTAATTGATTAATTTGTACATTACGAAAGTAAGTTCGAACATTGGTAGAATGTCATTGGATACATTTAATTAAAACATGTATAATAATCCATAATAATATATTATTGTTGAGAGAGGGTACGAATGTTGTGAGTTTATTTATCTGGGAAGGGTACTACTGAACCGATTACAAAATTATTTCAGTGATAGAAATATACATGACCTCAAATGTCAACAGCATGTTCGTTGGTAGGGATGTTCATGAAATAGCGACGGTCAAGTATGCCAACATCTGTGTCTCTAAGGAAATACCACTGATAATGTCCACTTAGTTGCACGAAACCAGTTTGGTTTATCAATTTACTCATCTATATTAATATGATAAAGAGAGAGTGCGAATTGTGTGAGTTTGCATGTAGATATTATCACTAATCACAAAACTATTTAATCAATTTACCCACACGTACCATTATTAATTAATATAACATTATTATTTCCGCGCATTATTACCACGGGCGAAGTTGTGACGGGTGTGCTAGTTTATAATAATAATGTTAGTCATTTGCGTTCTACTACCTACTTTTAACAGGTGCCACAATTTTGTCTCGTAACAGTTCTTTTACGTGCCAGCGAATCCACCGACACGATGCTGACGTATTTGAGCACCTTCAAATACCACGGGACTGAGCCAAGATCGAACCAGCCAAGTTGGCCAGCGCCTCAACCGTCTGACCCACTCACCCCGGCAGTTGAGTGTTATTGGAGGTTTTTGTTTGATTGGAGCCTAATTTTGTTTACCGCTCGCATCACACTCGTAACATCTCAGTCTCTCGACATACGTAGCAAGTGTTGTGTTCACATCCTTACAGCTATTTGCGGACGCTCTTTGAAATATGAACTAAAGTTAGCACTTTAAACATCCCAGAGTACGGAACAAGCCTGCTGGCTCTGCTGTGTGGAGTCCCTATTGACGCTCTGTCTACAGAACAAACTCAGTTCATTACCTTCAGACACGTGCAGGGAGTTCAGAACGGCCTCATATCTTATGACCGATAACGTTAGAGGACTCTTACTGCGTTCTATTTGACTCCAGATTAATGATTTGAAATTCCCTTCATCGTGGCACTTAAACAAATTCTAGACTAGTTGATGGAAGGAAACAAGTGACAGAAACAAAT
Source organism: Anabrus simplex (assembly GCF_040414725.1). Taxonomy (NCBI): domain Eukaryota; kingdom Metazoa; phylum Arthropoda; class Insecta; order Orthoptera; family Tettigoniidae; genus Anabrus; species Anabrus simplex. The sequence goes on along the minus strand of NC_090270.1, from coordinate 21,710,062 downwards.
AATGTGAACTCCAAAATTAAAAAAGGAAAAATTAATATTTAGCCTACGTTATGTTTATATATTCTTTATTGAGCTTTATTTTACAATGCATTAATTTAAGGTAAAATTGTAATTTTTGTGTCATTTATTTCATGTCTAAAATTATGATAAAAGTGCAGTTTGAATGCAAGTAAGTTTTCTTATAAATAAAACATTTTTGGAAAGTAGTAATGAGAATATAAATTGTATATTTGTTATTTTTACTTATTTACAGCCTATTTGTTACGTAATATGTTCAACAATACTTTTGTCTCTCAGTCAGTACCACCTTCGTAATCATTAACAGAATAATACTTACTTCTCACTTCATAAAAATCTTTCAAACTCTGTTCAGATCATGTCAATTAATATACTAAGATATAATGTTTTTCTACTCATAGTCACTTCCATACTCTGATTCACTACCACTACCATAATTAACTGGTTTTGATTTCAGGAATTCGTAGAATTTTCTATCCTCTTTTCGAATGTACTTCATGACTTTTTAGTATCATAAACTTTCGTTGATTTAAAAGGCAGAGGATCACCATGCAAGTCCCGTCTGGAAAATATATACGCTTATTGTTCGGTTTCTCAATCATAAAGGAAGTGAAACTTATTCCGGATAAGTTTGAAGGCACCTGGACTTCGTTCTTATGTCTTCTGCTCTAGTTCATTATTTTGTACTTCGAATTAGTGAGTTTCTCATTTTCCTTGCAACAAGATATTTTGAAGTACATATTTAATCTATCTGTGTTTCTATCTACTTTTAGCCATGATAATTCCAGTTCATCATCTGAAACTCAAATCACGCTAACCCCTTGGACATGGGATGGTTTAAAATTGAGATGAAATTTCAAGGTTACATTTTACAAAGTATTGAGCAATGTTTTCTGTGGTAAATTATCATGTCTCATCACGTGCCTAGATCTAGCTTGTGCATGACTCAATTTAGACGTGTTTGGAGTTAGCATGTTTTACAATTCAGGTTCCCAATTAGAAAGGCTAGCTGCTGTAATCGTCGTTGTGATCCTCTTCTTAAGCTCCTGGCACGTAATGAGTTTGATATCTTGGTGGCAGTTTTCGCAAACTTGTTCATATCTTAAGCCTTTGCTCACACAGCATTTTGACGATAACCAAATTAATGGTTGCAAAATCGGGAAAATCATTATGTTTATGGCAGAGTGTAACACGTTCGTTTTTCCGACCAGTAAATGTTGCGGCTCCGTCAGTAGGAATGCACACAAGTTTAGAGAAAGGCTTAGTTTGTCAGGAAATTCACAGAAATGTTTATAAATCTACAGTAGTTCCCGCTATGAAAGAACGGTTAATAACTTCTTATAGATCGTGTCAGAAAGACCATTCTTGTGATTATAAGCAACAGGGAAGTGTCTACCATATCAGTCGATTCATCAATACCTGTTTTGAGTTTGATTTCAAGGTTATTATCCATTTATCCTTGAGTATCACAAAATTGAATTTGTGTTCTCATTCTTCATAAAAGTGGCACGTTTTTTGATGTTTTAATCGAACTCATTTCACTCAGTTTTAATTAGAAGACAAAGTACGGGTCCGCATACTACGAAAAACATAAAATTAGGCAATTTTCTCAATTGTAGCTAAATTTGAAGGGGTAGGGGACCCGGGAAGGTTCAAATTGTGAGTTTTGAATAGATCTATCAAACCAAAAAAGCAAATTTCCGGCCTAAATGCAGTTCCAAAAACAGCGTAAAATCTTTGCTCGTTTGCTTTTTGATTCAGATCCTAGCCAAATTAACTTACATATTTATTTTTTCTGTAATGTGCTCCTTGGTTCAATACCCTGAGGGTTTTTATGATTTTTGAGAATGTCCACACATAAACGGAACTCTGCATTAAATCACATTAGAGCTCGTAGTGGTATAAAGAGGCAAACTGCTAATCTAATCGAACGGATATGGCATAATGCCGGTACATCGTAAGAGACGTTTAGTGTGTCCTTTGCGTTGGAAAAGTGGAGAAAACAATGAAAATTAATTACAAATCCACCAACAATAAGATTCAGTTATGAAACGCGTAACAGTCGGCAATCAGACGAAAATGTAATTGTGTTGGAAAGTAATTTGTATTCGATAATTAACAAAATGATAGTGATTTTAAGAATAAATAAAGAATATATCCTCTTAGTTTATTATATTTTATTTACCTAAAATTTGTAGCTCGTATACCTGGAATGTTTTCAACATTGAGTTGCTTGCCTTTAGGGCTAGAACTCTGGATTTTTATATACATGAACGAAACAATGCATAAAATAGTAACAAAACCATTTACGCCTCACAGTTAAAACTAGACTTGCGGAAAAAGCAATAGTCAATTGCCCGATCACTGCCTAACACTTCTTCACCTATGGAACTAAACTTACCGTTGCTTATGCTACCAAAACAACTGGGAAATAGAAAGCCTCCATAATTACGGGACTGGCACCCTCGCAAAATACGTATTGCTACAGCTTTATATCGACAACAGTACGGACGACTTGACGCTTCGCTCCGGCTAGCTAGCTCCCTTATTTGTCTTTTCATAAATGATTGCAAAGAAACTGGAAATTTAATGAACATCTCCCTTGGTAAGTTATTATGCCTAACTTCCCTTCCTGTAAACGAAAATTTGCCCCAATTTGCAACCTTGAATTCCAACTCTACCTTCATATTACGGTATTTCCTACTTTTAAAGACACCATACATACTTATTCGTCTACTAATGTCATCTCTCCACTGACATTTGGAAAAATAGGCCTACCAGCTTGCCTTCTTTCTCCCATGTCTTCCCGGCCCAAACTATTCAACATTTTTGTAATGCTACTCTGTTGTTGGAAATCAACCAGAACAAATCGAGCTGCTTTTTCTTTGGATTACTTCCAGTTCTTGAATCAAGTAATCCTGGTGAGGGTCCCAAGTACTGGTACCATACTCTAGTTGGGGTCCTACCACTGACTTATATGCTCTCTCCTTTACATACTTACTACAAACCCTAAATACCATCATAACCATGTGCAGAGATCTGTACCCTTTATTTACAATCCAATTTATGTGATTACCCCAATGAAGATCTTTACAATGATCCCCATAAAGAACTTTCACTCCATCAACGCAGTATTTAAAACTGTGTTTTGTGAAACTCACAACCTGACTTTTACCGGGCGAGTTGGCCGTGCGCGTAGAGGCGCGCGGCTGTGAGCTTGCATCCGGGAGATAGTAGGTTCGAATCCCACTATCGGCAGCCCTGAAGATGGTTTTCCGTGGTTTCCCATCTTCACACCAGGCAAATGCTGGGGCTGTACCTTAATTAAGGCCACGGCCGCTTCCTTCCAACTCCTAGGCCTTTCCTATCCCATCGTCGCCATAAGACCTATCTGTGTCGGTGCGACGTAAAGCCCCTAGCAAAAAAAAAAAAAAACCTGACTTTTAACACCTTTTATCATCATATCCTTGCCTGCTGTCCATCCCACAACATTATAGAGGTCATTTTGCAGTTGCTCACAATCCTGTAACTTATTTATTAACCTATACAGAATAACATCATCCGCAAAAAGCCTTACCTCTGATTCCACTCCTTTGCTCATATCATGTATATATATAAGAAAACATAAAGGTCAAGTAATACTGGCTTGAGGAATTTCCTCTTAATTATTACAGGGTCTTTCCTCCCATTGTCACAATTCTCAGCAATAGTTACCTGTTCCTCATTTTCCCTCTGTTTTTCTACCTGCAGTGACTGATGCCGATTTCTCAGAGACACGTGAATTATGATCCTCAATAGAGCCCTTAGCCTTCAGTGTCCTTCTCCTTAAAATTGATATTGGGGTAAAGCATACATTCACTCTTGCCGGACCTGCGGTGTAGGATTAGCGAGCTAGCGCCTCACGCGGAAAATTCGGGCTCGATTCCAAGGCAGGTCACGGATTATGACCTCAGTTTGAGGGCTGGTTCAATATTCACTCAGCCTACGTGATTAAAAATGAGGAGCTATCTCACGGTGAGATGGCGGACCGGGCCGATAAATCCGGCCCAGAGGATTTGTCGTGTCGACCACACGACACCTCGTATTCTGCAGGTCTTCGAAGTGAGCAGCGGTCGCTTGGCAGGCCAAGGTCGTTCGGGGATGTTGCGCCATGCGGTCTGTCTCTCATACGTCCACCGAGACTAATAAATATCTTGCTACAAGGAAAAAGAGTACCCTACAATATATATTATTTCACAAGCTTCAAGGTGGTTGTTAAAGCCTGTGGGTGTGGTTTCTGAAGATGATTTTCCGTGGTTTCCCATTTTCACTCGAGGCAAATGCTGGGACTGTACCTTAATTAAGGCCACTGCTGCTTCTTTCCAACTCCTAGCCCCTTGCTGTCCCATCGTCGCCACAAGACCTCTCTGTGACCTTTTTTTTTTTTTTTTTTTTTGCTAGTTGCTGTACGTCGCACCGACACAGATAGGTCTTATGGCGACGATGGGACAGGAAAGGGCTAGGAGTGGAAAGGAAGCGGCCGTGTCCTTAATTAAGGTACAGCCCCAGCATTTGCCTGGTGTGAAAATGGGAAACCACGGAAAACCATTTTCAGGGCTGCCGACAGTGGGATTCGAACCTACTATCTCCCGAATACTGGATACTGGCCGTACTTAAGCGACTGCAGCTATCGAGCTCGGTCCTGTCTGTGTCAGTGCGACGTAAAGCTACTAGCAAAAAAAAATCTAGCCTTGTCCATAGTATTCCCGAATTTCTAGAGGTCCCAATCTGCTAAGGGTACGAAATATGGCCCCCACCTTTCTTACATGTGCTGCGGATCAGTATTTCTCCTCTCAACATTGCTACATAACGATATTTGAGACAAAACGGCGATGTATTCGTCTATGTTCAAGGTCAACTCTTCAGGACGGTCTTCATTTCTCTTGAACCGCCTGGCCTACAGAGAAGTCTGGTGCAGGTCATTTAGACGACATTTCTGTGGTGTATTGCACAGCCGTCGAGCCATCGGAATTAACCAATGAACGTTAACATCCCCAACGCAACAGGGGATATGAACGAGGATCCCTTGGGCCGAAGGCCAGCACGCTAACCACTTAGCCACGGAGCCGGATCACTCAAACATTGGGTGAGGAAATATGATCCGGCTGCGAGTGAAAGCAATTCTACTGAAGAAAATTTTACAAGAGAAGTCCGAATCATTGGCTGAATGGACAGCGTTGAGGCATTCGGTTCCCGGCCGGGTCGGGGATTTAAATCGTGATTGATTAATTCTTCTGGCTCGGGGACTGTGTATTTATGTTTGTTGCAACACTCTCCTCTTCATATTCATAAAACACACCACACTACCAACCACCACAGAAACACGCAATATTAAGTTGGCATCAAGTAGGGCATCCGTCCGTAAAACAGGGCCAAATCCACCTGTGCGAACCAGTTCGCACTGTGACCTCACAAGTGTGGGAAAAGCGGTACAAGAGAAGCAGCAAGAATTGACAAAGGTCCAATATACAACACACATTATGACTGAACTGAATGATTTTTTTAACAATCACCTTTACGTCACACCGACACAGATAGGTCTTACGGCGACGATGGGATAGGAAAGGCCAGGGAATGGGAAGGAAGTGATCGAAGCCTTAATTCATGTACAGCCTCAGTATTTGCTTGGTGTGAATATGGGAAACCACGGAAAAACATTTTCAATGACATTTAAAACTATAATGTCTACAGTAATATACAGGTTTGAGGAAATAACAGATTACCAAACGTTTTACTCTCCTGGTGAATTTTTATGTAAAATTCTATCAAAGAGTATAAATGAAACGTAAACATCAACTGTATATTACAAGTTAAGCAGGTTTGAGTTGACATATTTACAGTATGTTATTTGCTCAGGAAGATCCGCTGAATATTTGAGTAGAAAAAAAAAAAACAATTTCCTTCTTTTTTGACCACGCCCACTTCCTGAAAGTTGACCGAGCTCGATAGCTGCAGTCGCTTAAGTGCGGCCAGTATCCAGTATTCGGGAGATAGTAGGTTCGAACCCCACTGTCGGCAGCCCTGAAAATGGTTTTCCATGGTTTCTCATTTTCATACCAGGCAAATGCTGGGGCTGTACCTTAATTAAGGCCACGGCCGCTTCCTTCCCACTCCTAGACCTTTCCTGTCCCATCGTCGCCGTAAGACCTATCTGTGTCGGTGCGACGTAAAACAACTAGCAAAAAAAATAAAAAAAAAAAAACTTCCTCAATGCAGCGCTTGAAGAATTTCAAAACTGTATTTGAACAATAATGCTTAATCTCAACATCATGACACTCCTAACATCAGAAGACAAACTTATTTAACAATATCCTTGTGGTAAGTTCTACTACGTATCTCAATTCTATGGATATCAAAAGTGATAGCTAAGTGAATGCCAACTGGACTGTACCACCACTTAGTAATTTGACACATTATTTTGTCAAATATCAACAAAAGTAGCCTTAAAGATTAATAATTTTAACAAATTTAACCCACGTAACAATCTGCAGACCTCTTCCAGATACATCGGCAATCAACGTTCATACTTTTTCCACAGAGGAGTATTCATTTCTGCCGCTCAATGTTTGGCATCCAGCGCCATGTGTCGAGCTATAAAACTACACTGATTACAACAGAGTAGCGGAGATCTAGTTGCCGTGATACAGACATGTTAAACATACGAAGACTTTGATCATTTACTACTTAGACTCTCAACAGTTCATTTATTTCTCGTGCGAATGTAAGGAATTATTACTGACATAAATATGCCTTGTGCTTGCGGGTCAGCTAAAAATTTGCGTTAACGGAAGTGTAACCCTAGCAATCGTGCAGGCTGTGATGTAAGGTACGGATGGATGGCCAGACAGTGTCACCTAGCAACCGTGCAGGCTGTGATGTAAGGTATGGATGGATGGCCAGACAATGTTGCCTAGGAACCGTACAGGCTGTGATGTAAGGTATGGATGGATGGCCGGACAACGTTACCTAGCAAACCGTGCAGGCTGTGATGTAAGGTGTGGATGGATGGCCATGCAATGTTACCTAGCAATCGTCAGGCTGTGATGTAAGGTGTGGATTGATCGCCAGACAATTTTACCCAGCAACCGTGCAGGTGCAGGCTGTGGATGGATGGTCAGACAAGGCTGTCTAGCGGCCGTGCAGGCTGTGACGAAATGTATGAATGGATGGTCAAACAATCTTACCTAGCAACCATGCATGCTGTGAAGAAAGGTGTGGACGGATCGTCAGACAATTTTACCCAGCAACCGTGCTGGCTGTGATGAAATGTATGAATGGATGGTCAGACAATGCTACCTAGCGACCGTGCAGGGTTATCTGAAATTAGCAGCCGGTGATAGATCGGGAGACATATTTTTAACAACTTGATTTTCGCAAAGGAAACGGTGCTTACTGTTTATTATTATTATTATTATTATTATTATTATTATTATTATTATTATTATTATTATTGTGCTGGATGTAGGCCTCTTCCATATGCTTCGATCTTGAGCCACTTGGAACCAGCGTGTTCCAGCCAACAGCTTTATATCATGGAGCCATGTCTTCTGGGGTCTTCCAATGCCTTTCTTGTGTTGTCCATGGTCTCCAGTGAACAACCTTAGAGGTCTACCTGTTGTAGTCTTGTCCTACCCATAGCCATTGTAGTCTTACTCTCTCCAGGATGTCTGTTATATTCGTTCTTTTCCTGATGTCATCTGAACGGATCTTATCCCTAGCATCTGTCGCTCCATGGCTCATTGTGTTCGCTGAAGCTTGCGAGCACTTGCCTTAGTCAGAGTCATCGTTTCTATTAGACCGCAAGTAGTAACTTCAGGTTAATTGGAACATCCTTGTTGGTCAGGATGAATCTTAGTTTTCGGAATGCTATCCAACTCATGCCTACTCTGCGAGGAATTTCTGCATGTTCGTTGTCTTTTCTAAGTTTTATCTTGTGTCCAAGATAGATGTACTCATCGACAGCTTCTATGTATTGGTTTCCCATTTTACGCGGGTGACTGTCTGGGCTTACAGTGTCCCCAGGACTAAGGTTTGGGACAGTCTGGTGCAAAAAGGAATTTGACAGGGATTAATAAAAATGATCATGGCAATATACTAGGAATGTTGTAATTGCGTTTAAACACAAGTTGGCAGGACAATTTGGTTCAAAATCACTAGTGGACTGAGACAGGGAAGTGTTCTACCGCCAATCCTGTTTACAATAGTAATAGATGACATTATGAGATCAGTAAAAGCAGCATATGGAGGAGAGAAATTAACATGTTGTTATTTGCAGATGATATTTTGATTTGGGGAGAAGCGGACATGAATGTTCAAGAACAGTTGTATGTGGTGAAGAATGTGGATTGAAAATAAGTGTAGAAAGAGTATGTTATGACTAGAGGGGAGAAAGAAAGGTCAGATTAGACTAGCAGACAAAACCCTGGAAGTAGTGGAGACGTTCAAATACCTGCTAGAATGCTCGACTGGTTGCTGAGATTAGTAAGGGAATTCAGGCTGGAGGATGTTTCTATCACAGTGTAAAAACTCATTATGGGACAAAGATGTGCCAATGGAAGCAGAGGAAACTATGTACAAGATGTATTACGTACCCATAATAACTTACGTAGCAGAAATATGGACAATGAAAAAGAAGGATGAGAGTCGAATACAGGCAGCCGAAATGAAGTTCTTGAGGAGTACGATGAAGAAGAGTAGGAGAGACGAAACAAGGAATGAGAAAATCCTGGAAGAAATTGGAGTGGAAAAAACGAATAATAGAATACAGAAGAGCCGAATAAGATGGTTTGGGCACATAAAGAGAATGGGTGATGAAAGAATGCCAAGAAAGGTGATGGAAATGCAAGGAAGGAGAGGCCGCGGACGACCACGATTGAGATGGAAGGACACCATCCAACTCAGTATTAGAGAAGGAAACCTGGACTAGGACACGGTGCTGGAGGAGGAGTGGTGGAAAGACCGAGGAACGCGGAGAGGAACCCCTACCCGGTTACAGCTGGATAATGGGAAGTGATGATGATGATGATGATGATCTTAGCAGAGGCAGTTTTTAATTCTTGGATCATGTTTTCTAGCTCTTCTAGATTTTCACTCATGAGCACAATGTCATCGGCAAATCGCAAGTGGATCAAATATAACCCGTTGATTTTTATTCCCTTATTATCCCAATGAAGAGTTTTGAATACATCTTCCAAGGTAAGGGTAAACAGCTTTGGAGAGATTGCGTCACCTTGTCGAACTCCTTTACCAACTGGGATTTTATTGGTGATGAGGTCATCATCCACTCTGACTATCATTGTTGCTTGATCATAAATGTTTTCCAGGAGCTTTATATACCTTGAGTTTACCATGGCATTTTGAAGTGCCTTCATGATTGCCCAAATCTCCACTGAGTCAAACGTTTTTAAAATAATCAATGAAGGCGAGATGAATCTTGATGTTGTACTCAGTGGTTCTTTCAAGAAGAAGACGAATATCCTGGATGTGTTCAACAGTTGAGAAACCTTTACGAAATGCCACTTGCTCGGCAGGGTGATAAAAATCCAGTTCTCTTGTGAGGTGGTTGGTTACAATTTTAGTCAGGAGCTTGTAAAGGTGTGATAACAAACTCACAGGACGATAAACTTGTGAAAATTTAGATTTTATAATTCCACCTTTACAATACTGCAATGAAATTTAGAACGTGCAATCACAGGACGATAGTTTTCTAAATTTTTCTTATCGCCTTTCTTGAGGAGTAGTATCACTTGAGCATTTTTCCAATTTTCTGGTATTATTCCAGAGTTAATACACTTGTTGAGGAGTATTCTCACGGCTTCTACCAGACCTCTTCCACCTAATTTCAGCATTTCATTCGTTATTTTATTCTCCCCAGTAGACTTTTTATTCCTTAGTTGTTTAAGTGAATTTTCAGCCTCAGCAGTGGTTATTTCCCGTGTTACTTCATGTGTATAATTCTGGGCTAGTTGTTCATCGCTGGGTGGTTTGTTAATGGTTGATGTATACAGCCTGTAGTAAAAATCTCTAATAACTTCAGTAATTTTTTGTCTATCTCTGACTATTTCTCCATATTAATTCTTAAGTTTTGTTATTTTTGGTCTTTCTGTAGACATGTTCTTTAACATCTTCAGGTTTTTATTTTCTTCACTTGTCTGCATGATAATGTTATTATTAAATTTCCTTGTGAATGGTCTTGTTAAGAATTTTGTATTCTGATGTATCCCTGTCCATTGTCTTCCTGTCCTTAATGAGGTGTATGGCATTAAGTGAAAGTCGGCTCCTCTTAATAGTTTTCTTCAATGGGATCTTCTTTGCTGCATTTTGAAGACTGACTGTAATTTTCTCATTGAGTTCATTCACGTCCAAGTATTTCAAATCTTCTATTGGGTTAAGTTTTTCGGTAAGAGCTTGTTGAAATGATGATTGATGTTTTTCTAATTCCTCTACTCTTGGAAAAGTGTGCTGCCTTGTCATTTTGGACCGTTCAAGTTTCAGACCAAATGTGAAGGTCCCTCGAACTAGCCTTTGGTCACTTCCTGTATCAAATCTGTTGAGAACGGTAAGATGTGTAAAATATTTCTTCTTGTTGGTCAGGATGAAATCTATCTCATTCATGGTTTTTCCATTTTCGTTGGATGGGATTTTTAAAGAAGATATTCATGCAATAGAGATTTTCGGCTATGAGGTATTCTAGCAATCTTTCACCTCTTTCGTTTCGATTGACTAGTCCATATGTACTAATGTTCTCTGGCTCTCCCATTTTCTTTGTCTCCAATGATGAAAAAGAGTTGTTCCACTTCCTCTTCGTCAGAAGTACTGGTTGGATCATAGACGTGTATGACTTGTATGGAGAATTTACTTTTCAGTTTGAGGAGAGAGACACAAATCATCTTGTGTATGAATTCTTTTATATTCTTATTGACAAAAATAGCAACCCCATGTGTAGAAGTATCCCCGTTATCACGTAATATGACATGACCTGATGGAAGGGTGTCAGTTGTTTCTCCTTGAAGGCGAGTCTCACAAATATCCAGAATATCCCATTTTATGTCATGCAGTTCTTGTTCTAGCCTTTCCAGGTCTTCAGCTAGTCTCATAGTTCTTATGTTGTATGTGGCTATTCTTACTTTTTTAATCGTTCTTTTCGAATGTTCGCTTCCCCCAAAATCCTTGAGGCAAACTGATGTATTATCAGTGTGAGATTCTGAGTCTTTCACTCTACTAACCTGGGGTAGTTTCGTTTGAAAATTCGAAGTCATAAGAGTTTATGGAATGTGTTCGGCAATAAAACACCACGCTTGCCAGACGTGTTGGTGAGTTGTGATTCACCCGCCCCTAGCAGGGGAACAGACCCTGTCGGGGTACCACCTCTGACCTGTGGATTGTACTCGTATTGTACTCGTATCAATCCCCAAGTACAGGGCTGCCTCTTCCAACATCTCCGTCGTTGATGTCGTTGAGGTCTTCACTCGTAACCCTGCGTTGGGACCCTTACCAGATACTACACACTGAGTCAGTGTGCTCTGGGATTCGCAATATTCTTCTTCTTCCGAATTTGGCCAACTGTGGACCGCATAGAACTTAAGGCTTGTTGGCCTTTCTTCTCTTCTCTTCCCAGAACCTTTTCATTCTCTCGCTTCGTATTTTTTTCTCCTCCTCAGAGATTATCCGGTTGGGCTTCTTTTTAGGTGGTTTGTCCTCAAAAAAATTGATTTTGTTGATTATGTTTCTAAACTCTTTCCTTTTATTGATCACTTCTAGTGTAATCTTCTTCTGCATCTCTTTTGACCTCTTCTACCCACTTAGTGGTGGCCTTCAATCCTACAATGTACTTAAAGATCTTTTTAGTCAGTCTGCTTTCAACCATTCTTACTAGATGTCCGTAGAAGTTCAACCTTAGCTTCCTCATTGTGTCTGAGATCTTTTCCGTATGTTTATAAAGATCCTTGTTTTTTCCTTTTTTCCCAGGTTCCATCAGTAGTTTTCTGGGGTCCCAGAATCTTCCTTAGGATCTTCCTTTCTTTCTTTTCCAGTTCTTGTAGCTCCCCTTTTTTATTCAAAATAAGACACTCTGAGGCATACAATCCTTCTGGTTTGATTACTGAATGATAGTGTCAGATTTTGGCCATGTAGCATAATGCCCGTTTGTTGTACATACTCTGGGTTAGTTTGTAGGCCAATTCTAATTTTCTGATTCTTCCTTTGATAGCCTCTTTGTCTAGCCCATTGGGTTGGATCCATTCTCCCAGGTATCTGAACTTCTCTGCCCTTTTAAACTTCCCATACTTTATCTCCCTGTACTTCTCATTATTATTATTATTATTATTATTATTATTATTATTATTATTATTATTATTATTATTATTATTATTATTATCATCAAGAATAACCTTTCTAAAATGCAATCGCTATCGAACGTTTGTCCGGCCCTGTATTGGACTTCCTACTACTGTTCTTAAAACAACAACCATAACTACCATCTGCTCATTGCCAGTAAGGTAGTGCATTCGACTACGAAGGATAGTTACTCTGCATGGTAATACTGCGCAGCGGTGATCCAGAAACAAAAAGGCTGGCTCTGAACAGCGCAGGCCACTGAATGCGACGCACTAAACTTTTTCGGCGCTGTACAATGGATCAGATAATACGTGGCAGGGACAATGCGTGGGAGATTTGGAGACTTGGATTTATTGAGGTGGCTTTTGTTTTCTGCTCCATACAAATTCTGTTTTTTTTGACTGCTGACGAAGCTCCCAGGTGGACTGAGGGCTTTCCGAACCTATTGATCTGAGCTTAGACTGTGGGGTGCGGCTTAGCGCACGACTTGCTCTTAGCGGGAACACTGGGAGTTCCATGTAAATCCAGAACACTGCCTAGTGCTGATTACTATTTTAACGTTCGGTACTATCATCTACTAGTTAGATTTGATGGGTTATATCTGGAGCAGGTAACTTAACCTACCGCATAAAGCCTCATTTCCGTTCGACATTTTCCAGGTTACGAACCGGCATACCTCACATCACAGCCTCACAACTGAGTTGTATTGAATAGGTGGAAGAAAAATCAATTTATCATATTTTTATAAGATTATTTTCAATACGGATTCGCCATGATTTTCATTACTTGTAATTCCATCCGTCCATACCTTATATCACAGCCTGCACGGTTGCTAGGTAACATTGTCTGACCATCTATCCACACCTTACATCACAGCCTGCACGGTTGCTAGGTAACATTGACTGACCATACATCCATATCTTACATCACAGCCTGCACGGTTGCTAGGTAAAATTGACTGACCATCCATCCATATCTTACTTCACAGCCTGCACGATTGCTAGGTAACATTGTCTGACCATCTATCCACACCTTACATCACAGCCTGCACGGTTGCTAGGTAAAATTGACTGACCATCCATCCATATCTTACTTCACAGCCTGCACGATTGCTAGGCAACATTGACTGACCATCCATCCATACCTTACATCACAGCCTGCACGGTTGCTAGGGTTAAACATCCCTCACGATAACTTCCGTAATGCAACGTTTCATATGAACCCCAACCATAAGACATCAGAGATGTGTCGGGGCCAGGGCCCCATGTTTTGACTTAAAATACGTGCCGCGTGATTGGTATTGTCGAAATGAGGTATCTATTCAACTCAACGAGTGTGTTGGCCGTGCGGTTAGGGCCGCGCAGCTGTGAGCTTGCGTTCGGGAGATAGCTGGTTCGAACTCCACTGTCTGCAACCCTGAAGATGATTTTCCGTGGTTTCCCATTTTCACAGCAGGCAAATGCTCACGATGTACACTAATTAAGGCTACGATCACTTCCTTCCAACTCCTAGCCCTTTCTTGTCCCATCATCGCCATAGGGCCTCTGTGTCATTGCGACGGAAAGCAACACATTTGTAGAATAAGGAAAAGGAGGAAGGAAAATTAGTTTTGAGGACAGACATGATATAGGCTACAGTAGCGAAGCATGACCAGTGAAGGAAACCTACGAAAAAGAAGCTAAATGTGACGAAAATGAGGATGTCGTGGTGGATGAAGGGAAGGATACAAAATGAGACGATGTGAGATATGCACGGTGTTGAGGAAGATAAAAGACTTCTAGTATTTGAGAAGAAGAGGGGACCATGAGGGAAGCAGAGGAAGAGGAAGGCCCAATAAAAAGTGGAAGGAGAGAGGACATACGGGAAAAGGAACTACACAAGGAGGATAGGCTAGGTAGGAAGAAACAGAAGAGGGAAGAATAGTGAATAGGTCAAAGATGATTAATAATAATAAACCTAATCCGAGATAAGAAGAACGTATGAGGATAGAGACAAAATTATTGTTTTATTTATTTAGATTTCTTGAGTTTCCTTTCTCAGTGTTTTAAGGTACTATAATAAAAGGCTTTTCAATTTGATCCACAACAGAGAATTTAACATCTACTTACGGCGATTCACAAAGAATCCAAACCAGAATACTCAATGTTTTTTTGAACAATTGAATTAAAAGTTGGAGGTCCTATAAGAAAGGCTCTTCTGTGTTCCCAGTAGAGAATAATATTTTCTTTAGACCTGCTATGTCAGCCACTAGAAGCAATTACGTGAGGAATTTGCCTGCATGCAGAGGTCAGTCAATATTGAGTCTGCAGCACTAGCTATGGAATGTTCACAGTTTTCTCTGAAGGAAACCTTATCTATTGATCTCTCTCTCTCCAGTCGTTCCACTCATGACTGAGTATCGTGACCCAAGGACTTTGTATAAGCTGATACCATTCTGTGCGAACTTGCGTTTTTCGGACAGTAACTCTCCATGGCAAGTCCATGATCTCTCTTACTTGATCAACCCATCTTTCTGCGACCCGTCCTCGTTTCCTTGTGCCAGAAACGTTTCCTCGGACAATTCATTTTTCCACGTTGTCATTCTCTCTTCTCATAATGTGACCAAAGAATTGCAGGATTCTCTGGTACACAACTTGGCAGAAACTTTCTTGTATTCCAATTTCCCGGATGACACAATGATTTGTTCGCCTGGCTGTCCACGGTATTCGCAACATCCTTCTCCAACACCACATTTCAAAGGCGTTGAATCGGTTCCTGTCTTTATATGGTTTTTTTTTTGGTCCAACTTTCGCATCCATACAGGAAGATCGAGAACACAAGCGAATGGACTAATCTTTTCTTCGTATTCATAGACATTGCTCTATCTTGCCAGATCTTCTTTAATTTTGTCATAGCTGTACGTCCTAGAATGATGTGACGTTTGATTTATTTTTTCGCAGCTACTTTTATCCTCGATTATTGAACCAAGATAAGGAAACTGACAGACTCCTTGGAGATTGTTCAGGTGCTGTGGCAGCTGATCTCTGCACCTTTGTTGACAATAATTAGTTTTGTCTTGTTCCAATTAATTTCCATGCCAAGTTTGTGAGTTTCCTGTTGTACACGATCCATTATCTCGTCAAGCTCCTGTACACTGCTGGCTACAAGTGTGGTGTCGTCTGCAGAACGGAGGTTACTAATTCTCTTCCCACCAATCGAAAATCCTCCTTCCCAACTGTCGAGGGCATGCCTCATGATTTATTCACCATAGATGTTAAACAACTGAGGTGATGAGATGCATCCTTGTCCCACACCTTTGGAGACTTTGAAACAATGATAGATCACTATCAGCTCTGACTTTGTCCAAGTTGCTATCGTATAAGCCTTTTATAAGTGAAATGAGATGAGATGGAATTCCCATTTCCTCTAGAACACACCACAACTTCGGCCACAGAACACAATCGAAGGCCTTTTGGTATTCAATGAAGCACAGAAACAAATGAATGTTGAATTCATTTGCCTTTTCAACCAACTAATGTATTTTTAGAATCTGTTCTCTAGTTGCTCTTCCCTTGACAAAGCCAGCCTGTTCTGACGGGAGCTGATATCTAATGTAAGGTTTCAAACGTTCATTTATGATATGCAATAATATTTTACTTGCAAGTGATATTAGTGAGATGGTTCGATAATTCCCGCAGTTCCTTGTCGATTCTTTTTTGTGAAGTGGAATGAAGATGGAAAAAGCCAGTCTTGTGGCCATACACCACTGTTCCATATCTTCTTACAGATGAAGTGCATTATACGTACCCCTTCTTCTCCCATTTCCTTAATTATTTCCCCAGCGATGTCATCACTTCCTGGTGTTTTATGATTCTTCAGGTTTTTAATTGCACCTTCTACTTCACTCCTCAATATTGAAGGCTCTGGTTCAGAGTTAGATTGATTAGGGTTGTACTTTTTGCAAACATTCCTGGTGGTCGCATCTGCATATAGATTTTCACAGTATCTTTTCCACCTTTCAATGGCCAGTTGTTTCTCTCCTGTGAGGGTACCATCACCATCTTCCGCAACCCATGAACGGGGCTTGAAGCCGCGGGTAATTTTCTTTACCTTCATAAAGAGATCACGAGGTTGACAGTGCTGCTTATGCAGTTTAATCTCTTCACAGATTTCATGAATCTCGTTTGCCTTATCAAGTCTGCACTGCTTTTGAATTTTCCGAGATAGTGATGCGTGCATTTTTAAATATTCATCAGTCTCATAATTGTTTCCTTTCAGCTGTTTCCTTTCCTCTATTAGGTTCAAAGTTTCGGCGCTAAACCATGGCTTCCTAGGAAATGAATTCTGCCCATGTATTTCCTTGCTTGCACTACTCACAGCAGTCTTCAAGTTGTTCCATAACGAATCTGCAGTGTCAGTGGGATTTATTCCTAATGACTGTAGTTTGGGACGAATAACCTCGCCGAAGCTACATAGAGCTCTATCATCAAATTTCATTTCCCGTACCTTTGTTGTGGTTTTGAGTTTTAGTCGCCTTCTCATGATGACGAGGATATTGTCTGAACCACATTCAGCACCAGGGTAACGATATTGTTAGCAGTGTGGGTGTGCTGGCTCTTTGTCCGCTTTTCTCTAGCTGAGAGGTGATATTCTTAAATGAAGTTATATCTCACCTCCTAGAGAATCGATCGAGATAAAACTAAGTGTAAGACAATTCTAGATGTTTCTATTTCCTTCTTGTTTAGTTTTGGCCGACTATCGACCACGTTAATTCAAATTCAGCTTCCTCTGTTTCTGGGCTTTCATTCTCCTTCATCCTTTCACTCTGAAGTCTCCTCCTTTCTTCTGTCCACGGCGCTTGGTAACGGGATCTAACTTTCCCTTGACACCTCTTGGTGGTCTTGATCCTCGACTTGTAAACATCCCTGTTGCTGATTTCCATTCCTTGTATTCCCATTTCTTCCAGGTCCCTCTACACCTCCTTTTACCAGATCACCGTAGTTTTCCTCATTTCAAAAAATCTCATCATCTGATTGGTTACTTTCTCCGGGTTCATTCCGTAGATATGTTCGAAGAACATGGCTCTCCTCTTCCGAGTGGTAGCTGAGATCTTTTCTATCTTGAGATATCCTTTCTTTCTGTATGATCCATCCTCTGTTCTCTGACAGAATTATTTTCTCCATCAGTTCCAACATCTTGACCAATCCTGTTTTTATCAGGTTCAAACATTAAGCTGCATATAAAACCTCAGGGCAGATGACCGTCTGGTAGTGTCGGAGTTTTGCATAGGTCGACATCTTCTTGTTGTTGTAAGTGTTGGTAGTTAGTTCATAGGCCAAGTTCATCGTGTTGATTCCCGATAACAGTGCCTCTCTTTCTAACAGGTAACTAACTATCCACTCTCCCAGATATTTGAATTTCTGCACTTTCAGAATACTTTATCTCTCAACTGTCATCCATGTGGGTGCTGTCTTCATGTTGGTCATGTGTTGTGTCTTCTCGAAGGAGATTCGTAGGTCTGTTTTACTTGTTTCTTATTGGAGTTGGGCAGCTTGGTTCCGTACCTTCTATTCACTCTGACAGAACCATAATGTCATCAGTAAAAGATAAAGAGGGTACTTTAATAGGGCAAGTTTTATGAAAAATGAACCAGTGGTTTTTTGTTCATGCAATCTGAACCGAATGACTAACAGAGACAAATACTTTCAAAAGTGATTGGTATCATCTCCGCAATGTGTATAATTCCAACCCTCTCCATTTTGCGCCAAATACTTGTGAAAAAACACTACATTCTTATAATATTGCCAAGCTAAATGCCCTTAAATCGCAAGTTGCCACTCACCAACACGGGGAGCGGAAATTACAGTTTGCCCTAATAATCTTGTTTGTAGTAATGTGAACTGGTAAGCAAAAGGGTTCTTCTCTAATGACTTATAATCCCATCAGGTCCATTAACTGCTTGTTTCCTCTTGTGTCAGCAAGTTGTGCCAATGCACTACAGTAGTTGATCACAAAAAGTACTAAATATCCCTTCTACCGTTTATAACCAATTTAGCTTCAACGAACCCTTGTACCAGCAATATGCTTTTTGTATCAGAACTACTAACAAGGCGTTCAAGAACTGATTTTGTTGAATAAAGGGTATCTCCCTCTATGTACCAGTGGTAGATGATGATGGTAGTGATTATTCTCTTAAGGAGAAGTAGAACTAAAGAACCATCAGAAGTTCGACCTCTCGAAGGATAAGGGAAGCGGTATGGGAAATGGAAGGGCCACAAAGGGCGTGAAATTCAAGGGCACACAAAAACAGAACGTACCAGGTGAAACTCTTTCTTAAAATGTTCAAACTGCTCTCCGTAAGCATCAACGCGCAGTCCCATTGAATCCCGGATGTGCTGATGTGCTTCCCTATGATTAATGTATTACATAGAATTGTAGAAAATGGGATCTAATATGGAAATCAAACTTCTCTGTACTGATGTCCATACTTTAAAAAATAGACCTTTCCCGTTGCGAAAAGCTAATTATCATGAATATGTTTTTCAAAAAAGGAAACTCAATGTTATATCTAGGAGAACTCTACGTCAAAGGAACTTAACTTGTACCCGCAGCATCTTTGGTGACCAAGGTGTACGGTAACGACTAATGTGACGTCACTGGCGGTACACTTTCTATTTCAACACGCTCTATTTATACAAATCCACAGCCGAAGCACCTTCGGTGACCAAGGCCTGATAACGACTATTGTGACGTCAATTCCGTCACGCATTTTGTCGCATTACGTTACACAAATTTTCGGATGTTCCCCGGCCATAAGACATTTTCTTCTTCTACGTGTGCTGGGCTGGAATGTGTGCTGAAAATGTGGTAGTACATTATTGTAGGTGAAGCCCAGACTAATTTCTGGTGAAATCTAGTGTTTGCAGTGCAATACGTCTTGTGGTATCGGCTGCAACAATTGTTGTCTTTCATTGATCTGTCTCAGTCTTATCTTTAGCTTTGACAATATCACAGTGACTGAGGTATGGGCAATGTTATTCACGGTGTTCCTTACTCTACCAAACCCTATCGAAAATGGTGACAAAGTCCCTTTATAGGGTCAGATGGTGTGTGTATGTATTTCAGTGGGCTTAGTAGACTTATAGGCAGACCTCGAGATATTTAGGCGCTAACAATTTTATTGTAGGTGCCTAATATAAGCTATATTTTAGACCTCACAGAATATAATATTACGATCCGATGTGAACTGGGGAAACTCCCGTAACCACTGTCTAATTGAGGACCAAAGATGGGAAAGGGTGAAAGTACCAGAAACATGTTTCCTATTAAACGCCAATAATAGAGTTCCCGAGCGCAAAGGAGACGAGGAATTAATGATTACCTACGCCCTTTGAAGTGCATGTATTATTATTATTATTATTATTATTATTATTATTATTATACTATTATTATTATTATTATTATTATTATTATTATTATTATTATTATTATTATTATTATTATTATTTACATTTTATTGCCTTCATTGGACCACTCTAGCCAACTTTATATAAAGGATTTTTCAGTTTCCTGTCAGCCCAGTAATTCTTCATTCTCTCTGATCTTATCCTTCTTTCTTAATCAGAAATCACCCTTCCTAGTGTCTGTTTGTTGATTCTGGTTTGCAGTCTAGTTTGTTTCTCTGTGAGTTTCCTGATTTTGTCGGTTGTGTTTCTTAGGTCTTCTATTGTGATTTGTAGTTGATCCATATCTTTCTTGATTTCTGTAATCCACTTAAAGTTACACTTACTCTTCAATGATTTTTCTACTATTATCCTGACGATCTTGTTCGGGTGTCCTGATTAGATGTCCGAAAAATGAAATGCGTTTCTTCCTGATTTGCTCATTACTGGTTTTGTTTCCTTGTAGACTGTTTCATTAGTAGCTACTCTCCAGTATCCATCCTTTTGGTATGATTTGTTCATGCACGTCCTATTGATTCTTCTCTCTATCTATACTAATATTATAAAGAGAAAAAATTTGTATATTTGTTTGTAACGGATAGACTCAAAAACTAGTGGATCGATTTTAAAAATTACTTCACCTATAGAAAGCTACATTACCAGTGAGTAACATGGGCTGTATTTTATTTTCAAAACGATTCAGGAGGGGGGGGGGGGAGAGGACGACGACTGGGAGGGGGGGGGGGCTGGAGATATAAAAATAATAGGCTAATATAGGCGAAATCGAATTTGTCGTACAAGGACGAGACAGAGCTCATTTTAAGCCCCTTGAAGCAAAGAACAAAATTCGGTCCCCTGCTCTAGGAATTGGATAAAGAAATGAACTTCCGTAACCATTGCAACGTCAGCTCCAGTATTCTTACAGCAGTGAGATTATCCACAATACATCACAAAAACCTAACATGTTACAGATATGAAAATTGGTATTTGGTATCTCCTGTAAAAATAAAAGAACACAAATTTTTGTTTTCAGAAAACCCACTTAAGGGGTGAGGGCGGGTGTGTGAAAAGAAGTGAGGAAGGAGTTGAATTCTTTATATGAGGATACATATATATCAGAAACTGAAGATGTTACAGACATTAAAACTGGTACTTGGAATCTCTTTTTAAAATAAATGATCCCCGACGCAGCCCGGAATAGAACCTGAATCCTTGTGAACCGAAGTCCTCAACGCTGACCACTCAGCCAAGGAGTAGGGTAGTTTTTAAAATGAGTATATCTACAGTATATCTCATAAACTTAACGTGTTACATGTTGGTATTTGGAATCTCCTTTAAAAATAAAGTAACCCTTTTTTCCGACTTAAAAGAGGACTGTTTCTCACATGTAGAGTTCCATGTTGCATATTCCAGATTCAGCTCTGCCAGCGGCCTGGTCATCTTATCCCCAAAAGGCAATGCCACAAACGTGGTTTACAAAGAGGTTCTGGCGTAAATGAAATGCATTTTTTCGGTTAGTTTTTATACTTTAGGGATTTTCAGATAATGTCCTAGTGCATTATCGAGGAACAATTAATTTTTATCAATTTAACAAATCCTCTCGAGCGAAGCCGTGGGTAACAGCTAGTCTTGAGTATTTTGTCTGTTTGTGGAGTGTTAGTTGTTTTGAAGATGGTTTCACTTGCGTATGTTATTTCTAATTGAGTGGCTGTTTTGCAGGGTTTTGATTTTGTTGCTATTGACAGGACCTTTCTTTTTGTAGGTATTCTTGCTGACATATTGTGTTCTGGTGAATTTATTTATTCTGTTATGTCATATTGGCTTTCCGTTGAGGTGTTTTTTTTCTATTTGCTTTACGTTTCACCGACACAGATATATCTCATGGCGACGATGGGATAGGAAAGGCCTAGTAATTGGAAGGAAGCGGCCGTGACCTTAATTAAGGTACAGCCCCGGCATTTGCCTGGTGTGAAAATGGGAAACCATGGAAAACCGTCTTCAGGGCTGCCGACAGTGGGGATCGAACCCACTATCTCCCGATTACTGGATACTGGTCGCACTTAAGTGACTGCAGTTATCGAGCTCGGTCCGTTGAGGTTTATATGTTAAGATTTCTCCCAGATATTTAAATTTAACTACAATTTTGATTTCTTATATAACAATATTTAACGTCTATAAATTCCATTTCTTTAATTAATTAATACGTGAGGGCACACTGACCCAATGGACAGAACAGAAGAATTGCAGCGCTAGACGCTGGCACATTCACCGTTCCCCACCAAACTCAGCTGGGCACATTGGACTGTGGCTCTACCTGTTGAACTTCCTACCAGCTAAAGTAATGACCTCAGACACACTCACAAGTTACCACCATATGCAGCATGGTTAATACATCCCCTTATTACAAAAAAACATTTTTTTCATATTTCGGCACTTTCATCCTTTTCCATGTTTGGTCCTCAATTAAAGTCGATTTGGAAATCGACACACTCGGCGTAACTCATCGCACTGAACTGAAATATTCTCACAGACATAATGAAGAGTTTGGTTTCCAGCAGGTAAATTGACACTGGTGACACGCAGACTACCACCGTGTTTACCGTGTTTAAGAACTTCCAGGGAGTGTGGTTTGTACACTCTCGCTTTTAAGATTTTGTTGTAAATCATTTCAAGAATATACTCTTCAAGATACTGAAAACGACGCGCCAAAATTAAGGAATAAAATAGGAATTACAGGAATAGAGACAAATATAGTTTGTAACGTCAATTTAGGCATTTTTAGGCACTGTGGGGCCACCTTACAAATACATGAAACGTGTAGAAACAATTTTAAGTTATCTCTTCAGTAACAAAAATAGGTTTTAGCCAAAATTCGAGGTCTACTGACAGGTAATGGCACATTCTGGTCCAGTGAGGAAATCAACGGGAAACTAAGTCCCTCTTCATTTCTGTACTGCCGGGCTGAGTGGCTCAGACGGTTTAGGTGCTGGCCTTCTGCTCCCAACTTGGCAGGTTCGATCCTGGCTCAGTCCGGTGGTATTTGAAGGTGCTCAAATACGTCAGCCTTGTGTCGGTAGATTTACTGGCACGTAAGATAACTCCTGCGGGACTAAATTCCGGCACCTCGGCGTCTCCGAAAACCTTAAAAAGTAGTTAGTGGGACGTAAAGCAAATAGCATTATTACATTTCTGTACTGTGCCTTGTCAGTGATCGATAGGCCGTCTCTGACAGCTGATGGCTGGATTGTTCGGGGCCCAATTAGCTTTCGTTCTGAGGACACAACATACATAGAGCATATATAGAATGTATCACTACTTCAACCGTAAATAATCATGGATGCTTTTCGTGTTATATTCGGAACGTGGTGCATTCGGTTTGGCGGAGAAAATGAGGTTACTTGGTCAATTCGGGGCGCGTGATTCAAACTGACGAACTCGCCGTATTTGCTGTGCCAGAGCACAGGCCGCTGCCCTGCTTCAGGGAGGAGAAGAGGACGGAAATAATGCTCCGCTCGTACTCGCACAGGTTTGTTCTTGTCTCTTACAGGAAATATCCATACCGAGCTCGATAGCTGCAGTCGCTTAAGTGCGGCCAGTATCCAGTATTCGGGAGATAGTAGGTTCGAACCCCACTGTCGGCAGCCCTGAAAATGGTTTTCCGTGGTTTCCCATTTTCACACCAGGCAAATGCTGGGGCTGTACTTTAATTAAGGGGCCACGGCCGCTTCCTTCCCACTCCTAGCCCTTCCCTGTCCCATCGTCGCCATAAGACCTATCTGTGTCGGTGCGACGTAAAGCAAGTAGCCAAAAAAAAAAAAAAAAGCTAGGAAATATCCACAGTTTGTTTATTAAACAGCACACACTTGTCAATCAAGGATTGCACCAGATAGTTTCTTCTCTCGTCTGTTGGTTGCAGTAAGTTTCCTTATTATGTAAGAATCTAGAAGATACAAGGCTGCCTCCCCACGATTGTGCACTCCTTCACTCACAACATTGTAAATGGAATGGAATACTGAACAAGGAAAAAATACGCTGAATGGTTTGATTACAGTAGATTACTTCCATATTGTGCCGTTTCACAGTTCTTTATAAGAGCTGTAGTAACAAAGATGGGGTCTCTGCGGTCAAATGTCAAATAAAATGCATTTAACATCAGTACGGGCCGAATTGTAAGTCTTTTCGTCGGTCGATTACGGTAATGGCCGCGTATAGAAGGCGCAGAAAAAAATGACAGATGGACATTATTTGAAACCATTATTCAAGAAAAAAATGCTCATCATTTATTATATAATCTGACTTCGATGTGTTAAGAAGACGCAAGACTCGATTTAAAAGGATTATCCAGCGGAGCTAATTACTAGGAACTGGAAGACGAAAATTAAATCGCGACTACACGCTAATCTGCGGAGATCAAGATTTAAATGCCGCGCGGGAGATTAAATACGTAAAAAGAAGAGATAAAGTATATCACAGTAGAACTACGTCACGCAGTGACGCAAGCCCTCGGTGAAATTTTCCCGATACCGTTTAACATTGAAAGACACCTACGGACCAGTGGTTGAATGCATTTAGGCTAATAAAAGGATAGCGGAAAGAAATTTATTTTCAAATCAGAATATACATAACATCTGTCTTAGACGGTTTTGAACTATTTATTGGATCAACTGTACCCCAGTAAGACCTATGCAATCTGAGCAACGCAAGAGCTATATTAATTGGAAGATGTCAGCAATGAGTCAAATATTCTATCATTGTTCTGTTCCATACGCACGAGTCTTCACCATGGGTCTGTAAGGAAGCAAGGCGATGCTGCTTGGATCCTGACGAGGCGAGACGATGTTGGCTGTCCCGGATGACCAGTGATCAATGTTGAGAAGCTACGATGTACCCGACCACTTGTGGAGGAACCAGATGACGAGATCCTAGTCTCAGATGACCGGAGATGAGGAAACACCGAGACCATCTTGAGCAAAGCTAAGTCCATTATCCAAGTCGTTTTCGTAAGTAAGAGTATATTATTTCTTTTATTGCATGTTAATGTTTGCTTTGTGCGAAGACAGTGCGTAGATAAACGTCTAGCTGAGATGATTGGAAGTAGGTACTCATCCGTATGAAACGTCAATTCCATTTGTAGGCGTGGTCACCAAGTGATTTTCCGATCGCAATGTTTTCCAGTGATATGTGAGGAGAGATAGCTTGAGTTATTATTATTATCAGTGAAGTGTAAAGTGTGAAGTTGGCTTTAATACCTGCGTGTCCTAAATTTAAGTAATGTCAAGCAGTTCGAGATCGTACATAGGATGTGTTTTATGAAGGAATATGGCAGTAGACTACTCCAAGTCCATGTTAAATTTGGCACTATGACAGTAGTAAATAAAGTAGGCATTTTAGGTATGTCACGGCACGTTGATGTGCAAGTCAAGGTAATGATCTACGTATGATGAAGTGATAGAGTGGCTATATATGAAATATGAGTAGTAATTGACGCGTCATGGATATGATATTGAGTGGTTAATGATGTATGATGGTTGTATTTATTGTTTTCTTCGAGAGAGATAGTCATAGTTGTACGAAGTAAGACCTCGTGATTTCAAATGATGTTTCTGAGAGTGTCATTGAATTCTCGCCAATTCCATGCAATAATTCTGGATCCTACGCATTTTACCTAGCTCAGGATATGATCTCGAGACGTGCAGTGCAATGTTTTATCCGTATTAGCCTACCTAGAGAAGCATATAAGTATTCTAGATAAGATTTGAGCTTACACTGATTTACTTAGGATGATCTTGAAAACTCTCACTGTATATAACTCCATTTCTGGATAATTTCAACCTATAGGCCGATCACTGGTGACCTAGATTTTCAAAGGAGAATCATTTTTCTTTCGTCGGAGATAGTGTCATACGATTAAGTAGATTTTCCATTGGTAGTGTGTGTTATAATAACTCTGTATGACAAGCGTGGTGACGTTTCTTGCTACTTCGTACGCACGTAGTCTATGTCAATAAGCTAAGGTCATATTACCTTAAGTTCATAAATTAAATCTTGCGAGAATGTTACTTGTAGGGTGATTACGGCTTACAATGGACGTAGCTTAGCTCATGATGTGTAACACAAGGAAATATGAGCGTCTAAGAAACAACTAAGTAGGCATAAACGAATGTTTTAAATGTAAAACATATAAGAGTGTACTTGTCAAAACAATGCAAGAAGAGCTTTATAATAGCCTTATTGATAGTCTTAAAACTGCAGCCAGACAATCATTCAGTGAAAATTTAAGTAATGTGACAGTTTTTAGAGTAGGTATTAGGTGTTAATTAACAGGATCTAATGTGGATCCCACGAATAATTGATTCAAATAACTCGAACTCCATTTCTTGACCGAGCATTAACTCAGAAATTCCACTAGCATTCCTTTATTTTCTCAAGAGTGTACCACTAGAAAGACTGTAAATAATAGTTAATAGGATTTTTATTTTATTCTTTGTGGATGCATCCTATATTCTTAATGTACTTAATTTTAATGTTTATTTTCTTGCCAAGAAGGCACTTGTAAATACCATTATCTGCGTTCAATTTAATTTATTTGGTCATCACCCAGCTCTGTAGGTGAATTATATACAAAGGAAAACATAGCTTTTTCAAGAATTTCCTAGATGTTACATGTAATTTATGCTAGTAATTGATGATTTAGGAGATTAATGAGTTTATGAAAGGAAGCAATTTAAGCCGAGAAGGCATTCATTTAGGTTGAAGTCGGAAGATGTGATTTCTCTAAAAGTTTGTTGACGGACATGAATTATTAGGTTGACAATGAGTCACTCATTACAAGAGCTACTTCATTAGTAAAAATTTGAGATAATTCCTTGAATATTTGGTTTAATTTTTAAATAAATATGGAATAGTGAAACCTAAACACTCTTTCTCTGTGTTCTTAGAATAAGAATTAGTTGTAAGACTGTAGTAGTAACAAGCGACGACAACTTCCATAAGAGTTAATGAGAATGGTGCCTAACTAGATACGAGCAAGAGACGTCTTTCTGCGTTAGTTAGAGACTACCGTTGATCGACCTGGACGTTTTTCTGTTACGGAACTCACACCCGTAGAACTTGGTCACCAGAGTTATTAAAGTTAGAGCTAGTCAGGATCTCTTGTGTCCATGCCTGGACGCGGGAACGGCGCAATATGCAGTTGACAACTGTGTAGTAGTGATCTTTGGACTCTGTTCAGGATGTGTGGTGTGTCGAACGACCTGGAAAGCTGCCTGTATTCTTGGTACAAGTTCATCATCTCTTTCTACTGGGTTCACATATGAGTCAGTTTGTGCAGAACAAACCGTACACTGCATACTGGGGCTGAACTTGGGAGCGTGAGATGGTGACCACGGGACCCTTAGCTGAATCGTGGCATTGCTTGCACTTACTTGTGACCTATCTGACCTCCCTTCGTCAACTCTTGTTTTCTTCCATCCCCGATGGTATTAGGTATCGAGGGTTAGAGTGTCTTTCATTTTTACGCCTTTCATGACCCGTGTCTTTCTTTGGCCGATACCTTCATTTTTCGAAATGTCAGATCCCTTGCATTTTCCTCTGATTTGTGTTATATAGAGAATGGTTGCCTTGTTGTTCCTCTTAAAACAATAATCACCACCATGTCCTGGGAAACGAAGGAGAAACTTGCACATTGGCACCGAGCACTTCCCACTTCCCCTCCCTGCCCTGCCGCAGAGGGTTCTCTGGCATACCAAATACGGTGAGTTCGTCAACTTGAATCACGCGCCCGGAAGTAAGAATGTAATCTCATTTTCTCGAAAAGAAAAATTGCTTTCGCCAATCCGATGCCCCATCGTTCTGAGCATAACACGAAGAGGGGCCTGATTTCTTTTGTCAGTAGTTCTGATACATTCTGTAGACTGTAGCAATGTGCTGACACCATACTTGATCGGAGTGAAACACTCGTAATTCCCTGTATATTCTCGTTTTGATGAAAGCATCGTGAGGTTACTATTTTTTTTGGAACCATTCTGTTTATAAGACAATTTATCATCAATATTGTGTCCCTTTTACTGCATTTCCGCTTACATACAAGCACGGCGAACGCTGACTTCTTTGGCAATGGCTCAAACTTATTGAAACTAGCGTAATTCAATTTTCAAAGTTAAAACTCATAATTTTAGAATAGTTATGGAGTTGATTGTGTGGATGAAGATACTTAATATGCAACAAGCGTACACTTGACTTCGAATACATCAAAAATTAATCTACTAGCCGTGTAAGTAGTTAATTGTGTTTCTATTCAGGAAAGTTGTAGCTGGAATTAAAACTCCATTCAGAGAAGTGACCGCTTTAAATTAAAAGCAAATAACTTGAATTGTGATGAATATTTTAGAGGGCTTCTCCATAATCCTGAAATACAACACACCTGAGGGGGCCACTTCACTAATACTATTATCTCATACGAAATTTGCGCGATTTTATGCATAGTGAAATTGTTATCTCCGGGCTGCCAACTTAAATAACACAGTCTATTCAAAGGTGTGGTTTAGCTGACGTGACCCAGCCTTGCTACGGAATGAGGAGGCAGCAGAGAGACGTGAACACTCCTCTTCCACTGCTCATTCCAATCAACGCCTCAGAGTAGGGGCGGAATAGCTGAATACTATGATAAACCAGTCAGTTACGAACCGGTCATATGAGAAAATTTATGAACCAGAGGAATGTCATACTAGAAAAAAGAAAGAAAGTTATCTAACTCCCCAGATAATTTCCGCCAATATTCAGACAGGCTGTTTTACTCGGGACGAAGCAGTAATTCAATCTATCGGAAATGAGTGGCAGCAGAAGAGACAAAGCACATCACAAGAAACAATGGTCAATTTTATGAGCTTTCGATATTGTAGGCCTTCACATTTAGTTTTCTTCCGACCCTGTGATATAAGGCCATCTAATGTAAAGAGAGGTCTTGCTTCATCATTCCTCTTGTCTTCTTCTTCAAGCGATCGTTCCTTCAAGATTTTTTTCTCATTCTCATAATCATCTTCGAAATATTTCTTTCTCGATATGGACTAATAACCACGTTGTTTTACACATTAAGACGATCATGACAAAAACCATCGCCAGTAAACACAATCGAATTCTGTTTTAATAGTCGGTACGGTAGAACTGTATTAAGACAGAAATGACCGGAAATTTTATTGTATATAACTTTTATTATGTAGTACTTTTCGATAGGATCAATAATATAGGTATATAAAAAATTAAATTTTAGATCGCCTTCACCTAAATTACCATTTCATCCGGCGTAAATAAAAGTTTTTATAACTTAGATTGCAGTGACTCATTCTCCGACTTTACACACTGATCCTCATTAAATTCTCTCCATCCATTTTCTCGTGATGTGCGTACATACATACACACAGAGAGACAGATACACAGAAATAGACAGACAGACAATTCGGAAAATTAAAAGCTGCATTTCGTTCTTACTGTGGACACGACCAATACAGAAATACCATTACTTTTTAATTCTGAGCAGTGTACGGACAAAATTATTCATAAGTTGATTTCATCCACCTAGTCTCAGTGGAGATGTATCAGGGGTCACCAACTTTGTGTGATTCTACATAAGATGTAACGACTTCAGATTTTATATTGTTCAAATTCTATCATTTATATAAATAAAAATGAAGAGTTTGTGGGTCTGGTTGTTATTTTCGCCAGTAATAAGCTTTTCTAGTGACTTAGTGGTTAGTAGTTAGTGTGATTAGCATAGCAGATGAAGCCACCTGGGCGAGGTACTGGTCATCCTTCCGAGTTGTATCTCTGACCCAGAGTCTGAAGCTCCAGGACACTGTCCTTTGAGGCGGTAGAGGTGGGATCCCTCGCCGAGTCGGAGGGATAAACCGACTCTAGAGGGTTAACAGATAAAGAAGAAGAAGAACGCATTCTATGAATTTTAATGTATTTGAACGAAAATCAGCACTGTACGGTTTTACGTTAAATAATACTGTTTATTTTTAATTTCTGTATGGCTTTTCAATTTTTGGAGGTTGGCAACGCTGCTCATGACAGAGACTGGCCTAGTGGCCTGCGATACCAGCACGTTCTATGCGAGCTAGTGGTGAAATGCTGCATTAATTTAGAATGTCGGATAGTAACAATGCCTACTAAATTGTTCTTGGCAAATAGCGCCTCAAGATCGAGACAGCAGTACATTTCATTTCACAAGTCCCCGTCAATAACTGTCCATTGTTGGTTCAAAACCTCTGTTGATATGGCTATATTTACTTGTGCGTTTTTCCTGCGCGGTTTGCTAACGCTATGTATTTCTGATCATTCATGGGATGACGTCATATTAGCCAATACTAGGGCTCTCTAAAGACTAGGTATGCTCGCCCGCCATTATGGTTCATTCCTGCACTACGTTGGTAAGGAAGTTGACCGCCCCATCCTTGTATATCCATCCTTTTTTTCCTGTTCTCCATCCTAGAAAATGATGCTAAACTAACATAATGTAAAAATACTCATTCTCAGTACTACTCAAACGGTTACTCAACATAAATATTAGTATATTTCGTACATTGTTGTGTAATTTTTACTCGAGACGGTGATTGTAAAAGCAAAGTCGTTGATAATTTGTCTTTTAATAAATAAACAAACAAACTAGGCATGTATTCTCACTGGAGAAATATATAAAAAAAATAGCTCACTAATAAATCAGTTTTTGTTATTATATTATTGATAAGTAGAATAGGTTGTTCATAAGCTATGCGCCGTCGATACCGTCAACACCGCGTATTCATCTAGGCTACTGTCATTTTTAAATCGTGGAATTTGATGTGGTAATCGTTCAGTGTCGAAGATATATAAATTGTGATAGAAGATTTTGGTACCATATGATCTCGGACGGTATTTCATACTTGCGTGAAATTGATTCAGCGCTATTTTCAGTGTTGTCGAAATGAAAAGAAAAATATTCTTCGAAGAAAAATAACGCTGAAATGTGATGTACGAAGACGAACACACCCAAGTACCTGGGATTCTTTAAGTTTATTTCTTTCTTCTAAAATGTATTCCCTTTTCATATTTACCAGTATTTAAAAAGAATACATTCTATATGTAAAATAAACTTAATTTTAGGCGGGTGTTATGAATCTCATCAGCTTATGTAGTTGTAATGAACAGAGGATTCTGGTTTATTCAACTATAAATATAATTTCGTGTGGCTATTTCTAGCCGAGTGCAGCCCTTGTAAGGCAGACCCTCCGATGGGGGTGGGCGGCATCTGCCATGTGTAGGTACTGCGTGTTATTGTGGTGGAGGATAGTGTTATGTGTGGTGTATGAGTTGCAGGGATGGTGGGGACAGCACTAAAACCCAGCCCCCGAGCCATTGGAATTAACCAATGAAGGTTAAAATCCCCGACCCGGCCGGGAATCGAACCCGGGACCCTCTGAACCGAAGACCAGTACCCTGACCATTCAGCCAACGAGTCGGACGGTTTATTCAACTGAACATTCATGAAACAAAATAATGTTATGTTGTTATAAATTACATTCGGGAAGAAAATAGGATTAAAGTAACTACTTCTATAGCTGAATCTTCTCTCCCAACCTGAGATATTGCATTGATAATCAGTTACCAATGACTTGAAAGGGGAGTGACCCTCGAGCTGTGGATAATATTGAAAATTTTGACTTTGGCCAGGTCAACGGTACTTTTTTTTTCAGAGATTCCTCTGGTTTCAGAAGTAGTATGATTTCTCAACACGACTCGCCTTATTAAACTTCAAAGGGTTGCAACATTGGTTAACTTGCTCAGGCAGCACATTAAAAAGATGATATTTAAGTAATATTTTACAAATTTACTGTCTCCTTTTATTACAGTATTTACAAAACAATAACATCCCGTTCCTTGTTTAAATTTTTCTCTTCTTTTCCGAAGCAGTCCCATACATTTTACCTCTTTTCCGTATATTCTTGTTAAAGTCCACAACAGCATAGGATCGAATTTTGAAGAAGTGTCTAACATTTTTTCTTTTAAATTACAGCACGTTGGAGAATATGTACTGGTACATTTATCATTCAAAACTTTCTCCGTTACAAGATTTGCATCATTTTGCATTATATAATGCTTATAGTTCTTATAGAATACCTCACAGTTAATTAATTTCATAAATTCACAATTTGGTTCCTTTAGACCACCCATATAAAAAACCGGATGTTTCAGAGCTTGAGTCAGAAAGCTCATGGTTTAAAACCTGTCTGCATATAGTCCTACCACAGATCTTAGTTTTAATTAATACATTTGTTGTACTACCACCAACGTTAAACAAATTCTTTCTGTCATATGAATTTAGTTTTGACAAATATTGTAACTGTAGCGTTTGGATGTTGAACTCCTGTTGCCGGACTTTGGGGACAGAACTGAATATTGAGTGATCAATGTGACTGAATTAAGGGATGTAGTAATGTCAGTGGAAGCTGGATGCAGGTTTAAGTCAGTAGTTGAAGTAGAAGATATAGCAGAGGCAGTAGAGGCATAATGCACCAGAAGGGAAACTAAACAACCCGTATTCCGCAGCAGAGACATTACTACAATTAGGTGCAGAACAACCCATCATTATGTAATAAAAATCCACACAAACATAGCACTATTCTGTCCATGCACGCGGTAATTAAAGCAATACGTTCAATGTGACGAAGCGAGCGCTCGTAGGAGAAACTAGAGTTTGATCACGTGGCCCATTGCGCACGTATAAACCAAAATGGCGGCTAAGCATACCCATCTTATAGAGCCTTAGCCAGTACCAATGCTAATAGCTAGTCCAGCAGTGGGGAATTACGTGTGCTAGTCTTCATATCTCTCTCTCTCTCTCTCTCGATATATATATATAACATAAGAGTTTTTTCTGTACATTGCTCAGAATGAAGAAAGAATTATATTTCTGTATCGGTCGTGTTCACAGGAACAAGGAAGTGGACGTTTTAACTTTCCGTCATCTCTGTCTGCCTGTCCGTCTGTGTCTATCTGTCTGTCTGTCTGTCTGTCTGTCTGTCTGTCTGTATGTATGTATGTATTGAGCCCAACTGGCTCATAGCATTGTCTTTAAAATATTATAAATTACAAAAAGGTATAAGGGAATGAACTACAGTTTCATTCTAGGCCGGATGTGTGGCGCCATTTCGCTTGGGCATAAGTTCCACGTGTCAGGGTCATTTGATGACGCAATAGGAAGTACTGGAATATTCCGTGAGGTGTGTGATCAAGGTCTTCAGTTTTAAGTTGGCAGCACTTTCAAGCAGCGAATAGCAGCATAGCAAGTTTGAAATGATGGGGGAAAATTAAAGATGGATGCCGTACGAATGACCTCTAAAATAAATTAAATCCACTAAGGGATAAGGTGAAATCAATGTTAAACTTTTCCGAGAACAAGAATTAAAGACGGCATATTTCTAATAATTTATTGTAATAAATGAATGCAGGCATACGTGACGGGATATTACACCACTGTTGATGGGGTTCCCCGAGCTCGATACCCAGAAGCTCGTGTGCAGGAAGAAGACGCGTGCTGCTCAAGACACTCACTCTGCTACGGAAATTTGAACGGCTCGGACGTAAAGCGGATGGTGGTCAACGCGGACGAATAATCTTGAGCATTTCCTAGTCCATTAACTAATTGTCGATAGGATACGACAGGGTCCGATAGACTATATTTTCAACTGAATAACGACCGAAATCCGGGAAAATTTGGGAAAGTGATTTTACAATATTACTGTGATAAAGTAGAAAGACCAGAACGAGGTTGATTGCAAGGACGCTTCGCAGTGCCGCGTGTTAAACTCGTGAAAGAGGAGAGACAGAGTATTCGTTATTACTGTAAATAAGTGTTTTATGTGCTACAATAAGTTACTTATATATGTGTTTGTGTGTATTTGAGTGTATTAAGAACTGAAGCCGTGTGAGTTCATTAACGCCGCAAGAATGAAGAACCTGGTCATGAAGAAAGGCATTGGTTCACGTGTTAAGGCTGCCTATATAATGGCTTAAGTACATCATGGGGCCGACCTGAAACCATGAGGCTGTGGAGCTGAGTACGGAGCGTCGCCGAATCGATAAGTACCCTGATTCATTATATCTGGCATGTGCATGATTAGCTGTTAATAACTTGTAAATAAATTAATGCATGACAATTCGTTCATATTTTTTAAAATTTTACTGTAGCAAGAATAGTTAGATTTTTAGGGCGTAAATTTTCATACTGATGCCTAGGGGGGAGTGAATATTGTAAATAAGAGGCGTGTGTTGAATACGGTCTTCATAAATGATGAAATAATATGTGTGTGTAAATAATGATCTTCTATTACGTGTGAGAAATATGGTTTTCTTTAGTGCGCGATCTTCCGATAAATACCAGCGCGCGCGTGTATGTGTGTGTGTGTGAATATTTAAAGTGATTTAGGAGGCATCAGTGTAAGGTATAGTAAAAGGGAATAAATAGATTAACCTAGCATGTTGCATGACAGCAAGATCGTCGATGGAATTTCATTGACCAAAGATTCGAACCTTGGTTATTCCGGCACATTACAGTGAAATTTGAGAGTGTATGTCATCAGTAGGTTATGTGTATTGTTAACCAGTGAACGAAAAATGTGCTGTAGGGAATAGGTTTCATCGTATAATTTATCCGAGATGTAGTTAGTCCAGTGTCGAAGTAGGGCCTTTAAGACACAAAATGCCAGCAGCAGGGGTTGAACCAATGAGATTATGTAGCGCAATATATGAATAAATACCGGCATAGTGATATACGTGTTTCTTAATAATGGTGAGTGAGGAATGTAGAATTAAACACGTGAGATATGGAACAAATAAGATGCATTGAGAGTGTTATATGTAATTAGTTACTGTTCACACAGAAAGCAAGGATACGAAAGATGATTTGGAGGAAACATATGAGTTCATTAGAGGGGAGAGAGAGAATTATTAATTGGGTGCGGACAAGTTAAAATGCCGTGTTAATGAAGTGAGCAGGGCACTTGAGATAAGGTAGCAGCCCGTGCCGGCATGCTGTGCATTAGAGGAAGTCAGACAGTTTCGGCAGGGTCTCACAAGTAAAAATTTTTAGTCATTCATAAGATAGTTCTGTTTTGAGGAATTTAGGACAGCACATTGAAATGAAAAATAATAGATATATTTCGTGACAATTCATTGTGGCGAGTGGAATGATAGGTCACTGTAATGATGCCATGCTGAGGGTCGGAGTTCGATGCCCGGCCAAGGTCAATGGATGATGATTTTCCCTGTGATTATTTGGTTGAATGATGTTGTGTTTGTCTCAATGTTATATGTTCTACAGTGTGTTGAACAATGCAAATTCTGGTTTGCAGTTGTAATATTTCTTGTTAATGTGTGAATTCAGTTCACGTATGGTTGTTTGTACTTGTGACAATGAGATTCTGTCCCATTATTTGTAGAATCAGTGTAGGTTAAGTTGTGTATTACCATAGAAGTGTACGTTTCTTGCTACAGAGTAGGCATATGTTATACGTCTTATGAAAACAGCTGATTATGTATGTGCGGGATATTTATAGTTTTAATGAATCAGTGAAGTAAGTTAATTTATTTATGTCAGGGTTACTTTCGATTCGCGCGCGCGTTCCATATTATCAGCACTTATAGGAGTGGAGGATGTTATTGAGAAAGAATAAGTCAGATAATTTCGGACTCAAATAATATTGGGAATTATTTTATTTAATTGTTGAGACAAATAATTTAACGATTTAACCAATTTTGGGACTTAAGGATTATCAGATTTTGCAAATGTAATTGGATAATTTAATGATTTTAGAGGTAACGATTATAATAACATGATAGCCTCGAATTTAGTGGATAATAATAAATTTAATGAATTTAATTAATTGAAATGATGAGTTCATGAATTACACGGCGGATGTTGGATTTAATGAATTCATATAGCTTCATGAATTTCAGAATGGAAGAGTGTAATAAAGTAAATAATTTAATAATTTAATAATTACAATTACAAGGTTTATAACATAGTGATGGAATAATTTGAAAGTATGGAGAGTAAATACGGATTTATTGATTCAAAGAATAAATGGATGAAGTTTTGGTTTAATATTAACGATTTCAAAGGTCACTCTGACGAGCTAATGAATGTTATGATGGTAAATTATAATAACATTTTTTTATTATTAATAATTTTGAAATATGGTGGTAACCGAATATGATTGAAATTGAATTGAATTAAAATTGGAGGTATTGGAGTAGAGTTGGTAAATAAAATGAGATGTAATAGGAATCAAATCAAGTAATGTGTTTGTAAGAAAACCTGAATTTAGGATTCATGCTGTTGATACCTCATAGTCGGAGTTGACAAAATTTACAAACATTATTTTGGTAATTTACATTGTTGAATTCGTAACAAATGATGGCGTGAGGAGTGTCTCATAATAAATGATAATGAAATTTGAACCAAACTCAGATGAATCGAATGATGTAGAATGTGATGTACAAATATTTGGTCCGAAATTTTGTTGATTTGTATAGGGATAATGCTTTGCCAAAGTTTAGAATTTTCTTTCAATAAATCTGTGTTCGTAAAGGCTCTCATTCAGATCTCTTTATTTAATTATTTTTCTTCTCTTTTATCCTTCCTGCCTAATAATTTTTGAGGTTAGTTTATAATATCCGAAGATGTCTCTGTGGGTAGTACCCAGTCAGCGACCCTGTGATGTCTCAAGCCTGTGCCACATTTCAAAGGCTGGAAGGGTAAAGGGTGGAGTATGTATGTATGTATGCGCATTACGAAAAAAATGGCTGAAGATAATTGAACGAAAATCCCCATTTAAAGTCTGGGAATAAGGCACTACGATCCAGGCTATAAATAATTTTATTCATGCTGAGTGAAATGGTAGTTTAGGAGAAAGCAAGAATTCAGTTCTCAGAAATCTATGTTATAAGTGGTTCTATCGCGAAATACCAGGTACCTAACTAAAGTTATATACAATTAAATTTCCGATCATTTATGTCTTATACATTTTAATGCTATTTTGCTTTACGTCGCACCGACACAGTTAGGTCTTATGGCGACGATGGGACAGGAAAGGAAGGAAGTGGCCGTGGCCTTAATTAAGGTACAGCCCCAGCATTTGCCTGGTGTGAAAACGGGAAAACACGGAAAACTATCTTCAGGCCTGCCGACAGTGGGATTCGAACCCACTATCTCCCAGATGGGAGCTCACAGCTGCGCGATCCTAACCGCTCGGCCAACTCGTCCGGTTTATACATGTTTACCGTACCGACTCTGACAACTGAGATATTCATGAATTTCGATTCTTGTTGCCACTTCCACATCATCTCCGAACCACGAGAAAATGTGTGAACAGAATTTAATGAAAATCGTCATGTAAAGTGCGGGAATAAGGTACTACAGTTTAGATATTAAATAACGTTTTTCACGCTGGATGAAATGGTAGTTTAGGGGAAGATGCCTAACATTTAATTTTTTAAATACCTATCTTATTGGTCCTATCGAAAAGAGAATACAAATTCTGATCTTATATGTCTTAGCCTGTACAGTTTCACCATACCGACTATGATAATAGAAGAATTCATGGATTTATACTTCTCTTGCTTAATCCATATCAATGCCGAGCATTGCTAAAATCGAAATATTGTTTGATTGTGTCTTTCGTCAGGATTGTCTAGAGATGAAAAAGCACGTGGTCACTGGTCCGTATCGACAGGAAAATTGTGAAGATGATTATAAAAAAGAGAAAGAATGGTGAAGAAACGATCGCTTGAAGAATACGACGAGAGGAAGTCATGGAAGAAGAAAGGATGCTCCGATATTCCAGAGTCGGAAGCAAGCCTCTTCTGCTGCCACTCATCTCCGATGT
Organism: Anabrus simplex; assembly: GCF_040414725.1. Lineage (NCBI taxonomy): Eukaryota > Metazoa > Arthropoda > Insecta > Orthoptera > Tettigoniidae > Anabrus > Anabrus simplex. Next base: position 21,672,327 of record NC_090270.1, on the reverse strand, counting down.
ATGGGACTACCACTGCGTCGCGAGTAAAACAGCGTGCCTGAATGTCGGCGGAAAGTAGATAAGTGTGTACCTGCTATATGATTGTGCTGTCAACACCGGATACTGCAGCTAGTTGAAAGTAAATGCACTTCTGGGGTCCCTGGACATCACCATGGCATCTTTCCTCTAAAAGGAATTCCACGTAAGTGTTGCATCTTTTCTACTTCCTCATCTCCTTATAAAGCTTGCATGAACACGTCTGGATTATTACCAGACACCTTTCCCGGTAACTGGGTCGTTTATGAACTAACTAGTTCATTTGAACGACTCGTTTATTTGAACTGGTACGAGTTCGTTCAAATATTTTGAATGAGTCGTTCACGCGAGCATACAGCATGTTAGAGGATCTAAGATCTAAGCGAGTACCATATATTTTGAAATGTACGTACTAGCTCGCGCCTCGTTCATTTGAACGACTTCGTTTATTGAACGAAGTGCCGCGAGGGCTGTTTCTGACATCACTTCCTCAACTACCTCGCTCATTTGAACTAGTTCGTTTGAACGACTCAAGGCTATGAACGGTACCGAATGAAATAATTCAAGCAAATGAACTAACTGGACCCTTCCCTACTGAAAACCATCAGGCCGAGAAAAACTTTGTGATTAAAGAGTGAGAGGTGAGTAAGTCGTCATGGAGGACTGGTGAGTGTCCAGGTGAGTCTGATGGAGGGAAGCGGCACCTACAGTCAATTATCCTTAAAGTTAGTCGCACTCTGTTTAGTCCTTTCCCAGTGGCCTCTACACAACTTATGGCGAAATGAGTCGTAGAGTGAAGGACGTGTTTCTTACCTACAATAATGAGAATGTTCTCGCGCCACAAGATACACTCTAGGGAACGTCTCCAATTATCCTAATGAATTGCGTCGTCGCCGTCTTCAGTACAAGGGGCGTGCTTTCTTTCTTTCACAGGGAGGAGATTGATCCAGAATAGCGGCCGTCTCCGAGATGGATCGAGTTCAACTTTTATGGCTCCCACGACATAAAGTGACGGAACGTGATCGAGTGGTATCCGCAGGGACTGACACATTTTATATTCTAAAAGGGATGAAATCAAATTTATAAATAAAATATCTATATAAAAATATAATTTTGCCTGTTCAATTTCAATTTTTGTGATTATCGTGGTCACGGACTTCTGTACCGGTGATGAATACATCAGTGTCTCATTAGAAGCAAATTAAGTGAGTTAAATAAAAACCACAGTTCCAGCCCTGAAGCAACTCAATGTTGAAAACATCCGAGGAATATGAGGTACGAATTTCAGGTAAATAGAATATAATAAAGTATGAGAATATATTCTTTATTCATTCCGAAAAAATTAAAGCCCTTTTCTTAATCATCGTTTTTCCGGTCGATTACATCAGTAGTTTGCCTTTTTCTAGCATTACGAGAGCTAATGTGAGTCAATGTATTGTTTCACTTAAGCACTACTACGAGCTTTAATTTAAAGTAGACCGGGCGAGTTGGCCGTGCGTGTAGAGGCGCGCGGCTGTGAGCTTGCATCCGGGAGATAGTAGGTTCGAATCCCACTATCGGCAGCCCTGAAGATGGTTTTCCGTGGTTTCCCATTTCACACCAGGCAAGTGCTGGGGCTGTACCTTAATTAAGGCCACGGCCGCTTCCTTCCAACTCCTAGGCCTTTCCTATCCCATCGTCGCCATAAGACCTATCTGTGTCGGTGCGACGTAAAGCCCCTAGCAAAACAATAAAAATAAAAAATAAAGTAGGTTGCTTTGGGCGAAACTCGGGTAAATTTTTGGCACTGAATGGTAATTTTACTGTTAAGCACTGGCAACCCTGGAAATAAACTTATAAATTCCTTACCACATGCGTAGTTCGCGTTACCCGGGTGAAGCACGGAATGACTTACTCAAGTTTGTCGGGTAACGCCAGCAGGTATCTCACTGGCTTCCTGTCCTCATCAACTTGATCGAAGGCCAAAGGGAAAGTAATAAGGGATTTACTGGATTTACGCACCATTAACTACTTTTACGGGTTTTGAAAATGCCGAGGTCCCGCAGGAATTCCTTTAGGTGACTGAGATTGTCTGAGCTCAGAAAGCCAGTGCTCAACCACCTAAGCTACGTATCCCAGTTATTCGAAAAGTAATTTGAGAGTAAAAGTTAAAATGGAGTCATCCCCCTATGGGTTGGGGGCGATAGTATAACAACCACGGTATCCTCTGCCTGTCGTAAGAGGTGACTAAGAGAGGCCTCAGGTGCTCTTAACTTGGAGGCGTATGTTATCAAACACGGGGCTCGTAGATGAGTCCTGGCATTGCTTCCACTTACTTGTGCCAGGCTCCTCACTTTCATCTATCCTATCCGACCTCCCTCGGTCAATTCTTGTTCTTTTCCGACCCCAACGGAATTAGAGCACTTGAGGCCTAGGGAGTCTTTCATTTTCACGCCCTTTGTGGCTCTTGTCTTTCTTTGCACGATACCTTCAGTTTTCGAAGTGACGGATCCCTTCCATTTTTTCTCTCCGATTAGTGTTAACAGAGGACGGTTGCCTACTTGTACAACAATCACCCCCACCAGCAACCGATATCGTGGTTAGCGGGATCGAGTGCGTTTGTGGGGAAAGAGTCACTATCTGAATGTTGGCCGGCAGGGTGTAACAAAATTTATAATTACTAGATTCTTTCTTTCTTTCTTTCTTTCTTTCTTAAACTGCTTACCTTCCAGAGTCAGTGTTTGCTTCGGACTCAGGGAGGAATCTCACCTCTACCGCCTCAAGAGCAGTGTCCTGGAGCGGGACACTTTAGTTTGGGGATTAAACTGTGAAGGAGGACCTTTGCCTCACCCAGGCGGCCTCACTTTCTATGCTGAACAGTGGCCTTGTGGAGGGATGGAAAGATTGAAAGGGATAGACAGAGAAGAGGGAAAGAAGCGGCCGTGGCATCAAATTAGGTACAATCCCAGCATTTGCCTGGAGGAGAAGTGGCAAACCACAGAAAACCTCTTCCAGGATGGCTAATGTGGGAATCGAACCCCCCTCTACTCATTTGACCTCCAGAGGCTGAGTCGACCTCGTTCCAGACCTCGTAGAACTTTTCAAACGCCGTGGCAAAGCCGGGAATCAAACCCAGACGTCCAGGAGTGGCAGGTAATCACGCTAACCACTACACCACGTAATCACTAGATTGAGTGCCGAAAGCCTGGATTCTTGCAGTGAGGACATATGACGCTGTTCATAAACAATAATGATCACCGCCACCTTAATATGGAGTCAAAATATGTTATTTTATTAATATTGAACAAATAATTTTGGCTAGGAAAGCAATGCTGTGAAGTAATGCATCAGCCTAATGAATTATTTCATGTAAACAAATACACAAACAAACGTGTGTCGTTAGAGACTGTGCTTATTTGTTTTGTCCTCATTAGCCGAGCGAGCGAGAGTAATTTTTGAGAAGTAATCCAGAACTTGTTTGCATTTGTGATTGTACCCTCTATTTCACTTCTGTACGATAAATTCTAGTCTGTACTCAACACCTAATCCTATGTCCGGCTCTATGGCTAAATGGTTAGCGTGCTGGCCTTTGGTCACAGGGGTCCCGGGTTCGATTCCCGGCAGGGTTGGGAATTTTAACCATCATTGGTAAATTTCCCTGGCACGGGGGCTGGGTGTATGTGTTGTCTTCATCATCGTTTCATCCTCATCACGACGCGCAGGTCGCCTACGGGAGTCAAATCAAAAGACCTGCATCTGGCGAGCCGAACCCGTCCTGGGATCTCCCGGCACTAAAAGCCATACGCCATTTCAATTTTACCTAATCCTATTGCTACCCTGTATCGTTTGATCTGCTGCATAGTTACGATTTGCAGGAATCCAAGACATGGAAATCAAAATTTGACAGTCATTGCTGTGAAAACGGATCTAGATGTAGGTCTTATTTACAACTGCGGGCACGATAGCTGTGTGATATTAACCTCACAACTGGAAAATATCGTGCTGGCAATGATCACTTATGATAATGAAGTAGACTTAATACAATTCCGTCATGTACTGTACAAAGGCACAAATTTCTTAATACCTGAATACTGCGATTCACAGTGGATTGAACGCTACATTAAAACATGATACCATCACATGGAAATTTACACAATTTACAACTTACAGAATGCTTGAGTTTCTTGAAGCATCTTACACTTTTGGGAGAAGGCTCTACGAAAGCTGCAGCTAATGAATTCCAAACATCAATTCATCGATTCCCGAATGAATATTTACCATAGTTAGTATTGTGCGATCTACTTTATGTGGACGATATGTTCTACTTACAAACATGGACAAAAGTATTCACACCCCTAGCCATCCAGTACAAAATGCTTTATTGCTGGACCAATACGGAGTAAAGGTCAAAATTACAAATCGAAACGTACAGCTTGTACAGTAGCGGTCATTACAAAGCAAAAAATAAACGTTTGGGTTTGTAATTTTGACCTGTACTCCGTATTGCTCCAGCAATAAAGCATTTTGTTTTGGATGGGTTGGGGTATGAATACTTTTGTCCATGTCTGTATGTAACATGGCTCTTCTATTCGAATGTTCATCTCACCCCAAGCTGGCTTGTTTATACAGGCATTATATGTATAGCATAACCGTGTTCGATTCCTTCTAGACACCAGCGTCTCCCATCCAAATTTTTCTGTCAAACTTATCACACTACTTCTGGGATTGAAATCATTCAGCAAGAGTCTTTCAGCATTTCGCTGTACCATCTCAAGTCCCGTTTGGTACGGATCCCATACGACTGTTCCATATTTCAGTACTGGCTTAATGGGTGAAATTCTTACCATATTATCATTAAAGTTGAAGTGATTCGAATCCGAGTCCAATAAATGTAGCAAATAGCAACCCGCTTCCTCTTCGCTAGTTTCTTCTTGGGAATCGTGCCCAGTAAGATGATATTTAATGTGCACGATGAGGGTGGAAATAACTCTGTGCGGGTGGTGAAGCTGCTATGCCCGCGACAGATCACTGTGTGGTAGAGAGGAATGCACATTAATTTCCACGTGTCTGCCATTTGATCGCATTATTTACGTCGAGTTTAAAGTAGCGATCTCTGATCACTGCTCGAAGTGACAGCCATCACGAGTGCTTGTTCACTGTACAAAGCGAGCCATTTACGTCACAGGCCGCGGTGAAGTAGATACATAGCAGAATATTGGGTTCCAGCAGTCCGGTAGTAAATACACGATTGAGTTGTAACTATAACGGTAGTACAGTGAAAGTGGGTTACCCGCCAGAAAATATAGCAGACAAATTCGTATCTCGAAAATAATAAATTATAATTTCGGGTGGCTATTTCTAGCCGAGTGCAGCCCTTGTAAGGCAGACCCTCCGATATGTAGGTAACTGCATGTTATTGTGGTGGAGGATAGTGTTATGTGAGGTGTGTGAGTTGCAGGATGTTGGGGACAGCACAAAGACCCAGCCCCCCGAGCCACTGTAATTAACCAATGAAGGTTAAAATCCCAACCCAGCCGGGAATCGAACCCGGGACCCTCTGAACCGAAGGCCAGTACGCTGACCATTCAGCTGACGAGTCGGACACCTCGAAAGTAATCCCACTGGGAGATGAAACGTCAGTCCCATTTTTAATGATGAGAATGAGTACAAAAAGTCTGGATTCAATTTCAGACCTCTTCGCAATATTCACGTGAAGTTAGGGCATATGACGATGTTGTTGGTGGAATAAAATTCTTGATAAATTCAAAGACTGAGTAGCAATTAGAAATGCCTGACATAAAACGGCCCCTTTCACTAGCATCAACAGCACGAGAGTCAGACATTTCTCCAGCAAGTGACTGTATCTCCACAATCGTCCACTTATGCCGACATGGACTTTGCTCATTTATAATTACTGCTGAGTGTTTGTGTCGCAAGTAAAGAATTTAAGCCCTATTCAATTCACTTTTTCTCTGACTCTTGTCATTTCACTGGTAATAGAATAGTCGTAAAGGGTGCTTACAAACTATTTAGCTGTTATTCCATTAGGCTTTACGTCGCATAGCGACCGCAGAGAGCTAGGAGTGGGAAGGAAGCGACCTACACGCCGTGATGAGGATGAAACAGCGATGAACACGACACATACACCGAGCCCCGTGCCTGCGAAATTAACCAATGATGGTTAAAATTCCCGGCCCTGCCGACATTCAAACCCGAGACCCCTGTGACGAAAGGC